>NC_069503.1:1160119788-1160464055 GCF_027579735.1 Bombina bombina
AACGCCCACGATAGGCGGGGCTAACGGAAGCACCAAAATTTGTTGCGCACTTTCCCCTCATAGTTCTGGTGTTCTGTGACATTTTGTGTTTTTGTCTGTGTTTTTTGAGCAGACTTCATCTCCAGAATAAATAGATTGAGTCCGGATCATCTAGCAGCCTATTATCTCTGGTGTTAGGCAGGTAAGCACCTCAGCAAAGTTAAGCTGAGGTGTAAAGGTGTCCGGAGCATTTATTACTACTTGTCATTTTATTTTATTGCTAAAAAATAAAGCAGTTTATTTTAAATATTTAAAGGAACAGTAACGTTTTTTTGTGAGGTATTTTTTAATAAAATATCAATTTCTATCTATTTATTTAGTTGTTTTGGGGTGAATAAAGATGGACTAAGAGGCCCTGCAAGATGTTACATGTTCATGTTTTGATGCTAATGTTGAACCACCAATCCCTTTCTGTTCCTCATGTATTGAGAGAACTTTACATTATAGGGATAGACTTTTTTCTGAGCCACCATTGTCCAGGGCGGATGCTGTTCAGGAGTCTTCTGACAATGTTCAAAATATGCTGCAGCTTTCTCCTCAAGTGTGCCAAAACTTACCGTCCATACAGCCAGTGCCCTGCATTTCCTCCATTTCTCCACCTGGAGTTACTTTGCAAGACATCGCTTCTCTCATGTCCTCTGCGATTTCTGATGCATTGTCTGCTTTTCCCATGCTGCAGGGAAAGCGCAAGAGGAAAAGTAAACAATCAGTAAAGGAGGTTACTGACACAGTTGTTGCTATTTCAAATACACCCTCCCAGAAGCCTGAGGAGGAGGATATTTTGGTAGCATGTGAAGGTGAAATCTCAGACTCAGACAGTGTAATTCCTCCTGCTGATACTGAAGTTGTTTTCTTCAGGTTTAAGCTAGAACACCTCCATTTGTTAAGGAGGTTTCAGCTACCCTGGACGACTCCGATACTACCATCGTAGTCAATCCTAAGAAGTCTAGTAAACTAAACAAGTATTTTGACGTGCCCTCCATGGTGGAGGTATTTCCTGTACCAGATAGGGCTACAGAGATCATTGCTAAGGAATGGGAGAGACCTGGTATCCCTTTTTCTCCATCCCCCATATTTAAAAAGATGTTTCCTATAGAAGATTCTATCAAGGAATCTTGGCAGACGGTACCCAAGGTGGAAGGGATGATTTCCACACTAGCCAAGAGAACTACTATTCCAATAGAGTATAGTTGTTCTTTTAAGGGTCCTATGGACAAAAAGTTAGAGGGGTTACTCAAGAAGATGTATGTACACCAGGGTTTACAATATCAACCGCAGTTTGTATTGCTACAGTCACTAGTGCGGCCGCATATTGGTTTAATGCACTGTCTGAATCCATTCGGACAAATACTCGCCTTGAAGAAATCCAGGATAGGATTAAGGCCCTTAAGTTGGCCAACTCCTTTATTACAGATGCTTCCTTTCAGGTTATTAAACTGGGAGCTAAGATTTCAGGTTCTGCCATTCTGGCTCAGAGCTTTATGGTTAAAATCTTGGTCTGCGTATATGTCATCTAAGTCTAAACTTTTGGCGATTCCTTACAAGAGAAAGACCTTGTTTGGTCCTGGTTTGACGGAAATAATGTCTGATATCATGGGTGGAAAGGGACATTTCCTCCCTCAGGATAAGAGAAATAAAAAGAAGACGTCAGAGTAATTTTCGTCCCTTTCGAAATTTCAAGGGAAATCCTTCCACTCCCTCCTCCAAGCAGGAGCAGTCCAAGCCTTCCTGGATGCCAAATCAGTCTTGGAACAATCCAAAAAGCCTGCTGTCGAGTCAAAGACAGCATGAAGGGCCTGTCTCTGATCCGGGACCTGATCTTGTAGGGAGCAGACTTTCATTCTTCACTCATGCTTGGGTTCGAGATGTGCAGGATCCCTGGGCGGTGGACATTGTGTCCCAGGGATTCAAGCTAGAGTTCAAGACCTTTCCTCCCAGGGGCAGATTTCTGCTTTCAAGATTATCTGTAGACCAGACAAAAAGAGGCGTTCTTACACTGTGTACAAGACCTCTCCAACCTGGGAGTTATAGTTCCTGTCCCAATGCAGCTAAGGGGTATTGGGTTCTATTCCAATCTGTTTGTGGTTCCCAAAAAGGAGGGAGCCTTCAGACCAATTTTAGATCTCAAGAGTCTAAACAAATTTCTCAGAGTGCCGTCTTTCAAAATGGAAACTATTCGTTCCATTCTTCCTTTGGTCCAGGAGGGTCAATTTATGACTACCGTGGATTTAAAGGACGCGTACCTGCATGTTCCCATCCACAGGGACCATCACAAGTTTCTAAGGTTTGCATTTCTAAACAAACGCTTCCAATTTGTGGCTCTTCCATTCGGTCTTGCCACAGCTCCCAGAATTTTCTCAAAGGTTCTGGGATCCCTGCTGGCAGTGCTCAGATTGCGAGGCATTGCTGTGGCACCTTATCTGGACGACATTCTGGTTCAGGCGCCTTCCTTTCAACAAGCAAGATCACACACGGAAATGTTATTAACTTTCCTGCGGTCTCACGGATGGAAGGTGAATTTGGAAAAGAGTTCGTTAGTTCCAAATACAAGGGTAATTTTCTTGGGAACCATAATAGATTCCTTATTAATTTACATTTTTCTGACAGATGTCAGCAAATCAAAGATTTTTTATTCTTGCCTAGCTCATCAGTCCTCTCCTCGGCCATCAGTGGCTCAGTGCATGGAGGTAATCAGGCTGATGGTAGCGGCAATGGACATCATCCTGTTCGCCCGTTTCCACCTCAGACCTCTGCAGTTAAGCATGCTCAGGCAGTGGAATGGAGATTATGCGGATCTGTCTCCGCAATTACAGCTGGAACAGGAGATAAGGGATTCTCTACTTTGGTGGTTGTCTCAGGATCATCTCTCCCAGGGGACCTGCTTTCGCAGACCCTCTTGGCTGATTGTGACAACAGATGCCAGCCTTCTGGGATGGGGAGCAGTCTGGGGCTGTCTAAAGGCTCAGGGAACATGGACTCAGTCTGAGTCGCTCTCAGTTCCAGAATGTTTATGGGTAGAACAATCTTCAATGCTCTTCAGTTAGCCTCGGTCCAGTTCCAGTCGGACAATATAAACTCAGTGGCTTACATCAACCATAATGCAGGAACACTGAGTTCCTTGACCATGACAGAGGTAGCCAAGATCATTATGTGGGCGGAGACCCACAGTTGCTGTCTGTCGGCGATCCACATTCCAGGAGTGGACGACTGGGAGGTGGACTTCCTGAGCAGGCAGACCTTTCACCCGGGGGAGTGGGGGCTCCATCCTGAGGTTATTTTCCAGCCTGATTCTCAAGTGGGGTCAGCCGGAATTGGATCTCATGGCATCTCGGCAGAATGCCAAACTTCCGAGGTACGGGTCAACGTCAAGAGACCCTCAGGCTCTACTGATAGATGCTCTGGCGGTACCTTGGAATTTCAGCCTGACATACCTATTTCCTCAGTTCACTCTTCTACCTCGGGTCATTGCTTGAATCAAGCAGGAGAAGGCGTCGGTAATCCTCATTGCACCGGCATGGCCTCGCAGGATTTGGTATGCAGACCTGGTGGACATGTCAACTCTTCCACCTTGGAGACTTCCGTTGAGGAAGGACCTTCTACTTCAAGGGCCCTTCCTTCATCCAAATCTAGTTTCTCTGAAGCTGACTGCTTGGAGATTGAACGTTTAATTTTATCCAAGTGTGGATTTTCGGAATCGTTCATTGAGACCATGATTCAGGCTCGTAAACCTGTGACTAGAAGGATTTACCATAAGATATGGCGTAAATATCCTGTATTGGTGTGAATCCAAGGGCTATTCTTGGAGTAGAGTTAGGATTCCTAGAATCCTGTCCTTTCTTCAAGAAGGTTTAGAGAAGGGTTTATCGGCTAGTTCCCTAAAGGGTCAGATATCTGCCTTGTGTATTTTGTTAAATAAATGTCTGGCAGACGTCCCAGACGTGCAGTCGTTTTGTCAGGCTTTGGTCAGGATCAAGCCTGTGTTCAAGCCAGTTACTCCTCCCTGGAGTCTTAATTTAGTTCTTAAGGTTCTTCAAGGGGCTCCGTTTGAGCCTATGCATTCCTTAGATATTAAGGGTTTCTCCCTAAAGTAGTTTCAGACCGGAACAGTCCTAATCCTTCTTCTCAGAAGGAATGACTTCTGCACAATCTGGACGTGGTACGTGCATTAAAATTCTATTTGCAGGCGATTAAGGACTTTCGTTAGTCCTCTGCTCTGTTTGTGGTATTCTCTGGGAAATGTAAGGAACAGAAAGCTACGGCTACTTCTCTCTCTTTGTGGCTGAAGAGTATCATTCACTTTGCCTATGAAACTGCTGGACAGCAGCCTCCTGAAAGAGTTACGGCTCATTCTACGAGGGCTGTTTCCTCTTCCAGGGCATTCAAAAATGAAGCTTCTATGGAACAGATTTGCAAGGCTGCAACTTGGTCCTCTTTTCACACTTTTTCAAAATTCTATAAATTTGACACTTTTGCCTCGGCTGAGGCCTCTTTTGGGAGAAAGGTTCTTCAAGCAGTGGTGCCTTCCGTTTAGGTTCCCTGTCTTGTCCCTCCCTTATCTGTGTACTCTAGCTTGGGTATTGATTCCCAATAGTAATTAGATGATCCGTGGACTCATCGTGTCATTAGAAAGAAAACAAAATTTATGCTTACCGGATACATTTCTTTCTTTCTTGACACAATGAGTCCACAGCCCGCCTTGTTCCTTAGACAGGGTGTTAGTATGTGATAAACTTCAGACACCTCTGCACCTTGTTGCTTCCTTTCTCTCTTTTACTTCGGTCGAATGACTGGGTGGGGTTGGAGGGAAGGAAGGTTATAGTTAACAGCGTTGCTGTGATGCTTTTTGCCGCCTCCTGCTGGGCAGGAGTGATATTCCCAATAGTAATTAGATGATCCGCGGACTCATCGTGTCAAGAAATAAATTTATCAGGTAAGCATAAATTTTGTTTTCATTGCAATTAGAAGCCTTCAGATTTATTTGTGCCATTTAGTTTCCTGTCCAATATGCGGCTTTTGCCAAACTCTGGAGCGTTGCTCTATCCTTCTGCGATTTTCCTCTAATTCTTCGGCTCCTATGAACTATTTAGCAAGATGTAGTGGAAATGATGGTCATATTGAGCCTAGACCTACTGATTTATCTGCTTATACTGGCCTTGTGCCGCTTGAGTGGCTCTGTATAAAGGTTAGATTGCTAGACCCACTAAAGGATATAGTGTAATTTGCTCAGTGATTACTTCATGCATTATCAGCAATTATAGAAGTCAAATGGCCCCCATTTCTGGTCCTACAATTCTTTTAAAGAGTGGCAATATTAAGGCCAACATAAGTCTTCAAAGGGACAGTGAAATCGGAGAGCAGCAATGTCAAACAACTTTCAATTTTGCATCTATTCTGAAATTTGCTTTTTTCCCTTGATATGCATTGATGAACAGTAAACCTAAGTTTGCTCAGGAGCAACAATGCACTTATGGGTGGGTATATATGCTCTGCCTGCCGATCTGCTTTTATTGATGAGGACAAGAAGGCCACTTCCTGAATTCTTAATGAAGATGGTATAATAGTATGATGATAACAAACTGGGGAAGGGGTTGGTTTTCTTCACATATCTGAACAAAAGAATGAAGACAGACGGACTTTGTGATTAGCTCAGTCTGATTTCCCTTGTATATTATTGCTTTGCTATGTTTATGTTGGTTAGTGTTGCGGGTTAAAACATATTTCTTTCCAATGGCAGGGAGAGTCCACAAATTCATTAATTACTGTTGGGAAATGCAACACCTGGCCACCAGGAGAAGGCAAAGACACCCCAGCCAAAGCTCTAAGTGTCCCTCCCACTTCCCCCTACTCCCCAAGTCATTCTTTGCCTTTATCTACTATAGGAGGTAGGCAAAGAAAGTGCTAAGAAGATATGGGTAGCTTTCCTTCAAGACAGGACTGGGGTTCTCAGAGTAACCATGTAATCCTCTCATTGAGAGTTGTGGTGAAAGTTAGCCACTGGATGTCGCAGTAAAGCTTCTCTGTCCTCCAGTGTACATCTGCTAACACCCCTTCTAGCGACCAGTGTAAGCTTAAACTGCTTTCCTTTATTCCTCAGGTCCCTGTCAGATGTGGAAAAAGAAGCTGCCAGACCTGGAAGTGCTATGACTGCTCAACATCAGAGACCCTGGAGGGTAAGTTCTTTAAAATGTGACACCACCCCTGGGATAGCCATATTACAAGGTCACAGTGTGACACTTCTTTTTCCCTCTGAAGGGGGTCTGGGGACATTGTTATATCCGTTTTCATTATCAGGGCTGTTTTGCTTATTCTCCTTCGGTGTCTTGCACATAGACACCGGAGCATATACTTGTGTTTGGGACAGTATTTTTGGGCATGAGAGGGCTCTTTTCAACCTTTATTGAGGAAATAGAGGAGAATCTTACTTTCATCACAATCGCGGCAAACGGCTGCTTCGTGCTTTTTTAATTTTGGCAGGGGGTGGTCCTCTAGTAACCACACCACGTGAGCGGGCACTCTGTTTAGTTAAAAAGGGTTTCTTCCGACATCGGATCTCTCGCTTTCAGTCGAAAGCGTGCAAACAGAATTTCTTTCCTATGGCATGGAGAGTCCACGATTTCATTACAATTACTAGTGGGAATTTAACTCCTGGCCAGCAGGAGGAGGCAAAGAGCACCCCAGCAGAGCTGTTGAGTGTCACTTCCCTTACCCATAATCCCCAGTCATTCTCTTTGCCTGTCAAGGGAGGATGTGCGGAGATGGTGTCTGAAGATATTTAATCCTTTAATGGGTACTTTTCCCTGCAAGCAAGTATTGGGGCTATGATGTGTCCATGTCAATCTCTTTAGTAAGAGTAATGGTGGCTTTTAGCAGTTAGAAGTAAAGCAAGGACCACCTTGCTGCCTTCTAACATCTATGCTACCCTTTGTAGAAAACCAGGGTTGGTTACTCAGTTTTTTTCTCATCAGGTCATCTGTCAGAGATCGGTTGCATCTGGCATACCTGAGACACTTTTTCTGCCCTGAAGCTGTTGAGGTAAGTGCTTTTATTCCTTCTAGGTGAGAAGGACAAGCACTTTGGGGGTTAATTCCCTCTCCTCCTTAGTCTGGAGCTGGGTATGTCAAAAATCTCGTCATGGTGGGGATCTATAAGGGGCAGTAAGTACTGGGCTCTATGCTGCTGTATATTTATGGCAGTTATCAAGCGTATCTGTGCTGCTGTTTATTTATGGCAGTTATCAAGCGTATCTGTGCTGCTGTTTATTTATGACAGTTAACGCACATCTTTTCCTCAGTCCCTGCTCTAATTCACAGGGCGCAGTGGGCAGTACGTAGTGTCAGCACTAGCCTGTTAGTTTTGGACGCCATTTCATCCTTTCATTCAGGCAATTAGGGGTTTATCTCTCTATGAGCATTATGCCTTTATTTCCCTATGTAAGTAGTCATGAGAGCAGAGAGCGTCTCCCTGTGTGGAGCGCTGCCGACTGGTCATGGAATGGTAAATGTCCGTGGGATTTTTACAAAAAACATGGAGTCTCATTTTTACTCAATATTGTGGCACAGTTATTTAGAGCACTGTAGAGCGAGGGGCTGTTTTTCTTAGGGGCGTGGCCTATTTTCTATGATAATGGCGGACGCTCTCTTTTCCTAATCAGGTGACTTTTTTTTTTCTCAGCGATCGCTATGTGTGCCGTTGTTGCCTCTGGCCCTGCTTTATACCGCTTATTTCTCGGTGTACTTTGAGCTGTGAGTTTGAGAGTTTGTTTAGGCGACGGTCTGTTGTGACCTTGTTGAACTCTATAGCGCCATATGTTTGTTTCCCTTGCCTGGTTTTCCCAAGGGTTTTCAAAAATTCTTGCTTCCCAGGTCTCTTAGAATGGAGACTTTTATGTCTTATTCTTCAACGTAACATATTGAAGTGATCCCTTCTGTTTAGGGAGACTTGTAGTGCTTTGATCGCACGTCCAAGAGTTCAGGTTGCATTAAGGACTTAGTCTTAGCGGTCCTGTAAGCGGATTATTCTTTCCTTGTGTATAAATTTTATATTGATCTATAAGTAAATGATTGTTTGTCTTTTTTTTTTTTTTTTTTTTTCCTTTTTTGGTGTTCTCTGTATTTATCTTTTCGAATACTCTAAAAAATAAAATGCTCTTTTCCATCAGCTTAGTAATCTAAATACCATGGTCAATTCCCTCACTGGCAGTTGCACTAAACTAGTATAAGAAAGGGTTGCCTGGGTATGGCACCAAAGGGACTATATATATAATGTATATAATGAAATGTTCCTGTCTGGTACAGGGACTCTATGTATTAGTCTCTCTTTCATATGAGGGGAGCATCAGTGTGTTTTTATAATCGAGTGCTTCCTTCTGAATTTGGTAGGGGTGTTAAGTTATTCTGCCCTAATATCTTTCAATCAGTCTGTTTTTTTACAATGTACAGTATTGTCTAACTTTTGTTGTGTCCTTTAATGTGTCTTTCAGAAACACTGTTCTAAGTGACTACTTGTGGCAATGGAGACTGTTTGTTTTTTTGTTCAGGACTTTTTTACGTTTTTAGTAAAAGTCTTCTTTTCAAAGGATTTGTTGCCATCTTGTGGCAGTTTTGTTAGGAAGGCATTTTCTTGCATCCCATTTTTTGTATATGACTGCAGTTTTATCCTTATACTAAAAGTTTAGTATTTCTTATTGGTGGGAAACCTTATCTATGGAATTTATATTTTATATGGTACCTCGGATCTAAACATTATGAAACTTTTTCTAAGTTCCGTTTATTTTTTCTCCTATGTTTAGGTCTATCCTAGTGATTTTGGGACTCTTATAGGTTTCTTCATAATAATTTTATTCTCGGTCAATGCTATTTGTTGGCATTTCCAGAGTCTAACTGCTGGGGCAGGATGTCTCTTATTTATGTGACATCTTATTTTTATGAGGTCGTTTAAATGGATATTGTGATATGCGTTATGTTTGCTTATAGTTTCCGTTTCGACTATGCTTTTTATTGGTGTGTTTAAGGATCTTAATCCCTACACATTTTTATTAGAGTATATTTTGATATAGTTCTACGCAGCATGTCTGCGTATTGAATCCAATTTGAGCATGATTCCTGCTTATCTTCTTTCCTTCTGTCAACACATATAATTTGTCTTTTTAGGAAGGGTAACTATTTACAGGTTTTATCTTTTTTTTTTTTTTGTACACTTTTTGGTGAAGACCGTTTTCCAGGTCTGACAGCGGAATTAAGTTCGGACTTGCTTTTTGCCACTAAATGTGGTTTTCTTAGCATAAGTCCTGAATAATGCTGAGCATGTAGTTTTCTCCGCCAGTGTGGACAGATGCCTAAGGCCACTCTGTTATTTTCGCGGCGGTGCGTTCAGCTCTGATATCTCCACCTGAGAGATGATGGTTTTGATTACTTTTGTTGGTCTTAGAGTTTTGTATTGCGTTATGTCTTTCCGCAGTATAAGACGTTATGTGTATGAATGCCGGTTATCTCAAATGAGATTTTTGGTTCGAACTAACACGCTTTTATGATATTATGAATTTTCTTATATCCTGTCTTTCTGCACTTTTTTTTTCTAGACTAAGTTCTTTGGTAACGTGTGCGTTTGTATAGTATCTTGTGGCAGTTCAATGTAACTGTTTTTCTTTTGTCTTTTTATAATCTTTTTCTGTGGATCAAAGGATTCAATTCCTAGCATTTCACAACATAGTAGTATGCTAGGTTAAACCGTGTATATTAGTTTCATTATCAATTTCTTTCATTCTGGAGGAATTGTTTATATTGTGGTTACATATTTTTGTATCTTTCAATATTTATTGCTATATACTCCGGTTTTTCCAAATTTTTTAGGAATTCTGTATATTTCTCTCATTCTGATGGCAATATATCTGACATGTATGTTGCCCTATGTGATAGGGATTTATTTTAACGTTGTCCTAGTTATTTCTATGGACTTAGTTTCATCTCTCCCTTTTGAGACGATTTTGATTTTCGTGTATTTGTAGACTGCTCTATTTTATATCTGGAGCCCTATAGTTCTCTCTCTCATCGAGGGGATTTTTTACTTTGGGTCTGTCAGGTATGAGGTCATGTTCCATACTTCACTTATTGGTGTTTCATGACACGAATATTTATTTTTATATGCTTCCTTTTTTGGAATACATTTTTATAATTTTCCTCATACTGAGAGATTTTTCCTTAGGTCTGTGTCTCAAGCTTTCATCGGATATATTAGCTTGATGGTTAGCTTAGCTGCCTAGCAAGATACATATCCTGTTCTCGTAAGATTTACCATAAGGTATGGCGTACATTCCTTTTTGATGCAAATTTATGGGTTTCTCTTGGAGTCAGGTGAGGAACCCTGCAATTTTTCCTTTCTTCAAGATGGTCTGGGGAAAAAAAGGGTTTGTCAGTCAGTTTATCTGAAGGGTCAGATTTATTCTCGTTTTATTCTTTATCTCTGTCGTTTGGCAGATCTGACAAAGGTTCTATCCTTTGTTCAGGCCTTGGTCAAATTCAGGCCTGTGTTTAAACATGTTGCTCCTTCATGGAGTCTTATTCTTAAGTTTTTGCAGCAGGCTCCGTTTGAGCCGATGAATTCTGTTATTAAATTATCTTGGAAGATTTTGTTTCTTCTTGCTCGCAGATTTTCCGATCACGATCTTTCAGCTTTGCAGTGTGATTCCTTTTTACCTAATTTTTCATGTGGATAAGGCGATCCTTCTTCCTAAGCTGGGATTTCTTCCTCGGGTAGTCTCGGATCGCAATATCAATCCGGAAATTGTTGTTCCTTACTTTTGCCCTGAACCTTCTTCTCAAAAGGAACACGGGTTGCATAACCTGGATGTTGTGCGTGCTCTAAATTTTTACCTTCAAGCCACTAAAAAGATTTTTGTCAATTTTCTACCCAGTTCGTGATTTCTCTGGTCAGCATAAGGGTTCGAAGGCCCCTTCTTCTACTGTTTCTCTCTGGTTGAGAAGTGTTATCCGATTAGAGTATGAGACCGCTGGACTACTGTCTCCTGAAAGAATTACGACTTATTCCATTTGGACTGTCTCTTTTTCCTGGGCTTTCAAAAATGAAGCTTCTGTGGAACAAATTTTCAAGGTGGCAACATGGTCTTCATTGCATACCTTTTCCAAATTCTACTATTTTGATACTTTTGCCTCTGCTGAGGCTTATTTTGGGAGAAAAGTTTGTCAAGCGGTGGTGCCTTCGGTTAAGGGCCGCCTGTTTTCTTTCATGTAATTAGCAAGAGTCCATGAGCTAGTGACGTATGGGATATACATTCCTACCAGGAGGGGCAAAGTTTCCCAAACCTCAAAATGCCTATAAATACACCCCTCACCACTCCCACAAATCAGTTTTACAAACTTTTCCTCCCGTGGAGGTGGTGAAGTAAGTTTGTGCTAGATTCTACGTTGATATGCGCTCTGCAGCAGGTTGGAGCCTGGTTTTCCTCTCAGCGTGCAGTGAATGTCAGAGGGATGTGAAGAGAGTATTGCCTATTTGAATTCAATGATCTCCTTCTACGGGGTCTATTTCATAGGTTCTCTGTTATCGGTCGTAGAGATTCATCTCTTACCTCCCTTTTCAGATCGACGATATACTTCATTTTATTGCGTCATTCTTGGCGCGGACTTTTTTGGCGCAAAAAAATTTCTTTATTTCCGGCGTCATACTTGTCGCCGGAAGTTGCGTCATTTTTGACGTTTTTGCGCCAAAAGTGTCGGCGTTACCGGATGTGGCGTCATTTTTGGCGCTAAAAGCATTTAGGCGCCAAATAATGTGGGCGTCTTTTTTGGCGCTTAAAAATATGGGCGTCATTATTGTCTCCACATTATTTAAGTCTCATTGTTTATTTGCTTCTGGTTGCTAGAAGCTTGTTCACTGGCATTTTTTCCCATTCCTGAAACTGTCATTTAAGGAATTTGATCAATTTTGCTTTGTATGTTGTTTTTTCTATTACATATTGCAAGATGTCTCAGATTGACCCTGAATCAGAAGATACTTCTGGAAAATCGCTGCCTGATGCTGGATCTACCAAAGTTAAGTGTATTTGCTGTAAACTTGTGGTATCTGTTCCTCCAGCTGTTGTTTGTATTGAATGTCATGACAAACTTGTTAATGCAGATAATATTTCCTTTAGTAATGTTACATTACCTGTTGCTGTTCCATCAACATCTAATACTCAGAGTGTTCCTGTTAACATAAGAGATTTTGTTTCTAAATCCATTAAGAAGGCTATGTCTGTTATTCCTCCTTCTAGTAAACGTAAAAGGTCTTTTAAAACTTCTCATTTTTCAGATGAATTTTTAAATGAACATCATCATTCTGATTCTGATAATGATTCCTCTGGTTCAGAGGATTCTGTTTCAGAGGTTGATGCTGATAAATCTTCATATTTATTCAAAATGGAATTTATTCGTTCTTTACTTAAAGAAGTCTTAATTGCATTAGAAATAGAGGATTCTGGTCCTCTTGATACTAAATCTAAACGTTTAAATAAGGTTTTTAAATCTCCTGTAGTTATTCCAGAAGTTTTTCCTGTCCCTGATGCTATTTCTGAAGTAATTTCCAGGGAATGGAATAATTTGGGTAATTCATTTACTCCTTCTAAACGTTTTAAGCAATTATATCCTGTGCCATCTGACAGATTAGAGTTTTGGGACAAAATCCCTAAGGTTGATGGGGCTATCTCTACTCTTGCTAAACGTACTACTATTCCTACGGCAGATAGTACTTCCTTTAAGGATCCTTTAGATAGGAAAATGTAATCCTTTCTAAGAAAAGCTTACTTGTGTTCAGGTAATCTTCTTAGACCTGCTATATCTTTAGCGGATGTGGCTGCAGCTTCAACTTTTTGGTTAGAAGCTTTAGCGCAACAAGTAACAGATCATAATTCTCATAGCATTGTTAATCTTCTTCAACATGCTAATAATTTTATTTGTGATGCCATCTTTGATATCATTAGGGTTGATGTCAGGTATATGTCTCTAGCTATTTTAGCTAGAAGAGCTTTATGGCTTAAAACTTGGAATGCTGATATGTCTTCTAAGTCAACTTTGCTTTCCCTTTCTTTCCAGGGTAATAAATTATTTGGTTCACAGTTGGATTCTATTATTTCAACTGTTACTGGGGGGAAAGGAACTTTTTTACCACAGGATAAAAAATCTAAAGGTAAATTTAGGTCTACTAATCGTTTTCGTTCCTTTCGTCACAATAAGGAACAAAAGCCTGATCCTTCCCCTACAGGAGCGGTATCAGTTTGGAAACCATCTCCAGTCTGGAATAAATCCAAGCCTTTTAGAAAGCCAAAGCCAGCTCCCAAGTCAACATGAAGGTGCGGCCCTCATTCCAGCCCAGCTGGTAGGGGGCAGTTTACGATTTTTCAAAGAAATTTGGATCAATTCGATTCACAATCTTTGGATTCAGAACATTGTTTCACAAGGGTACAGAATAGGCTTCAAGATAAGGCCTCCTGCAAGAAGATTTTTTCTTTCCCGTGTCCCAGTAAATCCAGTGAAGGCTCAAGCATTTCTGAAATGTGTTTCAGATCTAGAGTTGGCTGGAGTAATTATGCCAGTTCTGGAACAGGGGCTGGGGTTTTACTCAAATCTCTTCATTGTACCAAAGAAGGAGAATTCCTTCAGACCAGTTCTGGATTTAAAAATATTAAATCATTATGTAAGGATACCAACATTCAAAATGGTAACTATAAGGACTATTCTGCCTTTTGTTCAGCAAGGGCATTATATGTCCACAATAGATTTACAGGATGCATATCTGCATATTCCGATTCATCCAGATCACTATCGGTTTCTGAGATTCTCTTTCCTAGACAAGCATTACCAGTTTGTGGCTCTGCCGTTTGGCCTAGCAACAGCTCCAAGGATTTTTACAAAGGTTCTCGGTGCCCTTCTGTCTGTAATCAGAGAACAGGGTATTGTGGTATTTCCTTATTTGGACGATATCTTGGTACTTGCTCAGTCTTCACATTTAGCAGAATCTCATACGAATCGACTTGTATTGTTTCTTCGAGAACATGGTTGGAGGATCAATTTACCAAAAAGTTCATTGATTCCTCAGACAAGGGTAACCTTTTTAGGTTTCCAGATAGATTCAGTGTCCATGACTCTGTCTCTGACAGACAAGAGACGTCTAAAATTGGTTTCAGCTTGTCGAAACCTTCAGTCTCAATCATTCCCTTCGGTAGCCTTATGCATGGAAATTCTAGGTCTTATGACTGCTGCATCGGACGCGATCCCCTTTGCTCGTTTTCACATGCGACCTCTTCAGCTTTGTATGCTGAACCAGTGGTGCAGGGATTATACAAAGATATCTCAATATCTTTAAAACCGATTGTACGACACTCTCTGACGTGGTGGACAGACCACCATTGTTTAGTTCAGGGGGCTTCTTTTGTTCTTCCGACCTGGACTGTGATTTCAACAGATGCAAGTCTTACAGGTTGGGGAGCTGTTTGGGGGTCTCTGACAGCACAAGGGGTTTGGGAATCTCAGGAGGTGAGATTACCAATCAATATTTTGGAACAATTTTCAGAGCTCTTCAGTCATGGCCTCTTCTAAAGAGAGAGTCGTTCATTTGTTTTCAGACAGACAATGTCATAACCGTGGCATATGTCAATCATCAAGGAGAAACTCACAGTCCTCTGGCTATGAAAGAAGTATCTCGAATACTGGTATGGGCAGAATCCAGCTCCTATCTAATTTCTGCGGTTCATATCCCAGGTATAGACAATTGGGAAGCGGATTATCTCAGTCGCCAAACGGTACATCCGGGCGAATGGTCTCTTCACCCAGAGGTATTTCTTCAGATTGTTCAAATGTGGGGACTTCCAGAAATAGATCTGATGGCTTCTCATCTAAACAAGAAGCTTCCCAGGTATCTGTCCAGATCCAGGGATTCTCAGGCGGAGGCAGTGGATGCATTGTCACTTCCTTGGAAGTATCATCCTGCCTATATCTTTCCGCCTCTAGTTCTTCCAAGAGTAATTTCTAAGATTCTAAAGGAGTGCTCGTTTGTTCTGCTGGTGGCTCCAGCATGGCCTCACAGGTTTTGGTATGCGGATCTTGTCCGGATGGCCACTTGCCAACCGTGGACTCTTCCGTTAAGACCAGACCTTCTATCGCAAGGTCCTTTTTTCCATCAGGATCTCAAATCCTTAAATTTGAAGGTATGGAGATTGAACGCTTGATTCTCAGTCATAGAGGTTTCTCTGACTCCGTAATTAATACTATGTTACAGGCTCGTAAATCTGTATCTAGAAAGATATATTATCGAGTCTGGAAGACTTACATTTCTTGGTGTCTTTCTCATCATTTTTCTTGGCATTCTTTTAGAATTCCTAGAATTTTACAGTTTCTTCAGGATGGTTTGGATAAAGGTTTGTCTGCAAGTTCCTTGAAAGGACAAATCTCTGCTCTTTCTGTTCTTTTTCACAGAAAGATTGCTAGTCTTCTTGATATTCATTGTTTTGTACAAGCTTTGGTTCGTATAAAACCTGTTATTAAGTCAATTTCTCCTCCTTGGAGTTTAAATTTGGTTCTGGGGGCTCTTCAAGCTCCTCCGTTTGAACCTATGCATTCGCTGGACATTAAATTACTTTCTTGGAAAGTTTTGTTCCTTTTGGCCATCTCTTCTGCCAGAAGAGTTTCTGAATTATCTGCTCTTTCTTGTGAGTCTCCTTTTCTGATTTTTCATCAGGATAAGGCGGTGTTGCGAACTTCTTTTAAATTTTTACCTAAGGTTGTGAATTCTAACAACATTAGTAGAGAAATTGTGGTTCCTTCATTGTGTCCTAATCCTAAGAATTCTAAGGAAAGATCGTTGCATTCTTTGGATGTAGTTAGAGCTTTGAAATATTATGTTGAAGCTACTAAAAATTTCCGAAAGACTTCTAGTCTATTTGTTATCTTTTCCGGTTCTAGGAAAGGTCAGAAGGCCTCTGCCATTTCTTTGGCGTCTTGGTTAAAGTCTTTGATTCATCATGCTTATGTCGGGTAAAACTCCGCCTCAAAGGATTACAGCTCATTCTACTAGGTCAGTTTCTACTTCCTGGGCATTTAGGAATGACGCTTCGGTTGATCAGATTTGCAAAGCAGCAACTTGGTCTTCTTTGCATACTTTTACTAAATTCTACCATTTTGATTTGTTTTCGTCTTCTGAAGCAGTTTTTGGTAGAAAAGTACTTCAGGCAGCTGTTTCAGTTTGATTCTTCTGCTTATAATTTCAGTTTTTTTCATTATAAGATTTAAACTTTGTTTTGGGTGTGGATTATTTTCAGCGGAATTGGCTGTCTTTATTTTATCCCTCCCTCTCTAGTGACTCTTGCGTGGAAGATCCACATCTTGGGTATTCATTATCCCATACGTCACTAGCTCATGGACTCTTGCTAATTACATGAAAGAAAACATAATTTATGTAAGAACTTACCTGATAAATTCATTTCTTTCATATTAGCAAGAGTCCATGAGGCCCACCCTTTTTTTTTTTTGTATAAAGCACAATTATTCCAATTCCTTATTTTTTATGCTTTCGCACTTTTTTCTTATCACCCCACTTCTTGGCTATGCGTTAAACTGATTTGTGGGTGTGGTGAGCGGTGTATTTATAGGCATTTTGAGGTTTGGGAAACTTTGCCCCTCCTGGTAGGAATGTATATCCCATACGTCACTAGCTCATGGACTCTTGCTAATATGAAAGAAATTAATTTATCAGGTAAGTTCTTACATAAATTATGTTTTTGTTCTCCCTCCCTTTCATTCTGTGTCTTCTAGCTTGGATATTGGTTCCCACTAGTAATTGGAATGAAATCGTTGTCTCTCCATGCCATAGGAAAGAAAACAAAATGTATGCTTACGTGATAAATTCCTTTCTTTCCGAGCATGGAGAGTCCATGATTTACTTACATTTACTTTGGTGGTTTTTGTGTAAAAACCTCAGGCACCTCTATACCCATGTGTTTTCTTCTTTTTCCATTTTCCTTCGGCTGAATGACTGGAGATTATGGGTAAGAGAAGTGACACTTAACAGCTCTGCTGGGGTGCTCTTTGCCTCCTTCTGCTGGCCAGGAGTTGAATTCCCACTAGTAATTGGAATGAAATCATGGACTCTCCATGACGAGAGAAATTTATCAGGTAAGCATGTGTGCGGCCTTTCCCTACATTTCCGTTTGTGCTCTGGGAGGTGGTGAGTGCCTCTGCATTAGCATAAGGGGTTAGAGGTGCAGCTTCTATAAAAAGTTTGTTACTTTGTCTTGCTGTTTGGAAGAAACCTGGAAGAAAATACTAAGAAAAGTTATGGAGAACAATTTTGATTTATCTATGAAGGTTTCTAACACTTCGATAATTCCATCTGACAAATGCCTTTATTGTGAAGAGGCCATAGTGTGCCCCCTGCACAGTTTTGCTCTACTTGCTTAGTCTCTGTATTAAAGTCTAAGAATGGATTTAGTCCAGTTCCTCTCTTGACTAACAAATTTAACCCCCTCAGAGCCCTCTACCGCTCAGGACTCTTGTCCAAGAGATGCCTCAACTTTCTCCTCCGTCCCTGTCCCTTAATATGCCATAAGCAGTGCCCTGCGGCTTACCGCAATCTCAGTCTGGAGGTGTTTTTTTGCCAGCGGACTTTGCGGCACAGCTATTATCCGCTGTCTCTGCTGCACTGAATGCCTTGCCTGTCTCTGGCAAATGTAAGAGAAAAATTAAACATGTTTCCCCTGATGCAGGGGTTAGTTCTCCTATTCAGTCTGTGTTGGCCAGTATATCCCAACATTCTGAGGATGAACTTGCCTCAATAGCATCTGAGGGGGAGCTTTCTGACTCAGATACCACTTAGGAAAAATCGTTAGAACCTGAGGAGCTGAGCTTCAGGTTCAAACTTGAGCATCTCCGCTTTTTGCTTATGCGGTCTTGTCGAATCTGGACGTCCTTGAGCCTAAACTGTCGGAGGAACCTAAAATTCCTAAGCTGGACAGGGTTTATGAGGTTGAGAGCTCCTGAGACCTTTCCGGTTCCAGCTCGCATGGCGGAAATCATTTCTAAGGAATGGGTGAAACCTAGAACCCCTTTCTCCCCTTCCGCTACCTTTTAAGTGGATGTTTCCAGTCCCTGACTCTCACCTGGAAATGTGGAGTTCTAACTCCAAGGTGGATGGAGCCATTTCTATTCTCTCTAAGCATACTACTATCCCCCTCAAGGATAGTACCTCCTTCAGGAAACCCATGGATAGAAAGATGGAGGGGTACTTAAAGGGATAGTAAACCCCTAAATTTTATTTTATGATTCAGATAGAACATACAATTTTAAACAACTTTCCAATTTAATTCTATTATCAAATTTTCTTCATTCTCTTGTTATCCATTGCTACAGGGATAGCATTGCACTAATGACAGGAAGCTGAAAATATCTATTTAGCCAATCACAAGAGAGAAATGTGTGCAGGCACCAATTAGCAGCAGCTCCCACTAGTGTATGATATGTGCGTATTCATTTTTTAACAAGGGATACTAAGAAAACAAAGCACATTTGAAAATAGAAGTGAATTTAAAAGCGTCTTAAAATAACATGCTCTATCTGAATCATGCAAGTTTAATTTTGACTTTCCGATCCCTTTAAGGAGGATGTTCCACCAGATGGTGCTTCTTTTTCAGCCGGATGCAGCCATTGTGGCTGTTGCTGGTGCTGCCACTTATTGGTGCGACTCTCTTTTTTTTATTGGAGTGAATACAGGTGGAGACTCCGTTAGAGGATATCCAAGATTGTATTAGATCTCTTAAAATAGCCAATTCCTTTATTTGTGACGCTAACATGCAGATCATTTGTCTGAATGCTAAGGGGCCCATTTATCAAAGGGCTTGCGGACCTGATCCGACACTGCGGATCAGGTCCGCAAGACCTCGCTAAATGCGGAGAGCAATACGCTCTCCACATTTAACATTGCACCAGCAGCTCACAAGAGCTGCTGGTGCAACGCCGCCCCCTGCTGACTCGCGGCCAATCGGCCGCCAGCAGGGAGCTGTCAATCAACCCGATCGTATTCGATCGGGTTGATTTCCGGCGGTTCCTGTCCGCCTGCTCAGAGCAGGCGGACAGGGTTATGAAGCAGCGGTCTTTAGACCGCTGCTTCATAACTTGTGTTTCTGGCGAGTCTGAAGACTCGCCAGAAACACGGCCCTTCAAGCTCCATACGGAGCTTGATAAATGGGCCTGCAAGTCTTTTGTTTTCAGGGGTGCTTTCGCGAAGGACTCTTTGGTTAAAGTCCTGGTCTGCAGACATGGTATCTAAATCAAGACTCCTTTTCTTAGCTTTCAAGAGAGAGACTTTGTTCTGTCCAGGCCTGGATTCCATTGTTTCCACGGTGACTGGAGATAAGGGCGCTTTACTCCCTCAAGATAAAAAAGTAGGGTCGCCAATCTTCTAATTTTTGTCCCTTTCATTCAGAGAAGGGTCAGGGGGCCCAGACGTCAAAGACGGATCAGCCCAAGAATACCTGGAAACCAAGTCATTGGAGCAAAGCCAAGCAGTCCAAGAAGCCCTCCACCGATAAGTCCACATGAAGGTACGGCTCCCAATCCGGGAACGGATCGCGTAGGGGCAGACCATACTTTTTTCAAGATGCTTGGTTTCGAGATGTTCAGGATCCCTGGGTCTTGGATGTAGTCTCCCAGGGGTACAGGATAGGTTTCAGATCTCGTCTACCCAGAGGCAGATTTATTTTTTCAAGACTCTCAAGCAAAGAGGACAGCCTTTTTAAATTGCGTAAAGGACCTAACATCTTTGGGAGTGATTGTACCTGTGCCCCCCTCAGAACAAGGTCTTGGATTTTATTCAAATCTGTTTCTGGCCTCCAAGAAAGAGGGGACTTTTCCATGCAATCTTGGATTTAAAGTGTCTCAACAAGTTTCTCAAGGTAACTTACTTCAAGATGGAGACTATCAGATCCATTCTTTCATTGGTCCAGGAGGGTCAGTTCATGACCACTATTGACCTGAAGGACGCATATCTCCATGTTCCGATCCACAAGGATCATTTTCAGTTTCTGTGGTTTGCCTTTCTGGAAAAACATTTCAAGTTTGTAGCTCTACCCTTTGGTCTAGCTACTGCCCCAAGGATCTTTGTAAAGGTATTGGAAGCTCTCCTAGCGGTGGCCAGATCGCAAGCAACCGCGACTGCTCCTTACCTGGACTATAATCTTTGTCCAAGCTCCATCTTTTCCTTTTGGCAAGATCTCACACAGATTCTCTTCTGTCTCCTTCGAACTCACAGATGGAAGATAAATATGGACAAGAGTTCCCTGGTTCCCAACACCAGGGTATGTTTTCTGGGAACGATCGATACAATTTCCATGAAAATCTTCCTGATGGAGCTAAGACAGACAAAAAGATCCTCTCTGCCTGTCGGCCTCTTCAGTCTACTGCAGGTCCCTCTGTGGATCAATGCATGGAAGTGATTGGTCTTATGGTGGCTTCCATGGATATTATTGGAGTGGACAATTGAGAAGCAGACTTCCTGAGCAGACAGACTATCCACCCCGGGGAGTGGTCCCTTCACCCCAAGGTGTTTACCGAAATAACTCTCAGATGGGGGGGTTCCAGAGATAGACCTCATGGCGTCTCGTCTCAATACCAAGCTGCCCAGATACGGGTTGAGATTGAGAGATCCTCAGGCAGTGTTGGACGCGTAAGTGGCTTAGTGGAGGTTCAAACTTATTTATCTATTCCCTCCATTTTGATGCGGGCGATCACCCGGGAGAGGAGAGCAAACAGGAGCAAGCCTCTGTAATTCTAAGTGCTCCGTTGTGGCCTTGCAGGACCTGGTTTGCGGACCTAGTGAAGATGTCCTCCTCGCCTCCATGGAGGTTGCCTCTATAAGTGCCCGTTTCTTTACCACAATCTAGATTCTCTGAGGCTGACTGCATAGAGATTGAATGCTTAGTGCTATCGAAAATAGGTTTTTCTGATAGGGTCATTGATACCCTGACTCAGGCTCATAAGACGGTTACTCTGTGTATTTACCAAAAGGTGTGGCGTTGCTATTTAGCTTGGTGTGAGGATCGTGGTTTCCCTTGGCACAAAGTGAGGGTTCCTCAAATTCTTTTGTTTCTCCAGGATGGTCTGGAGAAAGATTTATCTGCTAGTTCTATCAAAGGTCAGATCTCTGCCCTTTCTGTGTTGCTGCACAAGAAGTTATCTAATCTTCCTGACGGTCAGACCTTTGCCCAGGCCCTGGTTAGAATCACGCCTGTGTTTAAGCTAGTTGCTCCTCCTTGGAGCCTTAATCTTGTTCTTCAATCGGCACTGTTTGAGCCTATGCATTGTGTTGACATTACACTTTTGTCTTGGAAGGTTTTGTTCTTGTTGGCTATGTCTTCTGCTCACAGAGTTTCTGAGTTGTTTGCTTTGCAGTGTGATTCTCCTTATCTCGTTTTGCATGCAGATAAGGCGGTTTTACGTACCCAGTTAGGTTTTCTTCCTAAGGTTCTCTCTGACCGCCATATCATTCAGGAGATTGTGGTTCCTTCTCCTTGCTCTAATCCTTCCTCTCAGAAGTAGCGTTTGTTGCACAATCTGGATGTAGTTTGTGCTTTGAAATTCTATCTTCATGTAACCAAGGAGTTTAGGCAATCTTCTTCCTTGTTTGTTTTGTACGTTGGTAAGCGCAAGGGTCAGAAGGCCACTGCGACTACTCTCTTTTTGGCTGAGGAGTATCATTCGTTTGGCTTATAAGGAAGCTGGTCAGCAGCCTTCTGAGAGGATTCGGCTCATTCTACCCATGCAGTGTCCTCTTATTGGGCTTTTAAGAATGAAACTTCTATAGAGCAAATCTGTAAGGCAGGTACCTGGTCCTCTTTACATACTTTTTCAAAATTTGACAAGTTTGATGTTTTTGCCTCAGCTGAAGCTTCTTTTGGGAGAAAGGTGCTTCAAGCGGTTGTGCCTTCAGATTAGGTCCGCCTGCCTTATTTTTCCCTCCCGGTTCATTCTGTGCCCTCTCTAGCTTGGGTATTGTATTTCCAACAGTAATTAATTGATTTGTGGACTCTCCCTGCCATTTGAAAGAAAACAAAATTGATGCTTACCTGATGAATTCTTTTTTACCTGGCCGAGAGTACATGAACCCGCCCTATGATTTTTTAGGCAGTGTTTTTCCTTATCTTCTGGCACCTCTATACCCCTAGTGTTTCTCTTACTTTCCCTTATTACCTCAGCTGAATGACTGGGGGAGTAAGGGAAGTGGGAGGGATACTTAATGCTTTGGCTGGGGTGTCTTTGTCTCCTTCCGGTGGCCAGGTGTTGCATTCCCAACAGTAACGAATGAATTTGTGGACTGGCCCTGCCAGGAATTTTTTTTTTTTGCTTCAGTGCAAGGATGTCAGATTTTGTTGAAGACGTTGTTTGTTTAGTATGTTCTGATTATATAATGTGATCACTATGATGTGCATATTGTCCTAACCGCAATATTCTCGTTTGTTAGATCCATGCAAACTGTCGTATCCGGAGAGTTTACTTTTCAGACCGCCTGTATTCTGAGGATGAGCTTCCGGCTGAGTTTAAGCTGTACCTCCCTGTGCAGAATAAAGCAAAGGTGAGAGCTCTGTGTTTGTCTGAGTCTTATTTCTCTGCTTCTCCCTCCGCTTTACTGTTCCCCTCGCTACCCTGTAACTGTCAGTGTCCCTTCTGCTTTACCCTGTGGTGTCCTTAAGCCTTTCCTGGTTTTTATTCACTAAATTGTAAGTATATGGGTTGGTTAAAAAATGTCTGTAGCAGTGGGAAATTGTGTGCGCTAACTGTAAGATGAAATACAAGCAACTATTGTATCTGCACGTGCACTTAGCTCTAATATATAAGGAATTCAGGCATTTGTTGTTATCGGATAATGAACAGCTTATAAATGCAGTTTGTGCACTTCTGCATATTCCTTTAGTGTTTCTATACTGCAGCTCACTGACATTCATCTTTTTTTTGTTTTGTTTTGCAGCAATGAGAAGACGACTCTCTATAGCACGTTGACCTCCCCACCTCCTTTATAACCTTCTAAAATAGTATTTTATATATAAGAAAAGGCTCCTCCAACCGTTTTATAAATTATGGATTTTTTCTTTTTCAAACTCAGATCCATTTATGTTTTGTAATAAATCCTCCTGCTCCTGTATTTGGCTGTTGGTCTTTGTTTCGCAGCCTACAATATTTATCTGATGACTGTCTGGGGTTGGGGATGTATTGTTCCTCAGTGTGTCCACTTGGTGAAATGAATTTCCTAGGAGAGGGTTTGTGGTCTCATTATGTACCCCCAGCCTCATTATCTGCCTTCCAAATGGTCTTCTGCACTGGTAGGAGATGGATGTCTTCACGTGCCTTCCAAATGGTCTTCTGCACTGGTAGGAGATGGATGTCTTCACGTGCCTTCCAAATGGTCTTCTGCACTGGTAGGACATGGATCTCTTCACGTGCAACATAAGTGCAGATTCAGGTTTCCAGTCATTTACCCACACATGGCTCAGAGGGGAATTTGATAGGTTGAGAGGCGAGCTTAATAATAATAATAAGTTGCCATTGAGAAACATGAAGGAACACTGAGTCCCCAGTAGACTAGGGAATTTAATATAATATGAGAGTGTATGAAGGGACTGTGCTTCCAGACCCAAAGGATTCATTGGCGACCTCCCCAGAGAAGGCGAGGTCGCTAAAACCTATTAATTCACTGGTATATATGTTGCTACAGAGTTTCAGGCAAACGGATATATTTTGTAGAAAAAGACTAATTGTAAATATGGAAATACCCTATAGTAAATATTTATATATGAATATAGTCGCAAATAACTGGGTATAGGTGATGTGTACAGGTTATAACATTATACAAATGAAGTACAGCAATCTTTTGCTAATGGCTTGAAATAGAGCAAGCCTATATAGGCAATGAAAACAATAACCCCAAGACTATGTATCTAGAACCAATGGAATATTATTTGAGCATAATTTGTACCATCTTCATTCTACTGTCTGGATATCAGATTTTGGGAAACAAAAAATAATTTCATTTTATAAATATGAAAAGTAATTATGTCTGTTTAAACCATTGGTCTGGGGAGGTTGGGGAGTAATATGGGCTCTGCAAAAGTTAATGTAAAAGATACTAACACTCTCAGGCTCTGTAGCTGACCCAGAACATTAACGAATCTCCAAATCGCTAATGGGAGAAAACATGGAAAAAAGGTGCAGGGTAGCGCTAATGAAAGCACAGAGCTCAATTTATATATGGTATATCTATACTAATCAGGTAAAGTGTAAATAATGTTTGTCTAAAAAGGATGATAACTATGTGAATCTTTAAAAATTTATTATACAATAATCATATAACAATAGTGCCGGCACTGATTAAAACAGTATAATGATAAAGGACATAAAGATAAAATACATAAAAAATGGGTATTAAATTTCAAGTAATATTGGCAAGAGATAATAATGGCAAGAGAAAAAGTTAGCTTGCTAAGTATTTTTGGCAGCCTAAACTGCAAATGTGTCCGTATTGGATAATTCACAAATGTTCTCAAATTGGGCACATAAAATTACCGTCTCTGCTATGTGTGGAGTTGTCCGTTGTTTTTATTGAGTCCCGTGACTTTGTGCAGAGTGATTCTCCTGGTGTAAGTAGAGCAAGTATTATTGTAGAGAGTACGCTGATAATTGTAATCCTTCAGTGCTTGCTGTGAATGATCCTGTGGCGTCCTAGGATGATAGCCACAGTAGCAGATGTAAGGGTAGGTCCTGGGACCGAAGGTATTAGCTGGCTTCTGATGCTTTGTTTGACAGCTGTACCAAACGAGTCCTATTACCCTTACAGTATCAGAGTCGGGAGTGTACTTAAAACCCCAGATGTATTGCGGTAATCATAAGGTGGACACAAGCGGTAGGCAGATCATGGGCCGGTTAATTAAGCATATATCAGCCTCTGTGTATTGTGAGAGGGATATTGCACCGTACCTACTGTAACCACTTGAATCAGAGTAAAAATTAGATGTAGACGAGCAAATCTACGCGTTTCAGCCCGATAGGCCTTTATCAATATTGTAAAGTAATATGGGCTCTCATGTTTTTAATGAGCAAGGATTTGCTGGAAGACTGAGGCTTATCTGATGATTACCACTATTTCATAGTGATATAGGTTTATTTAATCAATGGGAGATTTATAGCATTTATTCATAGCCTCACGGTATTATTTGGATTAAGTATTTCAGAGATATTTTTATTTTTGTATTTATTGAGGATATACATTAAAATATAAGTATACAATATCTATACCGTATAGATAACCTATTAGTAAGTTGTACAGGCCTGTAAAAAATAACAATTAAAACTTACAATGAGAATTTGAAAAGAGCCTGAAATACAAAATAAATCATACACTGCTATTATCCTCTTTTTTTTCTTTTTTTTTTTTTTAACCCTTCATATAACAATGAGACCACTCTTGGGTCCATTAAACGGTACAGAGAGAGACATAAAGGGATTATTTCAAGTAACAGTTACATACAATTATATTCTATATTGCTTCTTAAATGATTTTGAACATTCTTATAAAAATGATATAGAAAAAGACTAAAACTGGACGTCTATCTAATATAGAAAACATGACCAGGCAAGCATACCTTTCTAGAAAGCCTTCTAGGAAGACAGAAAAGGCAGGTTTAATGGAGCCACGACAAGGTAGTAGGTAAGGTTTAGAAGTTAAGAGAAAAAAGAAATGTGTGAACTGATTCACTAATGTAACTCTGTTGTCTGGTTATGGTGGTGATGCCATCTAGTGGCCAAATAGAGAATATAACTTAATAGCGGATTAATGAAGATAGGCAAGAGGAGGGAAGTAGGGTGCCTAAATGCTAAATAAAAATAAGATCTTGCTGCTAATTTATCTTAAGTGTGGCAAATATTGATTAAAGGGACAGTTTAGGCCAAAATAAACTTTCATGATTCAGATAGAGCATGTAATTTCTCTTGTAAGGTGTATCCAGTCCACGGATCATCCATTACTTGTGGGATATTCTCCTTCCCAACAGGAAGTTGCAAGAGGATCACCCACAGCAGAGCTGTCTATATAGCTCCTCCCCTAACTGCCACTCACCAGTCATTCTCTTGCAACTCTCGACAAGCATGGAAGCAGTAAGAGAGATGTGGTGAAATGTAGTTGATTTTTTCTTCAATTCAAAAGTTTGTTATTTTTAAATGGTACCGAAGTTGTACTATTTTGGTCCCAGGCAGAAAATAGAAGAAGAATCTGCCTGTGGTCTCTAATGATCTTAGCAGGTTGTAACTAAGATCCATTGCTGTTCTCACACATAACTGAAGAGAGAGGTAACTTCAGCTGGGGAATGGCGTGCAGGTTATCCTGCTATGAGGTATGTGCAGTTTACATTTTTTTCTAGAGGAATGTAAATGCTAGAAAATGCTGCTGATACCAGATTTATTTAAGGTAAGCCTGATTACAGTGATTTAATAGCGACTGGTATCATGCTTACTGTCAGAGGTAATACTCTTATTATTTTTCAATTCCTGTCATATAAAACGTTTGCTGGGAGTGTTTAAACGTTTTTATATATGTTTTGGTGATAAAACTTTATTGGGGCCTAGTTTTTTTCCACATGGCTGGCTTAAATTTGCCTAGAAACAGTTTTCTTAGGCCTCACACTGTGTAGACATGAGTGGGAGGGGCCTAATTTAGCGCTTAATTGCGCAGTAACTTTTGCAGACTGAGACATCCAGCTTCCCTCAAGAAGTCTCCTGAATGCTATACGACCTCTCTAAAGGGCTTTTAGGCTTTCCAAAGTCGTTTGTATGGAAAGGTAGGGCCACAGCAGAGCTGTGGCAGTTTGTTGTGACTGTTAAAAAACGTCTATCGTTTTTTTGATCCGTTTTTTTAAACTAAGGGGTTAATCATCCATTTGCAAGTGGGTGCAATGCTCTGTGAGCTTATTATACACACTGTAAAAATTTTGTTTGATTTACTGCTTTTTTTCACTGTTTTTCACAGCTGACGTTACTTCAAAGTCTAAGCTGCTTAATATTCCCTTCAAGGGGCAGACCCTATTCGGGCCTGGTTTGAAGGAGATCATTTCCGATATCACTGGAGGAAAAGGTCATGCCCTTCCTCAGGATAGGTCCAAATCAAGGGCCAAACAGTCTAATTTTCGTGCCTTTCGAAACTTCAAGGCAAGTGCGGCATCAACTTCCTATAATACAAAGCAGGAGGGAACTTTTGCCCAGTCCAAGTTGGTCTGGAGACCTAACCAGACTTGGAACAAAGGTAAGCAGGCCAAAAAGCCTGCTGCTGCCTCTAAGACAGCATGAAGGATTGGCCCCCGATCCGGTAACGGATCTAGTAGGGGGCAGACTTTCGCTCTTCGTCCAGGCTTGGGCAAGAGATGTCCAGGATCCCTGGGCGTTGGAAATTGTATCCCAGGGATATTTTCTGGACTTCAGAGCTTCTCCTCCAAAAGGGAGATTTCACATTCAAGATGGAGACTATTCGTACCATCCTACCTATGATCCAGGAGGGTCAATACATGACTACAGTGGATTTAAAGGATGCTTATCTTCACATTCCGATACACAAAGATCATCATCGGTTTCTCAGGTTTGCCTTCCTAGACAGGCATTACCAGTTTGTAGCTCTTCCCTTTGGGTTAGCTACAGCCCCAAGAATCTTTACGAAGGTTCTGGGGTCACTTCTGGCGGTCCTAAGGCCACGGGGCATAGCAGTAGCCCCTTATTTAGTCGACATTCTGATACAGGCATCAAATTTCCAAATTACCAAGTCTCATACGGACATAGTTCTGGCATTTCTGAGGTCGCATGGGTGGAAAGACGAAGAAAGGAGTTCTCTATCCCCTCTCACAAGAGTCTCCTTTCTGGGAACTCTAATACATTCTGTAGAAATGAGGATTTACCTGACAGAGACCAGGTTATCAAAACTTCTAAATTCCTGCCGTGTTCTTTATTCCAGTTCTCGCCCTTCGGTGGCTCAGTGCATGGAAGTAATCGGCTTAATGGTAGCGGCAATGGACATAGTGCCGTTTGCTCGTCTACATCTCAGACTGCTGCAACTCTGCATGCTCAGTCAGTGGAATGGGGATTACACAGATTTGTCCCCTCTACTAAATCTGGATCAAGAGACCAGGGATTCTCTTCTCTGGTGGCTATCTCGGGCCCATCTGTCCAAAGGTATGACCTTTCGCAGGCCAGATTGGACAATAGTAAAGACAGATGCCAGCCTTCTGGGCTGGGGGGCAGTCTGGAACTCCCTGAAGGCTCAGGGATCGTGGACTCAGGAGGAGACCCTCCTCTCAATAAACATTCTGGAACTAAGAGCGATATTCAATGTTCTTCAAGTTTGGCCTCAGCTAGCGACAATGAGGTTCATCAGATTTCAGTCGGACAACATCACGACTGTGGCTTACATCAACCATCAAGGGGGAACAAGGAGTTCCCAAGCGATGTCGGAAGTTTCAAAGATAATTCGTTGGGCAGAGATTCACTCTTGCCACCTATCAGCTATCCATATCCCAGGTGTAGAGAACTGGGAGGCGGATTTTCTAAGTCGACAGACTTTTCATCTGGGGGAGTGGGAACTCTATCCGGAGGTATTTGCACAATTGGTTCAACGTTATGCGTTTCCACCGTTTCCTCTGCTCCTTCGTCTGATTGCCAAAATCAAGCAGGAGAGAGCATCGGTGATCTTGATAACGCCTGCGTGGCCACGCAGGACTTGGTATGCAGATCTGGTGGACATGTCATCCCTTCCACCATGGACTCTGCCTCTGAGACAGGACCTTCTTCTTCAGGGTCCTTTCAACCATCCAAATCTAATTTCTCTGAGACTGTCTGCCTGGAGATTGAACGCTTGATTTTATCAAAGCGTGGCTTCTCCGTGTCAGTTATTGATACCTTAATTCAGGCACGAAAGCCTGTCACCAGGAAAATCTATCATAAGATATGGCGTAAATATCTTTATTGGTGTGAATCCAAGGGTTACTCATGGAGTAAAGTCAGGATTCCCAGGATATTATCTTTTCTCCAAGAAGGATTGGAGAAAGGATTGTCAGCTAGTTCCTTAAAGGGACAGATTTTTGCTCTGTCTATTCTTTTGCACAAGCGTCTGGCGGATGTTCCAGACGTTCAGGCATTTTGTCAGGCTTTATTTAGAATCAAGCCTGTGTTTAAACCTGTTGCTCCACCATGGAGTTTAAATTTGGTTCTTAAAGTTCTTCAGGGGGTTCCGTTTGAACCTCTTCATTCCATAGATATCAAACTTTTATCTTGGAAAGTTCTATTTTTGGTAGCTATTTCCTCGGCTCGTAGAGTTTCCGAGTTATCTGCCTTACAATGTGATTCCCCTTATCTGATCTTCCATGCAGATAAGGTAGTTTTGTGTACCAAACCTGGGTTTTTACCTAAGGTGGTATCTAATAAGAATATCAATCAGGAGATTGTTGTTCCGTCATAGTGTCCTAATCCTTCTTCAAAGAAGGAACGTCTATTACACAATCTTGACGTGGTTCGTGCTTTAAAGTATTATTTACAAGCTACTAAAGTTTTTCTGATGAAGATGATATGTTAAGGTCTGACTAGCTAATGGTGGTGTTGCATCAATGCTTCACTAGGGAGTTATGTGAGATATATGGACTATATGAATAATGAAACTGTCTCATAGTAGTATGACAAAGAAAAAGTTACACACATACTGAGGCTGTAAACCTAATAAGCCTGGATAGAAAAAAACAAGCCATCATCATGGACATATACTTTGTTACTGTAGAGCTTAAAATGAGCTACTAAAGCTGCTAACCTATATACACTGGTTATAGTTATGAGAATGCTATCTTGGAGTAGCTATGTTGTGCAGTGCTTGATAATGAGGTGTGTCAAATCCGTAATATTGGCTAAGTATTATGGGGTTAAGACCTATACATTGAACTCTGTTCAGAAATATTTATTTAACAATACACAGCATACTAATATCAAATAGCAATATAATAATTGAACCTTAATTTGGGGAGATAGGATTACAGTCTATACATACATCTCTAATGCTCAGCCTAGTTACATATAGGTAGGATACTTGCTTTGCAGTGTGGGATGGGTAATTGACCCTTATTAGGAGACTCTCTGTGATTAAACATTATCAACACATATAACGCTGCTTATGTAGATGGTGGTGAGCACATATAAGTCAATGTCAGACTAATTCAGCAATAAGGCTGTAGAACATTGAGGGCAATAAAGTACATGGGGGGCAGTAACTATAAATCTAAAGATAAAAAACATTAACAATAAAACCAATGCAAATTAACAGCTAAAGGAATATAAGGCATGGAAGCCAGACTGTGGAGAGCAAATGCGATAAGAGGGAACTCTGCATAGGATTTCAGTGCCAGTTTTGTCAAGATCTGCTACAAATAAAAAAGTAATCCTATACCCTTTTTCTCCAAATAACTGCTATGGTGCTTATGAGGGCGCTTTCCCAGTGGCTTAGTGTTGTCACAGATATGTCCCCATAAGTGGAGGGTGTCAGAAAAGTTCAAGTCTAGTAACCAGACCTCACCGTGTGAAGGTAACAACAGCACAGGGCCCCGCAAGAGCCGCAGGTGAGAAATACTGTAAGAACTCTAGAGATCTGTAGCCCTTAGCGGCATATTCTGGGGTCCAATCTTCGTTTCCATTGCCAGTCATGCCTGGACAAAAAGGCTGCGTAGACGCCTTCAAGCATTTCCCATACTCTGTAACAGTACCTGGGTGCTGGATTAGATGAGGAGGGTCGCGCAGTGTACAGGGGACAACCCGCATAGAAGAAATATCAGCGATCAGTACATCCTCCGCTCCCAACTCCGCTTCTATGTTTTCCGGCAATAGAAGGTCTGTGCCGGGTGTCCCTCTAGGCCTGCAACATGGAGGATTCAGCTCAGGTCTGCCCAGGGGAGTGTCCAACCTCTCCGTGGTTGTGTGTAGCGCGATGGTGTAAGTAACATCATCCTGTCCTGAGTCGGTATGATCTTCCACATGCTTCAGCGAGGATGTTAGCGAAGACATTATGGCTGTGAAGTCCTCTTTTAGGCTCTGGTAGTGACTATCTATAAGTTGTAGGGTAGGATTGAGTGTTTTCCAGTCGCCTGGATTGAGTGTTTTCCAGTCGCCTAGGTTTAGGAAAGCAGTTGTAGACCTAGTTCTTCTTCTGGAAACATTATATAGGCGACTGCCTCTGGAACCAAGACTCTTAGGGAAAGAATTTTATAGTCCAGGACTGTAGGAAGAATGTTAGGTCTTACCGCATGGCCTTATTATGAGACATTTGTCGGCTGCTTTTTCTCAAAATAAAACAGCACTGAATCTCTCGATATAATGAGGATGTCTCTGAGATTATGTATAATTTTAGGAGAATAAAGTTTCTATTAGTGAAAATAGCAAGGTTTATAGTGAGAGCTCGACAGATAGATGTCTGGTTGCTTCGGTAGTTGGCTCCGCCCCCCGGAAGGCAGGTATTTTTTTTTAACTCTAAACTACAGTCACCACTGCACCCTATAGTTTCTCCTTTCTCTTGCTTGTCTTTGGTCGAATGACTGGTGAGTGGCAGTTAGGGGAGGAGCTATATAGACAGCAACTTCCTGTTGGGAAGGAGAATATCCCACAAGTAATGGATGATCCGTGGACTGGATACACCACAAGAGAAATAAATTTATAAGGTAAGCATAAATTATGTTTTTAAACAATTTTCCAATTTACTTTTATCACCAATTTTGCTTTGTTCTCTTGGTATTCTTAGTTGAAAGCTTAACCTAGGAGGTTCATATGCTAAATTCTTAGACCTTGAAGCCCACCTCTTTCAGATTGCATTTTAACAGTTTTTCACCACTAAGAGGGTGTTGGTTCACGTATTTCCTATAGATAACACTGTGCTTGTGCACGAGAAGTTATCTGGGAGCAGGAACTGATTGGCTAGACTGCAAGTCTGTCAAAAGAACTGAAAAAAGGGGCAGTTTGCAGAGGCTTAGCTACATGATAATCACAGAGGTTAAAAGTATATTTCTTGGGGCATGCCCCGCAAAGGGCCCTGTTCAGGGCTGGTAAGGTAAAAGAGCTTTGAACTTTTGTAATTTAGAATAGGGTAGGGCATTTTTTTATTTTGGGGGTCTTTGTTATTTTATTAGGGGGCTTAGAGTAGGTGTAATTAGTTTAAAATTGTTGTAATATTTTTCTAATGTTTGTAAATATTTTTTTATTTTTTGTAACTTAGTTCTTTTTTATTTTTTGTACTTTAGTTAGTTTATTTAATTGTATTTATTTGTAGGAATTGTATTTAATTTATTTATTGATAGTGTAGTGTTACGTTTAATTGTAAATAATTATAGGTATTTTATTTAATTTATTTATTGATAGTGTAGTGTTAGGTTTAATTGTAACTTAGGTTAGGATTTATTTTACAGCTAAATTTGTAATTATTTTAACTATTTTAGCTATTAAATAGTTCTTAACTATTTAATAGCTATTGTACCTGGTTAAAATAAATACAAAGTTACCTGTAAAATAAATATAAATCCTAAAATAGCTATAATATAATTATAATTTATATTGTAGCTATATTAGGATTTATTTTGCATGTAAGTATTTAGCTTTAAATAGGAATAATTTATTTAATAAGAGTTAATTTATTTCGTTAGATTAAAATTATATTTAATTTAGGGGGGTGTTAGGGTTAGACTTAGCTTTAGGGGTTAATACATTTATTAGAATAGCGGTGAGCTCCAGTCGGCAGATTAGGGGTTAATGTTTGAAGTTAGGTGTCGGCGATGTTAGGGAGGGAAGATTAGGGGTTAATACTATTTATTATAGGGTTAGTGAGGCGGATTAGGGGTTAATAACTTTATTATAATAGCGGTGCGGTCCGGTCGGTAGATTAGGGGTTAATAAGTGTAGGCGACGTTGTGGGGGGCAGATTAGGGGTTAATAAATATAATATAGGGGTCGGCGGTGTTAGGGGTAGCAGATTAGGGGTACATAAGGATAACGTAGGTGGCGGTCGGCAGATTAGGGGTTAAAAAAATTTAATCGAGTGTCGGCGATGTGGGGGGGGGCCTCGGTTTAGGGGTACATAGGTAGTTTATGGGTGTTAGTGTACTTTAGAGCACAGTAGTTAAGAGCTTTATGAACCGGCGTTAGCTCAGAAAGCTCTTAACTACTGACTTTTTTCTGCGGCTGGAGTTTTGTCGTTAGATTTCTAACGCTCACTTCAGCCACGACTCTAAATACCGGAGTTAGAAAGATCCCATTGAAAAGATAGGATACGCAATTGACGTAAGGGGATCTGCGGTATGGAAAAGTCACGGCTGAAAAGTGAGCGTTAGACCCTTTTTTGACTGACTCCAAATACCGGCGGTAGCCTAAAACCAGCGTTAGGAGCCTCTAACGCTGGTTTTCACGGCTACCGCCAAACTCCAAATCTTTAGGTGTAGTCACTTGTGAGAAGACTACACTAGTGAAGGAGGCTATATCTGGAGTGAGTTAGATTGTTCAAATTACCCTATCTATCATAATATTCTGCCCTTATCTGCGGTCTCGGCCAGCACTACATATTCTTACATTATGGGATCATGACCAGGAGATAAATCTAATATTTTAGTGGCAGTTTTAAATAAATTATCTTTCAATGCCTGCAGCAGAGAAAAAATCAGGTATTAATATTAAAAGAATCCATGCCATGGAACGCAACCTTAAACAGTCTAACAAGTAGAAAAAAAATCTATCTTTAAATTGCACTCTGGGTACTAATGTATGAATCAGATCATAACCTATTTACCCGGATGTCATGGGATACATTATAATACTATGTGCTAGAAAACAGCTGATGATCGTTCTTAGGAGTTTTAGAGAACGTCTGCATTGTAAAATTTAAGCCCACTTTATAGGTAACTTAAACAGTTGCTTAAACGGTTTACTAAAAAATTCAACCTTGATTCATTAAATATAAATACAGTCATATTAGTAGGTAATGTTGCACCTTAATATAAATAATGTTATACACAACAACTTGAGATGTAGCAAGCTGGTTCATGACACATTAATCTACCCCAAAAGCGGTATCAAACCTATCTGTGTGGGGGTTCAGTATACGAGTGTCAAAAGTCCCAGCTGGAGTGCAATTGGTAAGCCACAGTCTTTTTTTTATAATGCAGGATTAATGTTGTCACACTGTTAATACTGAGTTTCATGTGCAATCCGGTACTAGGTTGCAGTGGCTGATGTTGTAATAGTCCGGGTTTATCCCTTATGTGCCATGTAGTGGATGAGGGGCTAATAGGCTGTATTGTTGCTAGTTTGAGATCTTCTACAGGTTTAAGCTGGGTGATCGATGGACGGACATTGGAAGCATTTTACAAGATTGATGTGTCAGGCAGATTGGTCGGCGGAACAAATGAACCGGTTCTCGCCTTCTGTGGGAGTTGAAGCAGTGATGAAGGAATAAAGTTCTCAATATATCCAGTGGTTTTCTCAGTAGATAAGTGTCCCATGGGATTAGGTGATAGGATCCAGCAATCTTTATTAACAGAAAGGGGTGCCAAAGTATCATGTGCCATTTGCGATTTGCTGCCAGGAAACTTCCCTGTTTCAGGGCTGCCATCTCGTCATACATCATTATCCGATTAGTTGGTATTTCACTGTCAGAATAATTTTTTGGCTTCATAATGTTGACTTGCTCTGTGAGTTCCATAGTGCCGTTTCCAATGCTTTTTAGTATATGATCCGTTAGCATCTTGTCCATTAGGGATTGAAAGAGTTCCTCCATTCGAGGGAAATGGTGTTCCAGCGCTGTAATGTTGGTTCAATCGCCATGCTTTCTGACTAAATAAAAGTTAGGCTCCTCTTAGTATAAAAGTAAATTATTGCTTGCTCTACAGGGATGAGGCGGTCCAGTAATGGCAAAGTGACCTGGGCTTCCGGGGGTGGGGGTGTGTTTGCCTAATACAGAGCTGCCGCTCTAGGCCTTATACGTCCAATCCGTGGCTCTAGTTTCATAAAAACAGCAAAGCAAAGCTGGAACAAAGTCACTCAAAGAAAGGCAATGATATTCTTTGAAAATATTGAATAGATGCTCTTAGAGGTATTTAATAGCCGGCAGATTATCAAATATCTTCCAGAGCTCTTTCCAGAATGCTGTTAGGACACGCCCCCCCAGGATATTATTTTAATATAAGCTGGGATAAGGATACGTAGCAATTGTAATCCTAATAGACCTTGACAAATGACTTCCTACTAAAGCTGCGTTTATATATGTTTGTAGCGCAGCAAAAAGAGTGACTCTATGGTGTCATTTTCTTTTTTTAAGACACGATGAGTCCACAGATCATCTTAATTACTAATGGGATACTCACCTCCTGGTCAGCAGGAGGAGGCAAAAAGCACCACAGCAGAGCTGTTAAATAGCTCATCCCTTCCCTCCCACTTCAGTCATTCTCTTTACCTACATTAGTGATAGGAAGAAGGAACTAGGAGTTCCTTGGCGATGACAGAGGTATCCAAAATAATTCAATAGAGGACCATTCTTGCTGCAAGTCGGAGATCCACATCCCAGGGGTGGACATCTGGGAGGCGGATTTCCTGAGCAGGCAGACCATTCATCCGGGGGAGTGGGGACTCCATCCGGAAGTGTTCTGCAGTCTGATTCTCAAGTGGGGTCAGCCGGAATTAGATCTTATGACATCGCGACAGAATGCCAAACTCCCGAGATAGAGGTCGAGATCCAGGGACCCCATGCGGAACTAACAGATGATCTGGCGGCCCCATGGACCTTCAATCTAGCATACCTGTTTTCTCCGTTTTGCTCCTCTTGCTCGAGTAATTGCTCGAGTCAAACAGGAAGGGGCCTTAGTGGTCCTCATAGCACCGACCTGGCCTCGCAAGATTTGGTATGCAGATCTGGTGGAGAGGATAGCTCTACCACCTTGGAGACTACCGTTGGGGAAAGACCTTCTGATTCAGGGGCTCTTCCTTCAATCAAATCCAGTTTCTGTGAAACTGACTGCTTGGAGATTGAACGATTATTTTTATCCAAGCGGAGATCTTCTGTCTCAGTCATAGAGACCATGATTCAGGCTCGTAAGCCTGTTACTAGAGGGATTTACCTTAGGTGGACAGCAGCCTTCCGAGAGAGTTACGGCTCCTTCTGTTAGGGCTGTTGCTTCTTTATATTTCTCTTTCTTTTTACTGAAGAGGATCATGAGGTTTGCAGAGGAGACTGCTGGACAGCAGCCTCCCGAGAGAGTTATGGCTCCTTCCATGAAGGCTGTTACTTCCTCATGGGCTTTCTAAAATCGAGTTTCTGTGGAACAGATTTACAAGGCTGCAACTTGGTCCTCTCTTCACACTTTTTGATTTTTTTGCCTCGACTGAGGCCGCTTTTGGGAGATGGGTTTTTCAAGCAGTGGTGTCTTCCGTTTAGGTTCCCTGTCTTGTCCCTCCCGTATCTGTCTTGTCCCTCCCGTATCATCTGTGTACTCTAGCTTGGGTATTGAATCCCATTAGTAATTAAGATGATCCGTGGACTCATTGTGTCTTAAAAAAGAAAAGAAAATGTATGCTTACCTGATAAATGTATTTCTTTTTTGACAAGATAAGTCAACGGCCTGCCCTGTTCCTTTAGACAGGTTGTGGGTTTTTGTTAACTTCAGACACCTCTGCACCTTGGCTTTTCCTTTCTCTTCCTAACTTCGATTGAATGACTGGAGTGGGAGGGAAGGGAGGAGCTATTTAACAGCTCTGCTGTGGTGCTCTTTGCCTCCTCCTGCTGACTAGGAGGTGAATATCCCATTAGTAATTAAGATGATCCGTGGACTCATCGTGTCAAAAAAGAAATAAATTTATCAGGTAAGCATAAATTTTCTTTTTTATAGAACAAATTTCCACTTTACTTGTAAATGATCCCCAGATCTATTCACTACTAATACATTGTCATTTTTAGCTGGGATTTCCAATTACCACTCGAGTTTATGGCCATGGATTAACATCTTCATCCTAGGCCGTTTAAAGGGGTAGTACCCATTCCCATCCCAGTACTGATCTTCAATCCAGCTCACTTTCCTTGTGGTTTTTATATGTTACCATTTTTTAAATGCCTTAATAAAAGTTCTATTTACATTGTAACTCTGCCTATATAGACTTGCTCTATTTCAAGTCATTAGGGAACGAGTGCTTCAGGTTGTAAACCAATATCAGTCTTGTTAAACAGATATATCTGTCTCGTGTATTGAGGCCAGGTGCCATATCTGTATCACTCTTCTAAAACCGTGTTCTGGTGAGACATAACCGAATACCCTAAAGTTATCATCTCTTTGTTAGAGCTCACTTACCGCATTGGGTTAGGTACAGATCTGGTCAGTGTATGCTACATTACACTTATATAAATTCATTAAGGCCTTGTATACACAATGTTTTATAAATGCACAGTATATATTGTAACATGTTGCAAAAGGTCTGCAATGACATTTTGTTTGTATCTTGGCTTTCCCTATGTAATACCCACCAGCAAGACCCCTCCCTTCCAGGGCACGGACACAGCTGACTGCACCACAGGTTATCTGAGAAAAAAAATAGTGTTCCTTGTGTTTCATTTTCCACAAACAAAACAGGTTGTTTCATAAAGACATTTATTGCTGCGCATAGTACAACTATTGCAGGGAGATCACCGTTTATATACAATTACAGAGCACATTAGAGGGGTTAAACACAACCTTTTATGGCTACATCACAGTACATACAGTTGTACGTATCTTGCTTTATTTCTTTCCAATGGCATGGAGAGTCCACAAATCCATTCCAATTATTAGTGGGAAGAAGTAGGCAAAGAAAACCCCAGCAAAGCTTTAAGTATCTCTCCCACTTCCCATAACCCCCAGTCATTCTTTGCCTTTGTATATCTAGGAGGTGTGTGAAGATGGTGCTCTGAAGAATATATTTATCCTTTTAATGGGTAGTTTCCCTGCAAGCAAGGATTGGGGTAATGTGTCCATGTAATCCTCTTGTGTAAGAGTTATGGTAGCTGTTGGAGATCAGCAGGGTAGTCCTTGTTTCTCCTCCAACAATTTCTGCTAACCACCATATGGAAAACCAGGGTTGGTTACTCTGCTTTTCCTCTTTCTCCAGGTCCCTGTCAGAAGTCGTCTGGATCTGTCAGACCTGGGATTCTGTGCCTGCCCCACAGTTGCAGCTCCAAGGTAAGTGGGGATTAATCTCATACATTTTATTTGATTTATACTGCATTGTGTGAGATGTTTTTTGAGGCTTATAGGCTGAGGTTGGAACATACAAGTTACTTTCACTTTAGAGCTGCGCAGCTTTAAAAGCTTGGCGCGCTTTTCCATAGCGGAGGCGGTCCTAGGTTGCGCTCCATGTGACAGAGTGTGGTCGTAGTTCCACTTCCTATTCTCTGACCGTGCTGGTTATCGGAGAGAAACGGTTTACTCTGTGTGCCATAGGAGGTGGTGAGTGCCCTAGCCATTGGGGGTATAAAGGTGCCATTATATATATATATATTTTTTTTTTTTAAATCAAAGTTTTTTATTAAGGTATTTAGCAAGACAATAGCCATAAATATACGTTACTTCAAAATAAACATGTCTGGTAATGAAAGTAGATCATGACAACATTCATACATCCAGCATATTAGCCTGTCTCAGATATATACATTGATACCTTATCATTTTATTTTTTATAAGATGCTACTGCGGTACCCTATTATCTAAAGTTACTGCTTATTGGAATGATATTTTAACTTGGCAAACATAGAAAACTTATCATGGATGAAAAGTACATTTTTCCCTGAAGGGTACTGTTTAAGATATTAATTATACTATTAGCATTCATTAAATAGATATGAAATAAGTTAATACCATGAGCGGGTGAATACCGCTGGATAATCACCAAAAAGGGTGAATAAGAAGGGGGGAGGGAGGGGTGACAGTGGTATAAAATAATTAGGATAATGCCACACAGAGAGAATATATTGATTATAGCTGTAAAACCTAGACATCTATCAGAGTCATAGGGGAGCTGATAAACATTGAACTCCCACTAATAAAGGAGTTATAAGCTTGCTAATAATAGTATAGTTACCCTACAACTCAATGTCCAGTTTTATGTTTCCTATCTTTCCTCATCCAAAAATACATCTAGGCTTTACCACGAATGATTTAAGAACATTTGAAGAGTATAACTCCAGAAACGTAAACATCTCTGAAACCTCTAGTAAATTAAATGGGTACACTATCCCTACCACAGATAAGCTGCACACTCACATTAATTATTAAGTAAATGGCACAATATGAGCAGAAATAGTAAAATAAGTCCTCTCTTTTGCGCTAGTATAATAGAATATAATCAGAAGAGTTCTCTCCATTGATCTCCCTTTGCATGGGATGGCTGATGCCACCTTATATTCTAAGCTGCAAAAAGTTCCTTGTAAGAGTTGCTATAAGGGGAAATACATAACAGAGACTAGGGTTGCAGAGGGAGGGTGACACATAATATATAGAGATATAAAAAAAAAATATAGACCTCTCCTCTGAAAACTAGGAGTATATTTTTAACTGTTGCGGTACAGTAAGAAGCAAGGAACATCCACAAACATAAGACAATAACACTCCTAACCAGAATTTAATAGCAAACCTGAACCTTTTAGTCTAATATATATTGTACCATAACTTCAAAGAGAGAGAGCACTCATTTCAACAGTTTAGAAGACGTTAGTCCCTTTGTATCCGGTCCAAAGACCATCATTAACGGGTTCAAATTTGAATTAGTCATAATCTCAAATTGGCATTCGCAGTTCCATAATGAAAGGGCTCATTTAACCTACCCCAGACCTTATTGTTATTGTGTATGTACACTGAGGAAGCTGGGGAGGAGGATCAATCTTAACCCCTGTGAGTAGTGGTGGGACATCCAGGGATCCTGGCCTTCTGTGGACAATGAACTCTTCCATTTGTACTCTGTATTCTCCATTGTCCTCAAGAGATTTAAACAGACCAACCTGATTGTTGAGAGGCTGCTGCACATCTTCCTGTATAGGACCTGCTTCTCCATACACCAACACCTCTGCAATGCTATTAGTAAGCGGTAATTCAGCTATTAACACTACCTCCTCAATGAGAGCCATATCAAGCTCAATTTCTCTCTCTTGTTTAAGCTGACCATCCCAGATGTGCGCCGCCCAGGAACCACACCGGGGCCCCTCAGTGCTTCCCCGGACCGCAGAAACATCCGTGGACAGATCGTGCGTATTAGAGATAAGTATGTTGGCTCCACCATGCAGTACAGCAATGCAAGCTGTGTGATGTTGGTCCAATCAATTAGACAGCTCCCTCAAAAGGAAAGCAAAGTGCTCCATCTTTAATGAGGTCCTTAGTGTAAACTTGTGCTCTAGTCCAGGTCTCCTCCCTCAGGAGTTATGACAGCGACTATAGAAGTGAAAGTTTGTGCACTATTTATTCCTTCACCTCCCACATCTGATATTAAACCAGCATGATTCAGTCTCTATATATCACTCCCTCAGCGATCCACAGCCTGCAGTTCTGCGGGGTTCCAAGGGCACATGGAGATAAATTCAGAACAGCGGTGTACTTTAACTGCCGTCTTAGGCCTGTCTCCCCAGCCTAATATAATCAGATGTTTAAAGGGTGATAGAAGGCTCGTATCTGGTAAACTTCCTACAGATCATGGGTCTATTAATGTCCCCGCCACTTTTGTGGAGTAATCTGCATCTGTAGGGGTTAGTTAATAGCCTTTAAATGATATTATCAGGAGCTCTGCAAACACGCGTCCATTCTCTTTGCTAGCTGGCTCCGCCCCCCAACCTTTTATATTTTAGATAACATTCTATATTGTTATATTAGGGCATAGCCCATATCTATGGAGGACTCTGATGTTTTAGAGGGTACTCCCTCTATACCTAAGACTAATGCCTGTTTATATTGTGAGGAGGCCGAGGTTTATCCGCCCTCTCAATTATGTTCCACATGCCTAGAAAAAGTGATTATGTCAAAAAAGTTAACATGTTTGATACCACTGAGCCTTCCACCTCTGAGGTGCGCATCCTGCTTTCATCTCATAATACACATGCAGTTTTCCATAGCATGCCTGATCCTCCATCTGGAGGAGGCCTTTTACCTCCAGACTTCACTGCACAGTTACAAACGGCGGTGTCTGCGGCCATTAGTGCTTTACCTCGAAAGGTTAAATATTGCTATCCTTCCCAGGGGTCATCATCTAGTTTTTTGGCTATAGCGGATATACGGTTATCTGATGATGTTCTTTCTGATACTTCAGAGTGTGAACCTTCTGGGTCTGAATCGGCTGACTCTAAAACCAGATTTTAGATTTAGGATGGAGCACTTGCACTTTCTTTTAAAGGAAGTTCTGGCTACCTAAGAGGTTCCAGAGGCAAAACTGCCTGAAGAAATGTTAATTCCTAAACTGGATAGAGTTTACAAAGACAGGGTTGTTCCTCAGACTTTCCCTGTTCCTGTAAAGATAGCAATCGTTATCAGAATTGATTGAGGTGGAAGGTCCCCTCAATATTATTCTTGATAGAATTAAGGCTTTTGGGGTCTTTATATCTTTTATTTGTGATGCAAATATGCAAATTATTCATTTAAATTCTAAAACTGCTGGGGTTTCTGTTCAGGTGGTTTTCTGTTCTGTGGCTGAAGTCCTGGTCTGCGGACTTGACTTCCAAATCCAGACTCCTTTCCCTTCCATTCAAGGGTAAGATTTTGTTTGGTCTAGGCCTGGACTCCATTATTTTCACGGTTACAGGGGGCAAGGATGCCTTCCTACCGCAAGATAAAAAGTACAGATCTAAGGGACAATCTAATCATTTTTGTTCTAATAAATCCCAGCGCCAGCAATTCTCTGCTAAGACCGAGCAACCTAAGAATTGGAAGCCGGCTCAGTCCTGGAATAAATCCAAGCAGAGCAAGAAGCCTGCTAAAACTTAATCAATATGAAGGGGTCGCCCCCGGTCCGTCTATGGATCAGGTAGGGGGCAGACTTTCGCTCTTCTCAGAAGCTTGGTTCAGGGATGTGCATGATCCTTGGGTCCTGAAGGTCATTGCTCAGGGTTACAGAATTGGGTTCAAGTCTCTTCCACCTAAGGGCAGATTCCTTCTCTCAAATCTGTCATAAAAACCAGAAAAGAGGTATACCTTTTTAGGGTGCGTTCGGAATCTGTCATAGAGGAACGAGGCTTGGGATACTACTCAAACCTTTTCGTGGTCCCAAAGAAGGAGGGAACTTTCCACCCGATTCTGGACTTAAAGTGCTTAAACAAGTTTCTGAGCGTCCCCTCGTTCAAGATGGGGACGATAAGGTCTATCCTTCCCTTAGTTCAGAAGGGACAGTTCATGACCACTATATATCTGAAGGATGCTTACCTTCATGTCCCAATCCACAGGGAACATTTTCGGTTTCTAAAGTTTGCCTTCCTGTACCAGCACTTCCAGTTTATTGCTCTTCCGTTTGGCCTAGCTACTGCCCCAAGAATTTTCACAAAGGTTCTGGGGGCTCTTAGCTGTGGCCAGAACCCAGGGCATTGCAGTAGCACCTTACTTGGATGATATTCTGGTACAAGCAGAACAACATTCAGTGGAAGAACATTCAGAATCTATTCTCTCTCTTCTTCAATCCCATGGATGGAAGAGAAACTTAGAAAAGTGTTCTCTTATTCCAAGCACCAGGGTAGAATTCCTGGGCACTATAATAGACTCGCTAGTCATGAGGATATTTCCTTCAGACCAGAGATGCTGCAAACTGGCTTCGGCATGTCTTGCCCTCCGGACCTCCTCAAGGCCCTCTGTGGCGCAGTGTATGGAGTTGATTGGTCTCATGGTGTCCAGCATGGACATAATTCCCTTTGCCAGGTTCCGTCTCAGACCGTTACAGCTGTGCATGCTGAGACAGTGGAACGGCAATCATTCGGATCTGTCTCAACAGATCTCTCTGGACAACCGGTCGAGAGAATTGCTCTCTTGGTGGCTCTGTCCAGATTACCTGTCCCAAGGGACATCCTTTTTAAGACCATCCTGGGAGATTGTGACTACAGATGCAAGTCTCTCAGGATGGGGAGCTGTTACTCGAGTAGTGGCTCGCATCAAGCAGGAGCAGGCATCCGTGATACTGATTACTCCATTGTGGCCACAAAGGACGTGGTTCGCGGATCTAGTGGGGATGTCGTTCTTTCTGATACTTCAGAGTGTGAACCTTCTGGGTCTGCATCAGCTGCCTCTAAAACCAGATTTTAGATTTAGGATGGAGCACTTGAACGTTCTTTTAAAGGAAGTTCTGGCTACCTAAGAGGTTCCAGAGGCAAAACTGCCTGAAGAAACTTTAATTCCTAAACTGGATAGAGTTTACAAAGACAGGGTTGTTCCTCAGACTTTCCCTGTTCCTGTAAAGATAGCAACCATTATTAAGAACGAATGGGAGAGGATTGGTTCTTCCTTCACCCCTTTGTCTGCCTTTAAGAAACTGTTCCCGGTCCCGGACTCTCAATTGCAGCTGTGGGGTTCCGTCCCTAAGGTGGATGGTGCTGTCTCCACGCTTGCAAAATGCACTACTATCCCACTGGAGGATAGCTCATCGTTCAAGGAGCCCATGGATAAAAAGATGGAAACTCTGTTAAGAAAGATGTTTCAACATTCAGGTTATTTATTTCAGTCAGCGGCAGCAGTTGCTGCTGTTGCGGGAGCGGCTACCTACTGGTGTGACTTCTTATCAGAATTGATTGAGGTGGAAGGTCCCCTCAATATTATTCTTGACAGAATTAAGGGTCGTTAATTCTTTTATTTGTGATGCGAATATGCAAATAATTCATTTAAATGCTAAAACTGCTGGGTTTTCTGTTCAGGCCCGCCGGGCTCTGTGGCTGAAGTCCTGGTCTACGGACTTGACTTCCAAATCCAGACTCCTTTCCCTTCTATTCAAGGGTAAGATTTTGTTTGGTCTAGGCCTGGACTTCATTATTTTCACGGTTACAGGGGGCAAGGATGCCTTCATACCCCAAGATAAAAAGTACAGATCTAAGGGACAATCTAATCATTTTTGTTCTGATAAATCCCAGCGCCAGCATTTCTCTGCTAAGACCGAGCAACCTAGGAATTGGAAGCCGGCTCAGTCCTGGAATAAATCCAAGCAGAGCAAGAAGCCTGCTAAAAATTAATCAATATGAAGGAGTCGCCCCCGGTCCGTCTATGGATCAGGTAGGGGGCAGACTTTCGTTCTTCTCAGAAGCTTGGTTCCGGGATGTGCATGATCCTTGGGTCCTGAAGGTCATTGTTCAGGGTTACAGAATTGGGTTCAAGTCTCTTCCACGTAACGGCAGATTCCTTCTCTCAAATCTGTCATAAAAACCAGAAAAGAGGTATACCTTTTTAGGGTGCGTTCGGGATCTGTCATAGAGGAACGAGGCTTGGGATACTACTCAAACCTTTTCGTTGTCCCAAAGAAGGAGGGAACTTTCCACCTGATTCTGGACTTAAAGTGCTTAAACAAGTTTCTGAGCGTCCCCTCGTTCAAGATGGAGACGATAAGGTCTATCCTTCCCTTAGTTCAGAAGGGACAGTTCATGACCACTATATATCTGAAGGATGCTTACCTTCATGTCCCAATCCACAGGGAACATTTTCGGTTCCTAAAGTTTGCCTTCCTGTACTAGCACTTCCAGTTTATTGCTCTTCCGTTTGGCCTAGCTACTGTCCCAAGAATTTTCACAAAGGTTCTGGGGGCTCTTAGCCGTGGCCAGAACCCAGGGCATTGCAGTAGCACCTTACTTGGATGATATTCTGGTACAAGCAGAACAACATTCAGTGGAAGAACATTCAGAATCTATTCTCTCTCTTCTTCGATCCCATGGATGGAAGAGAAACTTAGAAAAGTGTTCTCTTATTCCAAGCACCAGGGTAGAATTCCTGGGCACTATAATAGACTCACTAGTCATGAGGATATTTCCTTCAGACCAGAGATGCTGCAAACTGGCTTCGGCATGTCTTGCCCTCCGGACCTCCTCAAGGCCCTCTGTGGCGCAGTGTATGGAGGTGATTGGTCTCATGGTGTCCAGCATGGACATAATTCCCTTTGCCAGGTTCCGTCTCAGACCGTTACAGCTGTGCATGCTGAGACAGTGGAACGGCAATCATTCGGATCTGTCTCAACAGATCTCTCTGGACAACCGGTCGAGAGAATTGCTGTCTTGTTGGCTCTGTCCAGATTACCTGTCCCAAGGGACATATTTTTTAAGACCATCCTGGGAGATTGTGACTACAGATGCAAGTCTCTCAGGATGGAGAGCTGTTACTCGAGTAGTGGCTCACATCAAGCAGGAGCAGGCATCCGTGATACTGATTACTCCATCGTGGCCACGAAGGACGTGGTTCGCGGATCTAGTGGGGATGTCGTCATCTCCTCCATGGAAGTTACCTTGTTGCAAGGATCTGCTGGAACAAGGTCCTTTTGTTTATCAAAATCTAGATTCTCTGAGGCTGACTGCATGGAGATTGAATGCTTATTCCTAGCCAAGAGAGGTTTCTCTGAGAGAGTTATTGATACTCTCATTCATGCTTGTAAGCCGGTTACTCGTCGCATCTATCATAAGGTGTGGAAGACCTACTTATACTGGTGTGAAAAGCGTTGATTTCCCTGGCATAAGGTCAGGGTTTCCAGGTTTCTTTCTTTTCTCCAGGATGATCTGGAGAAGGGTCTTTCTGCTAGCTCCCTTAAAGGGACACTGAACCCAAATTTTTCTTTCATGATTCAGATACAGCATTCAATTTTAAGCCACTATCTAATTTATTCCTATTATCAATTTTTCTTCGTTCTCTTGCTATCTTTATTTTAAAAAGACATCTAAGCTTTTTTTTATTCAGAACTATGGACAGCACTTTTTATTGGTGGATGAGTATATCCACCAATCAGCAAGAACAACCCAGGTTGATCACCAAAAATGGGCCGGCATCTAAACTTAATAATAGGAGTAAATTAGAAAGTTGCTTAAAATGTCATGCTCTATCTGAATCACGAAAGAAAACATTTGGGTACAGTGTCCCTTTAAGGGACAGATTTCGGCCCTATCTTGTTTTACTGCACAAGGGTTGCTGAGCTTCCAGGTGTTCAGTCTTCTGTTCAGGCTCTGGCTAAAATGAGGCCTGTGTTTAGATTTAGCGCTCCTTCTTACTGTCTTGGAAGGTTCTTTTTCTACTGGCTATTGCTTAGGCGTGCAGAATCTCTGAAATGGCTGCCTTACAATGTAAGCCTCCTTTCCTAGTATTTCATGCTGATAAGGCTGTTCTCTGTACTGGGTTAGTTTTTTTTCCCTAAGGTTGTTTCAGATCGCAACATCAATCAGGAGATTGTGGTTCTTTTCTTGTGTCCTAATCCTCCTCCTTCGAAGGAATGGTTACTTCATAATTTGGATGTGATTCGGACCTTGAAGTTCTATCTTCAGGCTAGGAAGGAGTTTAGACAGACTTCTTCTTTGTTTGTTGTCTATTCTGGGAAGCGTAGGGTGTAGAAGGCCTTGCCCACTTCCTTATCTTTTTGGTTTAGGAGCATTATTCGCTTAGCTTATGGGACAGCTGGACATAAGCCTCCTCAGAGGATTAAGGCTCATTCAACTAGAGCAGTGGCTTCCTCTTGGGCCTTCAAGAATGAGGCCTCTATGGATTAGATTTGTGGGGCGGATACCTGGTCTTCCTTACATACCTTTTCTAAATTTTACAAGTTTTACATTTTTGCTTCGGTTGAAGCAGCTTTTGGGAGAGAGGTTTTGCAGGCTGTGGTGCCCACAGAATAGGGTCCGCCTCCTTTTTTGCCCTCCCGTTCATTAAGTGTCCTCTGGAGCATGGGTATATGTTTCCCACATGTAAGGAATGAAGCTGTGGACTCTCCTCATATTAAGAAGGAAAAAATACCAGATAATTTCCTTCTGTATGAGTAGAGTCCACGGCCCCCGCCCGTATTCTCCGATGGGCGGACCTAAGTTTTGTTTTGTTCTTCTGGCACCATTTATACCCTGATATTTCTCCTACTGTTCCTTGTTCCCTTGGCAGAATGACTGGGATATGAGGGAAGTGGGGGAGGTATTTAAGCCTTTGGCTGCAGTGTCTTTGCCTCCTCCTGGTGGCCAGGTTCTGTATTTCCCACATGTAAGGAATGAAGCCGTGGACTCTCCTCATACAGAAGGAAAGGAAATTAGCTTTGTGACTCTGTATGTGGAGAGCCTTTATAGCAGTGTGTTTGAAGTTGGTGAATACTCCAGCATCCGCTGAGAGTATAAAGGTGCCTTGTTTTCTTCACTTTTATGCTTATCGTTGTCCGTTTTTTCCCTAAAAGATAATGGTTAAATACCTAGTGAGACTTTTTTAGCTGAAAGCACTTCTCAGTTTATTTGATAGTCAAGGGTCAGAAATTGATCTTTGTCAAGTTTTTTTGTTTTACCTCCTGTTTTTTATGGTTAATCTTAGCTGCCTGGGAGATTGCGAATTGTTTCCTATAAATATGTCACAATGGAAAGGGACCAGGATTTATCTGTTAATTTTGACAAATACCTGTATTGTTTAGAAGCCCAGATTCTCCCCCCCCCCCCCGTGTAACTTTGCTCCATGTGTCTAGCTTATATTAATATGTTGCAGACAAAAAATAAGGATGCTACTTTGCCTGCAACATTTAAACTCCTGCTGCCTCTCAGGAATTTGTTTCCCTTGATAGGCCTCTGCTTTATCCTTGGTCCCCATCCCTAGCTGTTACACAAGCAATGCCCTGCGGTTCCACTTGGTCTTTATCTGGGGGTGTTTTTTTTTACCAGGTGATATTGCAGCACAGCTTACTTAAGCAGTTTCTGTGGCTCTGAGTGCCTTACCTATCTCAAGTAAGAGAAAAAGAAAATCTAAAAATATATCCTCTGTCAGGTATATCTTCTACTGCCAAGACTGTCTTGGTCAGTTTATCCCATTTATCGGAGGATGACCATTCTTCTGCAGCTTCTGATGACAAAATTTCTGAATCTGATTCTACTGTGGTTAGTACTGTAGACTCAGGACTCAGAGACTACTCTTTCTGAGACTCTTAAGGTTACTAAACTGAACAAAGTTTTTGATGTAAAGCCTACATCTGTGGAAGTTTTTCCTGTTCCAGATCGTATGAGATTTCTCAGGAATGGGACAAAACCTTTAGTCCATCTCCTGTTTTCAGGATCACGGACTCTGTGTGGGATCCCTCAGTTTAGGTCCACTCCCTTTCCATTCTGTGTCCTCTAGCTTGGGTATTGGTTCCCACTACTAATTAGAATGGATTCATGCCAGGAAAGAAAATAATTTATCAGGTAAGCATACATTTTAGTTTCTCTTGTAAGGTGTATCCAGTCCACGGATCATCCATTACTTGTGGGATATTCTCATTCCCAACAGGAAGTTGCAAGAGGACACCCACAGCAGAGCTGTTATATAGCTCCTCCCCTAACTGCCATATCCAGTCATTCTCTTGCAACTCTCAACACCCATGGAGGTAGTAAGAGAGAGTGGTGAAAAATAGTTAGTTTATTTTCTTCAATCAAAAGTTTGTTATTTTTAAATGGTACCGGAGTTGTACTATTTTATCCCAGGCAGTAAATAGAAGAAGAATCTGCCTGAGTTTTCTATGATCTTAGCAGGTTGTAACTAAGATCCATTGCTGTTCTCACATATGTCTGAGGAGTGAGGTAACTTCAGCGGGAGAATGGCGTGCAGTTTATTCTGCTATGAGGTATGTGCAGTTAAAAATTTTTCTAGAATTGGAAATGCTAGAAAATGCTGCTGATACCGGATTAATGTAAGTTAAGCCTGAATACAGTGATTTAATAACGACTGGTATCATGCTTACTCTCAGGGGTAATACCCTTATATAAATGCAATATAAAACGTTTGCTGGCATGTTTAATCGTTTTTATATATGCTTTGGTGATAAAACTTTATTGGGGCCTAGTTTTTTCCACATGGCTGGCTTAAATTTTGCCTAGAAACAGTTTCCTGAGGCTTTCCACTGTTGTAGTATGAGTGGGAGGGGCCTATTTTAGCGCTTTTTTGCGCAGTTAAAATTACAGACTGAGACATCCAGTTTTCCTCAGAAGTCCCCTGAATGCTACAGGACATCAAAAGGGCCTAAAGTCATTTATTGGGGAAGGTAGGGCCACAGCAGAGCTGTGGCAGTTGATTGTGACTGTTAAAAAACGTCCGTCGTTTTTTTGAACTAAGGGGTTAATCATCCATTTGCAAGTGGGTGCAATGCTCTGTTAGCTTATTATATACACTGTAAAAATTTCGTTTGATTTACTGCCTTTTTTCACTGTTTTTCAAATTTTGACAAAATTTGTTTCTCTTAAAGGCACAGTACCGTTTTTTTTATATTTGTTTGTTAACTTGATTTAAAGTGTTTTCCAAGCTTGCTAGTCTCATTGATAGTCTGTATAAACATGTCTGACATAGAGGAAACTCCTTGTTCATTGTGAGCCATGGTGGAACCCCCTCTTAGAATGTGTACCAAATGTACTGATTTCACTTTAAGCAATAAAGATCATATTCTGTCTTTAAAAAATTTATCACCAGAGGAATCTGACGAGGGGGAAGTTATGCCGACTAACTCTCCCTACGTGTTAGATCCTTTGACTCCCGCTCAAGGGACTCACGCTCAAATGGCGCCAAGTACATCTAGGGCGCTCATAGCGATTACTTTACAAGACATGGCGGCAGTCATGGATAATACACTGTCAACGGTATTAGCCAGACTACCTGAATTTAGAGGTAAGCGAGATAGCTCTGGGGTTAGACGAAATACAGAGCATACTGACGCTTTAAGAACCATGTCTGATACTGCCTCACAATATGCAGAAGCTGAGGAAGGAGAGCTTCAGTCTGTGGGTGATATTTCTGACTCAGGAAAGATACCTGATTCTGATATTTCTACATTTAAATGTAAGCTTGAACACCTCCGCGTATTGCTCAGGGAGGTTTTAGCTGCTCTGAATGACTGTGACACAATTGCAATGCCAGAGAAATTGTGTAGACTGGATAAATACTTTGCAGTGCCGGTGTGTACTGATGTTTTTCGAATACCTAAAAGGTTTACAGAAATTATTACTAAGGAATGGGATAGGCCAGGTGTGCCGTTCTCTCCACCTCCTATTTTTAGAAAAATGTTTCCTATAGACGCCACCACACGGGACTTATGGCAGACAGTCCCTAAGGTGGAGGGAGCAGTTTCTACTCTAGCAAAACGTACTACTATCCCTGTCGAGGACAGTTGTGCTTTTTCAGATCCAATGGATAAAAAATTAGAAGGCTACCTTAAGAAAATGTTTATTCAACAAGGTTTTATCCTACAGCCCCTTGCATGCATTGCTCCTGTCACTGCTGCTGCGGCGTTCTGGTTTGAGTCTCTGGAAGAGGCTTTAAAGGTAGCGACTCCATTGGATGACATACTTGACAAGCTTAGAGCACTTAAGCTAGCCAATTCTTTTGTTTCTGATGCCATTGTTCATTTGACTAAACTAACGGCTAAGAATTCTGTTTCTTTCATGTAATTAGCAAGAGTCCATGAGCTAGTGACGTATGGGATATACATTCCTACCAGGAGGGGCAAAGTTTCCCAAACCTCAAAATGCCTATAAATACACCCCTCACCACACCCACAAATCAGTTTTACAAACTTTGCCTCCTATGGAGGTGGTGAAGTAAGTTTGTGCTAGATTCTATGTTGATATGCGCTCCGCAGCAGGTTGGAGCCAGGTTTTCCTCTCAGCGTGCAGTGAATGTCAGAGGGATGTAAGGAGAGTATTGCCTATTTGAATTCAATGATCTCCTTCTACGGGGTCTATTTCATAGGTTCTCTGTTATCGGTCGTAGAGATTCATCTCTTACCTCCCTTTTCAGATCGACGATATACTCTTATATATATATATATATATATATATATATATATATACCATTACCTCTGCTGATTTTCGTTTCAGTACTGGTTTGGCTTTCTACAACATGTAGACGAGTGTCCTGGGGTAAGTAAGTCTTATTTTCTGTGACACTCTAAGCTATGGTTGGGCGCTTTTTTATAAAGTTCTAAATATATGTATTCAAACAATTATTTGCCTTGACTCAGGATGTTCAACATTCCTTATTTTCAGACAGTCAGTTTCATATTTGGGATAATGCATTTGAATCAATCATTTTTTCTTACCTTAAAAAATTTGACTTTTTCCCTGTGGGCTGTTAGGCTCGCGGGGGCTGAAAATGCTTCATTTTATTGCGTCATTCTTGGCGCAGACTTTCTTGGCGCAAAAAATCTTTTCTGTTTCCGGCGTCATACGTGTCACCGGAAGTTGCGTCATTTTTTGACGTTCTTTTGCGCCAAAAATGACGGCGTTCCGGATGTGGCGTCATTTTTGGCGCCAAAAGCATTTAGGCGCCAAATAATGTGGGCGTCTTATTTGGCTCTAAAAAAATATGGTCGTCGCTTTTGTCTCCACATTATTTAAGTCTCATTTTTCATTGCTTCTGGTTGCTAGAAGCTTGTTCTTTGGCATTTTTTCCCATTCCTGAAACTGTCATTTAAGGAATTTGATCAATTTTGCTTTATATGTTGTTTTTTCTCTTACATATTGCAAGATGTCTCATGTTGCATCTGAGTCAGAAGATACTTCAGGAAAATCGCTGCCTGGTGCTGGAACTACCAAAGCTAAGTGTATCTGCTGTAAACTTTTGGTAGCTGTTCCTCCAGCTGTTGTTTGTATTAAATGTCATGACAAACTTGTTAATGCAGAAAATATTTCCTTTAGTAAAATACCATTACCTGTTGCAGTTCCATCAACATCTAATGTTCAGAGTGTTCCTGATAACATAAGAGATTTTGTTTCTGAATCCATTAAGAAGGCTATGTCTGTTATTCCTCCTTCTAGTAAACATAAAAAGTCTTTTAAAACTTCTCTTTATCCAGATGAATTTTTTAATGAACATCATCATTCTGATTCTAATGATTCTTCTGGTTCAGAGGATTCTGTTTCAGAGGTTGATGCTGATAAATCTTCATATTTATTTAAAATGGAATTTATTCGTTCTTTACTTAAAGAAGTCCTAATTGCATTAGAAATTGAGGATTCTGGTCCTCTTGATACTAAATCTAAACGTTTAGACAAGGTCTTTAAATCTCCTGTAGTTATTCCAGAAGTTTTTCCTGTTCCTGGTGCTATTTCTGAAGTAATTTCCAGGGAATGGAATAATTTGGGTAATTCATTTACTCCTTCTAAACGTTTTAAGCAATTATATCCTGTGCCGTCTGACAGATTAGAGTTTTGGGACAAAATCCCTAAAGTTGATGGGGCTATCTCTACCCTTGCTAAACGTACTACTATTCCTACAGCAGATGGTACTTCCTTTAAGGATCCTTTAGATAGGAAAATTGAATCCTTTCTAAGAAAAGCTTATTTGTGTTCAGGTAATCTTCTTAGACCTGCTATATCTTTGGCGGATGTTGCTGCAGCTTCAACTTTTTGGTTGGAAACTTTAGCGCAACAAGTAACAGATCATGATTCTCATAACATTATTATTCTTCTTCAACATGCTAATAATTTTATCTGTGATGCTATTTTTGATATCAGAGTTGATGTCAGGTTTATGTCTCTAGCTATTTTAGCTAGAAGAGCTTTATGGCTTAAAACTTGGAATGCTGATATGTCTTCTAAATCGACTCTACTTTCCCTTTCTTTCCAGGGTAATAAATTATTTGGTTCTCAGTTGGATTCTATTATCTCAACTGTTACTGGTGGGAAAGGAACTTTTTTACCACAGGATAAAAAATCTAAGGGTAAAAACAGGGCTAATAATCATTTTCGTTCCTTTCGTTTCAACAAAGAACAAAAGCCTGATCCTTCATCCTCAGGAGCAGTTTCAGTTTGGAAACCATCTCCAGTCTGGAATAAATCCAAGCCTTCTAGAAAAGCAAAGCCAGCTTCTAAGTCCACATGAAGGTGCGGCCCTCATTCCAGCTCAGCTGGTAGGGGGCAGATTACGTTTTTTCAAAGAAATTTGGATCAATTCTGTTAACAATCTTTGGATTCAGAACATTATTTCAGAAGGGTACAGAATTGGTTTCAAGATAAGACCTCCTGCAAAGAGATTTTTTCTTTCCCGTGTCCCAGTAAACCCAGCGAAAGCTCAAGCATTTCTGAAATGTGTTTCAGATCTAGAGTTGGCTGGAGTAATTATGCCAGTTCCAGTTCTGGAACAGGGGCTGGGGTTTTATTTGAATCTCTTCATTGTACCAAAGAAGGAGAATTCCTTCAGACCAGTTCTGGATCTAAAAATATTGAATCGTTATGTAAGGATACCAACATTCAAAATGGTAACTGTAAGGACTATCCTGCCTTTTGTTCAGCAAGGGCATTATATGTCTACAATAGATTTACAGGATGCATATCTGCATATTCCGATTCATCCAGCTCACTATCAGTTTCTGAGATTCTCTTTCCTGGACAAGCATTACCAGTTTGTGGCTCTGCCGTTTGGCCTAGCAACAGCTCCAAGAATTTTTACAAAGGTTCTCGGTGCCCTTCTGTCTGTAATCAGAGAACAGGGTATTGTGGTATTTCCTTATTTGGACGATATCTTGGTACTTGCTCAGTCTTCACATTTAGCAGAATTTCATACGAATCGACTTTTGTTGTTTCTTCAAGATCATGGTTGGAGGATCAATTCACTAAAAAGTTCATTGATTCCTCAGACAAGGGTAACCTTTTTGGGTTTCCAGATAGATTCAGTGTCCATGACTCTGTCTTTGACAGACAAGAGACGTCTAAAATTGATTTCAGCTTGTCGAAACCTTCAGTCACAATCATTCCCTTCGGTAGCCTTATGCATGGAAATTCTAGGTCTTATGACTGCTGCATTGGACGCGATCCCCTTTGCTCGTTTTCACATGCGACCTCTTCAGCTCTGTATGCTGAACCAATGGTGCAGGGATTACACAAAGATATCTCAATTAATATCTTTAAAACCGATTGTACGACACTCTCTGACGTGGTGGACAGATCACCATCGTTTAGTTCAGGGGGCTTCTTTTGTTCTTCCGACCTGGACTGTAATTTCAACAGATGCAAGTCTTACAGGTTAGGGAGCTGTGTGGGGGTCTCTGACGGCACAAGGGTTTTGGGAATCTCAGGAGGTGAGATTACCGATCAATATTTTGGAACTCCGTGCAATTTTCAGAGCTCTTCAGTCTTGGCCTCTTCTGAAGAGAGAATCGTTCATTTGTTTTCAGACAGACAATGTCACAACTGTGGCATACATCAATCATCAAGGAGGGACTCACAGTCCTCTGGCTATGAAAGAAGTATCTCGAATTCTGGTTTGGGCGGAATCCAGCTCCTGTCTAATCTCTGCGGTTCATATTCCAGGTATAGACAATTGGGAAGTGGAACTTCTTTTGAATTTTTACCTAAGGTTGTGAATTCCAACAACATTAGTAGAGAAATTGTGGTTCCTTCATTATGCCCTAATCCTAAGAATTCTAAGGAGAAATCATTGCATTCTTTGGATGTTGTTAGAGCTTTGAAATATTATGTTGAAGCTACTAAGACTTTCCGAAAGACTTCTAGTCTATTTGTCATCTTTTCCGGTTCTAGAAAAGGCCAGAAAGCTTCTTTCATTTCTTTGGCATCTTGGTTGAAATCTTTAATTCATCATGCCTATGTTGAGTCGGGTAAAACTCCGCCTCAGAGGATTACAGCTCATTCTACTAGGTCAGTTTCTACTTCCTGGGCGTTTAGGAATGAAGCTTCAGTTGATCAGATTTGCAAAGCAGCAACTTGGTCTTCTTTGCATACTTTTACTAAATTCTACCATTTTGATGTGTTTTCTTCTTCTGAAGCTGTTTTTGGTAGAAAAGTACTTCAGGCAGCTGTTTCAGTTTGAATCTTCTGCTTATATTTTTAATATTAAACTTTATTTTGGGTGTGGATTATTTTCAGCGGAATTGGCTGTCTTTATTTTATCCCTCCCTCTCTAGTGACTCTTGCGTGGAAGAACCACATCTTGGGTAGTCATTATCCCATACGTCACTAGCTCATGGACTCTTGCTAATTACATGAAAGAAAACATAATTTATGTAAGAACTTACCTGATAAATTCATTTCTTTCATATTAGCAAGAGTCCATGAGGTCCGCCCTTTTTTTTTTGTGGTGGTTATGATTTTTTTGTATAAAACACAATTATTCCAATTCCTTATTTTTTATGCTTTCGCACTTTTTCTTATCACCCCACTTCTTGGCTATGCGTTAAACTGATTTGTGGGTGTGGTGAGGGGTGTATTTATAGGCATTTTGAGGTTTGGGAAACTTTGCCCCTCCTGGTAGGAATGTATATCCCATACGTCACTAGCTCATGGACTCTTGCTAATATGAAAGAAATTAATTTATCAGGTAAGTTCTTACATAAATTATGTTTTTTGCTATACAGGCGCGTAGGGCGCTATGGCTTAAATCATGGTCAGCTGACGTGACTTCAAAATCTAAGCTGCTTAACATTCCCTTCAAGGGGCAGACCCTATTCGGGCCTGGTTTGAAGGAGATTATTGCTGATATCACTGGAGGAAAAGGTCATGCCCTTCCTCAGGACAGGTCCAAATCAAGGGCCAAACAGTCTAATTTTCGTGCCTTTCGAAACTTCAAGGCAAGTGCGGCATCAACTTCCTCTAATGCAAAACAAGAGGGAACTTTTGCTCAGTCCAAGACGGTCTGGAGGCCAGACCTGGAACAAAGGTAAGCAGGCCAAAAAGCCTGCTGCTGCCTCTAAGACAGCATGAAGGAATGGCCCCCTATCCGGTAACGGATCTAGTAGGGGGCAGACTCTCACTCTTCGTCCAGGCGTGGGCAAGAGATGTTCAGGGTCCCTGGGCGTTGGAAATTATATCCCAGGGATATCTTCTGAACTTCAAAGCTTCCCCCCCAAAAGGGAGATTTCACCTTTCACAATTATCTGCAAACCAGATAAAGAGAGAGGCATTCTTACACTGTGTACGAGACCTCCTAGTTATGGTAGTGATCCATCCAGTTCCAAAGGAGGAACAGTGACAGGGTTTTTACTCAAATCTGTTTGTGGTTCCCAAAAAAGAGGGAACCTTCAGACCAATTTTGGATCTAAAGATCTTAAACAAATTCCTCAGAGTTCCATCATTCAAAATGGAAACTATTCGTACCATCCTACCTATGATCCAGGAGGGTCAATATATGACTACAGTGGATCTAAAGGATGCTTATCTTCACATTCCGATACACAAAGATCATCATCGGTTTCTCAGGTTTGCCTTTCTGGACAGGCATTACCAGTTCGTAGCTCTTCCTTTTGGATTAGCTACAGCCCCAAGAATCTTCACAAAGGTTCTAGGGTCGCTTCTGGCGGTCCTAAGGCCGCGGGGCATATCAGTGGCCCCTTATTTAGACGACATCCTGATACAGGCGTCAAACTTCCAAATTGCCAAGTCTCATACGGACATAGTACTGGCATTTCTGAGGTCGCATGGGTGGAAAGTGAACGAGGAAAAGAGTTCTCTATCCCCACTCACAAGAGTTTCCTTCCTAGGGACTCTGATAGATTCTGTAGAAATGAAAATTTACTTGACGGAGTCCAGGTTATCAAAGCTTCTAAATTCCTGTCGTGTTCTTCATTCCATTCCGCGCCCTTCGGTGGCTCAGTGCATGGAAGTAATCGGCTTAATGGTAGCGGCAATAGACATAGTGCCATTTGCATGCATACATCTCAGACCGCTGCAACTATGCATGCTCAGTCAGTGGAACGAGGATTACACAGATTTGTCCCCTCTACTAAATCTGGATCAAAAGGGATTCTCTTCTCTGGTGGCTATCTCGGGTCCATCTGTCTTTCGCAGGCCAGATTGGACAATTGTAACAACAGATGCCAGCCTTCTAGGTTGGGGTGCAGTTTGGAACTCCCTGAAGGCTCAGGGATCGTGGACTCAGGAGGAGACACTCCTTCCAATAAATATTCTGGAACTGAGAGCGATATTCAATGCTCTTCAGGCTTGGCCTCAGTTAGCAACTCTGAGGTACATCAGATTTCAGTCGGACAACATCACGACTGTGGCTTACATCAACCATCAAGGGAGAACAAGAAGTTCCCTAGCGATGTTAGAAGTCTCAAAAATAATTCGCTGGGCAGAGATTCACTCTTGCCACCTATCAGCTATCCATATCCCAGGTGTAGAGAACTGGGAGGCGGATTTTCTAAGTCGACAGACTTTTCATCCGGGGGATTGGGAACTCCATCCGGAGGTGTTTGCACAATTGATTCATCGTTGGGGCAAACCAGAACTGGATCTCATGGCATCTCAACAGAACGCCAAGCTTCCTTGTTACGGATCCAGGTCCAGGGATCCCAAGGCGACGCTGATAGATGCTCTAGCAGCGCCCTGGTCTTTCAACCTGGCTTATGTGTTTCCACCGTTTCCTCTGCTCCCTCGACTGATTGCCAAAATTAAGCAGGAGAGAGCATCTGTGATTTTAATAACGCCTGCGTGGCCACGCAGGACCTGGTATGCAGATCTAGTGGACATGTCATCCTTTCCACCATGGACTCTGCCTCTGAGACAGGACCTTCTACTTCAGGGTCCTTTCCACCATCCAAATCTAATTTCTCTGAGACTGACTGCATGGAGATTGAAATCTTGATTTTATCAAAGCGTGGCTTCTCCGAGTCAGTCATTGATACCTTGATACAGGCACGAAAGCCTGTCACCAGGAAAATTTATCATAAGATATGGCGTAAATATCTTTATTGGTGTGAATCCAAGGGTTACTCATGGAGTAAAGTCAGGATTCCCAGGATATTATCCTTTCTCCAAGAAGGTTTGGAAAAAGGATTGTCAGCTAGTTCCTTAAAGGGACAGATTTCTATGCAGTTTATTCTTTTGCACAAGCGTCTGGCAGATGTTCCAGACGTTCAGGCATTTTGTCAGGCTTTAGTTAGAATCAAGCCTGTGTTTAAACCTGTTGCTCCGCCATGGAGCTTAAATTTGGTTCTTAAGGTTCTTCAAGGAGTTCCATTTGAACCTCTTCATTCCATAGATATCAAACTTTTATCTTGGAAAGTTCTTTTTTTGGTAGCTATTTCCTCGGCTCGTAGAGTCTCCGAGTTATCTGCTTTACAATGTGATTCTCCTTATCTGATCTTCCATACGGATAAGGTAGTCCTGCGTACCAAACCTGGGTTTTTACCTAAGGTGGTATCTAACAAGAATATCAATCAAGAGATTGTTGTTCCATCCTTGTGTCCTAATCCTTCTTCAAAGAAGGAACGTCTATTACACAATCTGGACGTGGTTCGTGCTTTAAAGTTTTACTTACAAGCTACTAAAGATTTTCGTCAAACATCTGCTTTGTTTGTGGTCTACTCTGGTCAGAGGAGAGGTCAAAAGGCTTCGGCAACCTCTCTTTCTTTTTGGCTAAGAAGCATAATCCGCTTAGCCTATGAGACTGCTGGACAGCAGCCTCCCGAAAGGATTATAGCTCATTCTACTAGAGCTGTGGCTTCCACTTGGGCCTTTAAAAATGAGGCTTCTGTTGAACAGATTTGCAAGGCGGCGACTTGGTCTTCGCTTCATACTTTTTCAAAATTCTACAAATTTGATACTTTTGCTTCTTCGGAGGCTATTTTTGGGAGAAAGGTTTTACAGGCAGTGGTACCTTCCGTTTAAGTACCTGCCTTGTCCCTCCCTTCATCCGTGTACTTTAGCTTTCGTATTAGTATCCCACAAGTAATGGATGATCCGTGGACTGGATACACCTTACAAGAGAAAACACAATTTATGCTTACCTGATAAATTTATTTCTCTTGTGGTGTATCCAGTCCATGGCCCGCCCTGTCATTTTAAGGCAGGTAATTTTTTTCATTTAAACTACAGTCACCACTGCACCCTATGGTTTATCCTTTCTCTGCGTGTTTTCGGTCGAATGACTGGATATGGCAGTTAGGGGAGGAGCTATATAACAGCTCTGCTGTGGGTGTCCTCTTGCAACTTCCTGTTGGGAATGAGAATATCCCAAAAGTAATGGATGATCCATGGACTGGATACACCACAAGAGAAATAAATTTATCAGGTAAGCATAAATTGTGTTTTTTCTGCTTATAATACAATGTCCTTACAAGCCATGTCCTTCACCTGCCTTCTGTATTCTAAAAAGAAAAAGCTACCAACTGTTAATAGTTAAAGAATTCCATCTCATCAGCAATTTCCCCTACTCAGAATAGCATTAGCACTAACTTCAGCATTTAACCCTTTAACCGTAACCCCTTGGTAATTATTATTTCAGTTCCCTCTTTTATACTTCAAAACAACGTGACAGAAATAGAACTGATCAGGACCATTGAAGGACTTTATTTAACTGTGTGGCGCACATGACAAAATAGAGCCAAGTTCATTACGGAATGTCCAGGAAACATTCAGGTGTAATAAAGGGACAGTCTAGTTAATATTTAAACTCATGAATTGGAAAGAAAAGTAAATTGGAAAGTTGTTTAAAATAACATGCCCTATCTAATGGTATGGAGAGTCCACAAATCCATTGTAATTACTAGTGGAAATTTAACTCCTGGCCACCAGGAGGAGGCAAAGAACACCCCAGCAAAGCTTTAAGTATCACTCCCACTTCCCAGGTGAGAAAACCACGTCAACTACTCTTTTTCTTTTTGGTTGAGAAGTGTCATTCAGTTGGCTTATGGGACAGCTGGTCAACAACCTCCTGAGAGGATTATGGCTCATTCACCTAGGGCTGTTTCTTCTTCATGGGCCTTTAAAAATGAGGTTTCTGTGGAGCAGATTTGCAAGGCAGCCACTTGGTCCTCGTTACATACATTTTCAAAATTTTACAAATTCAATGTTTTTGCCTCAGCTGAGGCTTCTGTTGGGATGTCAAATATTAATAAGCTCTCAGCAGTGCTCTCCAAATAATATGTCAGTATATGGCCGGGTTATAATACAATATATTTAATAATTATCCTTTAAAATAAACCCTTAATCAATATGCATATACTAGAAACCATAAAATTAATATAAATTCCTGAATTCTTTTTTATTAGTTGATATCTATAAACACATTGAAATATATTTGTAGGAACTAGAATATGAATCAATACTATACACTAAAACTATTTAAAATATGTTATACAAATCTCATAAAAGTTGCCTTATTCACAATAGCCTCCCAAATCAGAATTGCATTTAAAGTATCACAATGAGATTCCAAGATATTTACCTGCTAACATTCAATAATACAATTTTAACAGTGCTTAGTTAAACCATAGGGCAATATATATATATATACTCAGCTATTTAGCTAAAATTGATTCTAATACATTTCTAATTAGAATACTCAAAATACATATATTCTTAATGTAAACAGTTACTTTAAATGTCCATTTATTTAAACTGGAACAAATTCTTAGTTACTTATAATTAAAGCCAATTCTAAGATATATATATATATATATATATATATATATATATATATATATATATATATATTGCAAAGATAAACAACTTAGCATACAAGAGACAAACTTAACACTATATAGGACTATGAACACAGTTTAAAAATACTGAGTGCTCCTTTACATCTCTTAACTATAATTTGAATATGGTTTTACCAATAATCTTTGTTTCAAATATAAAAAATTAGGACAATTAGACATCACCAATCTTAACCAATTCGCAGCTGTCTTTTCCAAATATCTTTAGATCATCTAATTTGAAGGAAAGTTATCGCAAAGATCAAGGTAAGTTTTAGCTTCTTGCTTAAGTGAATGTGTTCCCAAGTATGGCCGCCAGTTATCAATCACCAGTCTAAGCAAGTCACACAAAAACAGTCCCTTGTTTGCATTATCCATTCCTTATAGAATCATTGATGATCTTTTTCGTTCACGCCCACCGTGCTTGTCCTTTCTCATTGGTTTATTTTGTGAATGTATGTTGTCAGGGAGATGCATCTTTGTAACAACCAATCTTCTTTTGGTTGTAATACCTGCATCGCAACACCGGAATGTGTCCATCGGGGGCAGCATGACAAACAACACAGCAATACATTTATAACATTTCTAGACAGTAAAAAAAAATATTTCTTTAGAATATGCAATAAATGCCATAATTTCTTTACATTAATAAATTACATGTTCAAATGTATTGGGCTAGGTGAAATATAGTATGTTTTTAACATTATATTATATCAAAGCAATTATACTGCTAATTTCCAAAATTATAGCATTTAAAATCCATTTAAAAATAGCATTCAGTATCCTGACATTGCATTGCATTTCAACAGGAATATAATATATTTCATATTTCTAATAAATCCTGAATGCATGAATCTTGTCTATGGTTCATATTCATAGGACATCTTGTTATCATATGTCTAAAAAAATAAATAAAGAGACACAGAGGTTATTATTCTGACATAGTTAAACATTTTAGACCGACTAAAATAGTCACCTATCAAGCTTAGCAAAAACTCATGTAATATTAGAAAATTAGACAATCTCCCACATTTCTATATTCATATATAATATGTTGTCTTTTAACAATAGGTTTAAAAGTATAATTTAGAACATGTGTTTTTAGCTGGTCAAATTTTTACTGTCTCAATTTCACAGCAGAAACTAATTAAGAAGTCTATGCTAATCACTATGTAGACAGAATTTTACCTGCTTATCTAGTTTATAGGCACAGAATGTTGTCTCCATACACAGCAGGAGGTGAGCTTCAAAAGCTATGTTAACTTTTAATTAGGATAAATATGTCTTCACCCAGCCCAAACCATTTGGCAGGGGGGGTTTGTGATTTATAGTGAAATAGCATTTTTGTAAACAGCCTCATATTTAATTAATTCTGTGGTCTCACCAACTATATATATATATATATATATATATATATATATATATATATATATATATATAATTTACATCTATAATATTCATATACCCTGACAGGGAGAAAAGTTCTTCAAGCGATGGTGCCCTCAGTTTAGGTCCGTCTGTCTTGTTTCTCCCTCCCTTTCCATTCTGTTTCCTCTAGCTTGGGTATTGGTTCCCACTAGTAATTAGAATGGATTTGTGGACTCTCCATGCCATTGGAAAGAAAACAAAATCTATCCTTACCTGGCATGGAGAGTCCACGACCCGCCCTTGTCTAAGTTTAAGAAAGTTTATTACTTTTTTCTAAACTTCAGGCACCTCTATACCCTTTGTGTCCTCTTCTCTTTCCGTATTCCCTCGGCTGAATGACTGGGGGTTTATGGGAAGTGGGAATGATACTTAACAGCTTTGCTGGCGTGTTCTTTGCCTCTTCTGGTGGCCAGGAGTTGAATTCCCACTAGAAATTAGAATGGATTCATGGACTCTCCATGCCAGGAAAGAAAATAATTTATCACGTAAGGATAAATTTTGTTTTATCATCAAATTTGCTTTGTTCTTTTGGTATTCTTTGTTGAAAGACAAACCTAGGTAAGCTCACATGATAATTTTGAAGCCCTTGAATGTTGTCTCTTATCTCAGTGCATTTTGACAGCTTGACAGTGCTAGTTCATGTGTGCCATATAGATAACATTGCGCTCACTCCTGTGGAGTTATTTATGAGTCAGCACTAGAGCTGCAACAACTAATTGATATAATCAATTATGAAAATAGTTGTCAATGAATCTCATAATCAATTAGTTGGTTTGTACACAGCACCAGCTGCTTCCCTCTGATGAGCTCCTGCACATGGTATTGTGTTTTATGGTTATGCCCTTAGCCTAAAGGACGTCTACAGATGTTTACTTTTCACGTTTTCAGGACAGTATAAGTTTACAACTACTCCTGGCTTATGTGCAACCCAGAAATAATAGGAGTCATCATTTGGATTGTATATATTAAATCAGGTGAATTGGGACTATGCGTTGCATGATATAGTGCCGAGCTTGTTATTTACACTTAGCCCTAGATTGGTGGGAGTTATTTGAATTGATGTGCACTACTATCTGTTTGCACAATTATTAGCAGATCACTTTGTATTGCTAATTATAGGTACTGTATAGATGAATGTGTAAGGCTTTGTCCTGTTATTGATATAGTCAATAGCGCTTTATACTTTGTTTTTTTAATTAAATGTAATATGTATGAAATTCAACATCTAGAAGTATATATCTGTTATTCTAAGGGCGCACTAGATATTTTTTCCCTAACCTTATAGCTGGTTATTTAGATATACAAAAAAGGGAGAGGGAATAGAATGTACTCCTATTAAGAACCCCAAATAATTCAAATTCAAATATAAGTCCAATGTGGTGGACCATATGTTTATATGAGGTATATAAACCTGTACCACTAAAGGTTTAATGGGGGGTACTCATTATCCGTATATATAAGCAAACAAAAACAAGAGGAATGGATAACCCAGGGCACTCTTAAGTGTATCAATCGGAAAATGTATTCACAGTGAGGTAATACACAGAGGAGAAAAAATAAAAATAAATAAAACTTAACATTTATTGAATATGCAATTAAAAAGGTAGTAGATTACTACCAGTGTGGTGTAATAAAAACTGTATAAAATACAGCAGAGCTGGCAATCCCAGGAAAGTATCCTAAAAGATGTGACTGCACCAAATAAATCACTCAATTAACACAGAGGAAAAAGCTGCTATATAAACACCATAATATGCTTGCGGATTGCACAAAAAACTAAGACTGAATAAAGAGGACAAACCTCACACCATTTAAGCTAAGCTAGTGCAGGAAACATCAAGTAAGCTGCAGAGCTCCTAGTGCAAGCGCCTGATGCGCATTTCGCCATATGCTGGCTTTGTCAAAGGCTAACCCATCTGGGTAAAACCTCACTGTATAAGAACGGTAAGGGAGCCAATCAAAGGATTTTTACACACCCCCTTCATAGACGTCATTGTTTGTTCCTCATTGGTTAACTGTATGCCACATGACTACTAGCTACTGATGAGTCATAGGAGGCGGGCACAGTGTTAATAGTGCCAAGGAATGTAAACACCTTTGCAAGGAGACAGCATTGATGAAATTTCAGCAGGACCTACTCACAAGCATCTCTCGAGATGCGGCATAAGACATAGACAGAACCGACACTCATCCTTAATCTACATTGTCATTTTTCAATATATATACAATTGTTTGATTATATGTAAATCGTTGAGATCCTTTGAGAACTAAGAGAATAATGTTTGGTGCAAATTACTATTAGCTTTGATAGTGTAGATTTTCTCCACAGTTTTTACATATAAGGGGAAATTGCAATCGTTTAGTGTAGTACACGTTTTTATTCGTATGACGACTACTGCGTTCACATCGTATCAGTATAGATCATTGTGATATACTTGTCGCCAACCATTCTGCATGAACATAACAGTGCACTTCATTCGCTAGTCGTCTATCACGTGATATCAAACAGTGACACATCATAGGAGGCGGGCAGAATGCCCAAGCGTCATAGATAGTAAGGCTGGTTAGTACCAATACATAATTATTTATATTGTTACTAGAGAATTGTGGGCATAACCATGGACACTGAATGAAGCAAAAGTTGACGGTCAAAGTTACATAACATAAGTTAACCAAGAAATTATAGAATATACTCAACATACATGCCATTTAGAATATTAGTAGCGATCTTAGAATCACTAGTTCCTTATATCCCTAGTCGCTTCCCAGTGTCAGCCCAAGACAAATACGTCCCAGACATATGTATAGTGGGCAATCTTCACACAGGAGAACGGTCCGTTTTGGGTCACCGTCATGTCATACTGCATTTTAAATATTACTATATTCAGATCATGTTCCAGATGTAGTGTACCATTCACATAGAGGAGTCACGTATAACTTCAAATTAGTGTACCAAGAATCCACTATAGTGAATATCAAAATTAGGTATATCCGGTTATTGTCAGTGTAGTACATTGTCAGATTTATGTGACAACCATTATCTACATTATGAAATGTCCGTTTAAATCATTGTGGGATTAAGAAGTCCCGTTCTCAAAACTTTGCAATTATTATGTATGATATTCTCATCAAGAAAGAGACAGAATAGGGGAATGGTACAATACTGCAATATATTCAAATCAAATAATTACACTTGCTCCTCTGCGCAGAGTCAATATACCTGATATCTTGTATTTGTTATTTTTTGACTTACTGATCATATGAGTATGTACATATTCAGTTAGATGATCTCCAAAGTTCGGGGATATAGATATAATAACAAACCATCAAAAGGATATTCGTTTGGGGATCAAATAATATCGAAGTGACAGTATTCATATAAGGAGTCAGTGTTAGGCATTGTGTAGTACTAATAAATGTGATCCCTGGCCATATCGCATCCACAAGTATAGTAAACAGACCAGACACAACCATACTCGACCGATATTGAGAGTATCACTCCAAAATCACAACCTCTGATGAGGTACGGTCTTCAGTGCCATGTCTATACTTTGTACATAATATGTTTCTTTATGCTATATCTCTATAAATGAACAAACATAGAGCCTATAGAAAATACCTTTGTATGTGTTACAAAATTCAGAGAAAGATTGTTTCAAAGAAATTAATTTCTATTCAAATTATGTCCATTTTGATGTTTATTTTATTGACCTGACTGTATTGGTTAAAGGAAAGAATTATAACCATTCTGTTCATTGAGTCCGTACGGTGTTAGAGTGTTTAGCCAGAAAATCCATCGGCATTCGGCTTGTAAGAGCATATTCTCTACATTTCCCCCTCTAATTCCAGTCTTGATCACTTGAAGCACCGAAATGTTTAAATCGGGTTTGTTGCCATGTTTACGAAGATAGTGTTTCGCTACTGGCGTCAGAGTATTACCTCTTTTGTGATCTTTCTCTCAGTTTTTAATACTATTGATGTGTTCACCAAGTCTGACACGGAGTTCCCGTGTCGTGATCCCTACATATCTCATTCCGCATTTGCAGAATAGACCGTATATCACATTTTTCGTTTTGCAATTCACAAAGATTAACATCCGTTTAGTATTTCCTGTACAAGTCATGAATTCTCTTTAATTTATTATGAATTTGCAGAAACTGCAATTACCGCATGCGTATGTTCCTCTTAGAATTTTATTACTAGGATTCCTTCTTGTAAAATGACTTCTCACCAGCTTATTCCCAATAGTAGAGCTCTTCTCCAACTAGTCAGAATTCTTTCACCCAGACATTTCGATAAAAATTCATGAGATTTAAGTATGTTACAGTGTTTGTTCAAAATATCGCTAATTTTTGTGTGATTAGCGTTAAAAGTTGTTACGAATCTAATCTCATTATTAGTATTCGTTGTCAAAAGGGAATCTCGTGAGGTTCTTTTAGCCCTTTGGTACGCTATGCGTATTACTTTTAGACTATAACCTCTATCTCTCAAACGCAATTTCAGTTCTTTCGCTCTTTCATTAAATACATTGAAATCGGTGCAGTTTCTTCTAATCCTCAGAAATTCTCCTGTTGGGATCGCTTTTTTAGTGTTTATAGTGTGACAACTATCATATTGTAGGATAGAGTTGGTCGCTGTGTCTTTCCTGTAGAGATCAGTTTTTAGTGCATTGTTTCCATCTTTGTAGATGGTAACATCAAGGAATTCCACTTTCTCCCTACTCAGATTGTAGGTTAATTTCAAATTCAATGTGTTTTTGTTCAAAATAGAGATAAATTCTCTAAAGAGAACTTCACTACCCATCCAAATTATAAAGAGGTCATCTATATAACGACACCATAGGTTAATATGTTCTGTATATACTGATAGATTTTCATTAAAGACATATTCCCTCTCCCACCAGCCAAGATAAATATTTGCATAGGTGGGTGCACATGATGACCCCATGGCGGTGCCTTGTATCTGGAGGTAGAAGTTGTCATTAAAAACAAAGTAGTTATGTTTCAGTACAAATTTGAGTAACTCTATTATGAATTTATTACTTTCCACTCTCTCACTTGATTGCATGCTGAGGAAATATTCCACTGCTTTACATCCATATGTTTAATGGACGTGTATAGTGATTCGACATCACATGTAATTAATATTGAGTTTCCCTTAGGTATAAATCAAGGAATCTGCTTGCTTGCTCACACAAACTGTTTATACTAGACACATTCGGTCTACCCGGTGGAGATTCTTTATTTCTTTCATGTAATTAGCAAGAGTCCATGAGCTAGTGACGTATGGGATATACATTCCTACCAGGAGAGGCAAAGTTTCCCAAACCTTAAAATGCCTATAAATACACCCCTCACCACACCCACAATTCAGTTTTACAAACTTTGCCTCCCATGGAGGTGGTGAAGTAAGTTTGTGCTAGATTCTACGTTGATATGCGCTTTGCAGCAGGCTGGAGCCCGGTTTTCCTCTCAGAGTGCAGTGAATGTCAGAGGGATGTGAAGAGAGTATTGCCTATTTGAATACAATGGTCTTCCTCTAGGGGATCTATTTCATAGGTTCTCTGTTATCGGTGGAAGAGATTTCTTCTCCTACCTCCCTTTTCAGATCGACGATATACTCTTATATACCATTACCTCTACTGATTCTCGTTTCAGTACTGGTTTGGCTATCTACTATATGTAGATGAGTGTCCTGGTGTAAGTAAGTCTTATTTTTTGTGACACTCTAAGCTATGGTTGGGCACTTTATATGTAAAGTTCTAAATATATGTCTTTAAACTTATATTTGCCATGATTCAGGATAATCAGTATTCCTTCATTCAGACTGTCAGTTTCATTATTTGGGATAATGCATATGAATAAAAATTATTTTTCTTACCTTCAACTTTCAATTGACTATTTTTCCCTGCGGGCTGTTAGGCTCGCGGGGGCAGAAAATGCTTCATTTTATTGCGTCATTCTTGGCGCAAACTTTTTTGGCGCAAAATTTTGTCGCAAGTTGTTTGTAGTTACGTCATTTTTTTGACGCATGTGTATTCAGACGTTTTTTTGCGCCAAAAAATGTGGGCGTCGGTTTTGAAGTCAGAGGATGTGGCATCATACTTGGCGCCAAAAATGTGGGCGTCATACTTGTTCCACTTTTTTCTCACATTATTTAAGTCTCACTTTTTTGTTGCTTCTGGTTGCTAGAGGCTTGTTTATTTTGCATTTTTTCCCATTCCTGAAACTGTCATTTAAGGAATTTGATAATTTTGCTTTATATGTTGTTTTTTTTCTTTCTATTACATATTGCAAGATATTCAAAACACTGTTCCTGCATCAAGAAATGCTGAGGGATTCCTGTTGACTGATATCAGTCCTACCAAAGCTAAGTTCATTTATTTTAATGTTATGAATTTTTATCTTTAGCTATGGTTTGTAATAAGTTATCATGATAAACTTTTACATGCAGAATCCATTAGTATTTATGCTTTATATATTGCTATTCTTTTTATATTTTATGTACAAGATATACTTAGAAATTTCTAAGAATATTTTTCTGATTCTATTTTAAAGGCTTTGTCTGCCATCCCGCCTTCTAATAAAATTTTTAGGTCTTTTTCAAACTTCTTTTTTAGTTGATGAAGTTTCAAATGACCAACAACATAATGAATTATCCTTCTCTGATGGTGCTTTTTTCTCATTCAGAATTTTTCTTCATCAGATATTGACACTAACAAATCTACTTTTTTTCTTTATTAGAGTACATTTGTTCTTTGGTCAAAAGGTGTTGATTATTTTGGATATTGAAATATCTAGTTATTTTGATTTTAAAGACTAGCTAACATTTAAATTCTGCTTATTTATCTTCTGTGATTTCTTCAGAGGTTTTTTTTTCCAGTTCCTGATACTAGGGAATGGAATAGGCTGAGAATTTTCTTTTAGTCCTTCTTTAAGGTTTTTAAATTGTATTCTTTGCCGGCAGTTAGTTTTGAGGAAAGATTCCCCAAGTTAATGGGGCTATCTCTACTCCTGCTAAATATTCTATTATTCTTATAGCAAATAGTATTTATTTTTTTCCTTCAGATGGTTGTATCTTATTTAAGGAAAATTATTTTCAGGTACTTTTTCTTAGACCTGTAATTTATTTGGCTGATGTTGCAATTGCTGCATCTTTCTGGTTGGATACTTTAAGATCAAGTATCGGATTATAATTTGTTTAGCATTGTTAAAAGGACAAAATCTTCTACTTATTTGAAGTTCAGACTAAGTGCTATTGCATTGTCTTGTTATCTTGCATTTGTTGTGCAAGTCCAGTGTGTTGACTGGTCCTTTAACTTAATTAACATGCTAATAATTTCAATTGAGTTGTCATTTTATTAAATATTTTCGCAAATGAGGTTTAATCTATGTCTTTAGCTATTTTAGCTAGAAGAACTTTGTGTTTTCAATCTTGGAATGCTAATTTGATTTCTAAAATCCATATTTCTTTTTTTCCAAGATAATCAATTATTTGGTTCATAATTGGATTCAATTCTTTAACTGTTACTCTGGGCTTCAAGATTGAGTTCTAAGACTAAAACTTTAAGCTTATTTTAGTTTTCTGTTCTTACTAAGGAACGGAATCCTGAATTCTTCCCCAAGTAACATGTTTATAATTGGAAGTTTTTTTCTTCATTCAATTAAGCCGTTTAAAAAAAAAAAAAAAGTTCAAAGTCAGCTCCCCAAATTTGCATATAGGTGCGATTCTTATTCCAGCTTGGCTGGTAAGTGGCAGGTTAAGACTTTTTTGAAATTTGTTTGGTTCTATTCGGTCCAAACTTCTTAAACTTTGGGTACAGAATAGGTTTCAGAGTAAAACCGTCTGTGAGAAGTCTTTTTTCTCTATCATATTCCAGCTATTCCAGTAAGACTAACACTTTCCTGAAGTGTGTTTCAGACATGGAGTTTTCTGGGGTATTTTTTCCAGTTTCATTTTAGGAACTGGGTTTTGGGGTTTTTATTCAAGACTATTCATTGTTCCAAAGATAGAAAATCTTTTTGAACTGTCATATAAGTGTACCATCTTTTAGAATGGTGTTTATATGGTCTATTCTGCCTTTTTGGTCAGTGATGCCATTATTTGTCTACGATAGATACAATAGATGCATATCTTCATTTTCTGTTTTCATTCAGATTATTTTTATTTTCTGAGATTCTCTTTTTTTGACAAGCATTACCAATTTGTTGTTTTTCCTTCTGGTCTAGCGACAGCTCTAAGAATCTTTTCAAGGTTCTCAGTGTTCCTTATTTGGACGGTATCGTGGTACTGGCTCAGTCTTTTCGTTCTGCGGAATCTCATACGTTTCAAATTTGTTGTTTCTTCAAGACATGGTTAGAGGATCTTTTTATCAAAAGTTCCTTGTTTCCTCACACAAGGGTCACCTTTTTTAGGTTTCCAGATAGATTGTGTCAATGTTTGTGTCTCTAACAGACAAGTAACAAGTTTATTGGGTTCCGTTTGTCGGAACCTTCAGTCTCTATTATTTCCTTCAAGTTGCTATATATGCATGGAAGTTTTAGGTTTCATGGCTGCAGCATTGGATTCGATTCCCTTTGCTCATTTCATAGGAAACCTTTCCAGTTTTTTATGCTGAATAATGGTGCAGGGATTCTAGGATATCACTTTTTATATCTTTGAATCCTAATGTTTAACTATCTTTGATTCAGTGGTTAAGATCACCATCATTTAATTCTACAGGTCTCTTCGGTTCTTTCAACCTGGACCATGATCTCTACAGATGCAAGTCTTTTAGGTTGGGAGGCTGTCTGAGGATCTCTGTCAGCACAAGGGGTTTGGAAATCTCAGGAGGCGAGATTACCATTTGATATTTTGGAACTCCGTGCATTCTCAGAGTTCTTCAGTTTGGTTTCTTTTTGAAGAAGAGACGTTTTTTCAGACAGACAATGTCACAACTGTGGCATATGTCAATCATCAGGGTGGGACTATCAGTCTTTAGGCTGTGACAGAAGTATCTCGGATATTTGCTTGGGCTAAATCCAGCTCCTATCTAATTTCTGTGTTTTTTTCCCAGGTATAGACAATTGGGAAGCAGATTATCTCTGTTAATCAAGCTTTACATCGGGGAGAATCGTCTCTTTACCCAGATATGTTTTTCAATTTTTCAGATGTAAGGGCTTCCAGAAATAGATCTGATGGCATCTCATCTAAATAAGGAACTTCCCAGGGGCTTATTCAGGTCCTGGGATCCTCAGGCGGAAGTAGTGTATGCATTAACACTTCCTTGGAATTATCAATCTGCCTATATTTTTTCATCTCTGGTTCTTCTTTTTAGAGTGATTTTCTAAATCATCAGAGAGCCATCTTTGGTGTGGCTGGTGGCTCCAGCATGGCCACACAGGTTTTGGTATATGGTTCCAGTTGCCAATCTTGGTTACTTCCATTAAGGCCAGACCTTATATCTTAACATTCATTTTTTTCATCAGGAATTCAAATTATTAATTTGATGGTATGAAAATGTAACACTTAGTACTTAGTCATAGAAGTTTCTCTGACTCAGTGATTAATACTATGTTGCAGGCTCGTAAATCTGTGTCTAGTAGGATTTATTATCGAGTTTGGAAGATTTACATCTCATGATGCTCTTCTTATGAATTCTCTTGGCATTCTTTTAGAATTCCTAGGATTTTATAGTTTCTTCATAAGATTTTGTCTGCATGTTCCTTGAAAGGACAAATCTCTGCTTTCTTTCATGTAATTAACAAGAGTCCATGAGCTAGTGACGTATGGGATATACATTCCTACCAGGAGGGGCAAAGTTTCCCAAACCTTAAAATGCCTATAAATACACCCCTCACCACACCCACAAATCATCAATCAATCAGTTTTACAAACTTTGCCTCCAAGGGAGGTGGTGAAGTAAGTTTGTGCTAGATTCTACGTTGATATGCGCTCCGCAGCAAGTTGGAGCCCGGTTTTCCTCTCAGCGTGCAGTGAATGTCAGAGGGATGTGAGGAGAGTATTGCCTATTGAATGCAGTGATCTCCTTCTACGGGGTCTATTTCATAAGGTTCTCTGTTATCGGTCGTAGAGATTCATCTCTTACCTCCCTTTTCAGATCGACGATATACTCTTATATTTACCATTTCCTCTACTGATTCTCGTTTCAGTACTGGTTTGGCTTTCTACAAACATGTAGATGAGTGTCCTGGGGTAAGTAAGTCTTATTTTCTGTGACACTCTAAGCTATGGTTGGGCACTTTATTTATAAAGTTCTAAATATATGTATTCAAACATTTATTTGCCTTGACTCAGAATGTTCAACTTTCCTTATTTCCAGACAGTCAGTTTCATATTTGGGATTATGCTTTCAATTATCATATTTTTTCTTACCTCAAAAAATTTGACTTTTTTCCCTGTGGGCTGTTAGGCTCGCGGGGGCTGAAAATGCTTCATTTTATTGCGTCATTCTTGGCGCGGACTTTTTTGGCGCAAAAATTCTTTTTCCGTTTCCGGCGTCATACGTGTCGCCGGAAGTTGCGTCATTTTTGACGTTATTTTGCGCCAAAAATGTCGGCGTTCCAAATAATGTGGGCGTCTTATTTGGCGCCAAAAAATATGGGCGTCGCTTTTGTCTCCACATTATTTCAGTCTCATTTTTCATTTGCTTCTGGTTGCTAGAAGCTTGATGTTTGGCATTTTTTTCCCATTCCTGAAACTGTCTTATAAGGAATTTGATCTATTTTGCTTTATATGTTGTTTTTTCTCTTACATATTGCAAGATGTCTCACGTTGCATCTGAGCCAGAAGATACTACAGGAAAACCACTGCCTGCTGGATCTACCAAAGCTAAGTGTATCTGCTGTAAACTTTTGGTAGCTATTCCTCCAGCTGTTGTTTGTAATAATTGTCATGACAAACTTGTTAAAGCAGATAATATTTCCTTTAGTGATGTACCATTGCCTGTTGCAGTTCCCTCAACATCTAAGGTGCAGAATGTTCCTGATAACATAAGAGATTTTGTTTCTGAATCCATAAAGAAGGCTTTGTCTGTTATTTCTCCTTCTAGTAAACGTAAAAAGTCTTTTAAATCTTCTCTCTCTACAGATGAATTTTTAAATGAACACCATCATTCTGATTCTTTGGACTCTTCTGGTTCAGAGGATTCTATCTCAGAGATTGATGCTGATAAATCTTCATATTTATTTAAGATGGAATTTATTCGCTCTTTACTTAAAGAAGTACTAATTGCTTTAGAAATAGAGGATTCTAGTCCTCTTGATACTAATTCTATACGTTTGGATAAGGTTTTTAAAGCTCCTGCGGTTATTCCAGAAGTCTTTCCTGTTCCTAATGCTATTTCTGCAGTAATTGCTAAGGAATGGGATAAATTGGGTAATTCATTTACTCCTTCTAAACGTTTTAAGCAATTATATCCTGTTCCGCCTGACAGGTTAGAATTTTGGGACAAAATCCCTAAAGTTGATGGGGCTATTTCTACCCTTGCTAAACGTACTACCATTCCTACGTCAGATGGTACCTCGTTTAAGGATCCTTTAGATAGAAAAATTGAATCTTTTCTAAGAAAAGCTTATCTATGTTCAGGTAATCTTCTTAGACCTGCTATATCATTGGCTGATGTTGCTGCAGCTTCAACTTTTTGGTTGGAAACTCTAGCGCAACAAGTAACAAATCGTGATTCTCATGATATTATTATTCTTCTCCAGCATGCTAATAATTTCATCTGTGATGCCATTTTTGATATTATTAGAGTTGATGTTAGATTTATGTCTCTGGCTATCTTAGCCAGAAGAGCTTTATGGCTTAAGACCTGGAATGCTGATATGGCTTCTAAATCAACTCTACTTTCCATTTCTTTCCAGGGAAACAAATTATTTGGTTCTCAGTTGGATTCTATTATTTCAACTGTTACTGGTGGGAAAGGAACTTTTTTACCACAGGATAAAAAGTCTAAAGGTAAAAACAGGGCTAACAATCGTTTTCGTTCCTTTCGTTTCAACAAAGAACAAAAGCCTGATCCTTCGTCCTCAGGAGCAGTTTCAGTTTGGAAACCATCTCCAGTCTGGAATAAATCCAAGCCTGCTAGAAAGGCAAAGCCTGCTTCTAAGTTCACATGAAGGTACGGCCCTCATTCCAGTTCAGCTGGTAGGGGGCAGGTTACGTTTTTTCAAAGAAATTTGGATCAATTCTGTTCACAATCTTTGGATTCAGAACATTGTTTCAGAAGGGTACAGAATTGGTTTCAAGATGAGACCTCCTGCAAAGAGATTTTTTCTTTCCCATGTCCCAGTAAATCCAGTGAAAGCTCAAGCATTTCTGAATTGTGTTTCAGATCTAGAGTTGGCTGGAGTAATTATGCCAGTTCCAGTTCCGGAACAGGGGATGGGGTTTTATTCAAATCTCTTCATTGTACCAAAGAAGGAGAATTCCTTCAGACCAGTTCTGGATCTAAAATTATTGAATCGTTATGTAAGGATACCAACGTTCAAGATGGTAACTGTAAGGACTATATTGCCTTTTGTTCAGCAAGGGAATTATATGTCCACAATAGATTTACAGGATGCATATCTGCATATTCCGATTCATCCAGATCATTATCAGTTCCTGAGATTCTCTTTTCTAGACAAGCATTACCAATTTGTGGCTCTACCGTTTGGCCTTGCTACAGCTCCAAGAATTTTCTCAAAGATTCTCGGTGCCCTTCTGTCTGTAATCAGAGAACAGGGTATTGTGGTATTTCCTTATTTGGACGATATCTTGGTACTTGCTCCGTCTTTACATTTAGCAGAGTCTCATACGAATCGACTTGTGTTGTTTCTTCAAGATCATGGTTGGAGGATCAATTTACCAAAAAGTTCTTTGATTCCTCAAACAAGGGTAACCTTTCTGGGTTTCCAGATAGATTCAGTGTCCATGACTTTGTCTTTAACAGACAAGAGACGTCTAAAATTGATTACAGCCTGTCGAAACCTTCAGTCTCAATCATTCCCTTCGGTAGCCTTATGCATGGAAATTCTAGGTCTTATGACTGCTGCATCGGACGCGATCCCCTTTGCTCGTTTTCACATGCAACCTCTTCAGCTCTGTATGCTGAACCAATGGTGCAGGGATTACACGAAGATATATCAATTAATATCTTTAAAACCGATTGTTCGGCACTCTCTAACGTGGTGGACAGATCACCATCGTTTAATTCAGGGGGCTTCTTTTGTTCTTCCGACCTGGACTGTAATTTCAACAGATGCAAGTCTCACAGGTTGGGGAGCTGTGTGGGGATCTCTGACGGCACAAGGAGTTTGGGAATCTCAGGAGGTGAGATTACCGATCAATATCTTGGAACTCCGTGCAGTTTTCAGAGCTCTTCAGTTTTGGCCTCTTCTGAAGAGAGAATCGTTCATTTGTTTTCAGACAGACAATGTCACAACTGTGGCATACATCAATCATCAAGGAGGGACTCACAGTCCTCTGGCTATAAAAGAAGTATCTCGAATTTTGGTTTGGGCGGAATCCAGCTCCTGTCTAATCTCTGCGGTTCATATCCCAGGTGTAGACAATTGGGAAGCGGATTATCTCAGTCGCCAAACGTTGCATCCGGGCGAATGGTCTCTTCACCCAGAGGTATTTCTTCAGATTGTTCAATTGTGGGGGCTCCCAGAGATAGATCTGATGGCCTCTCATCTAAACAAGAAACTTCCCAGGTATCTGTCCAGATCCCGGGATCCTCAGGCGGAGGCAGTGGATGCATTATCACTTCCTTGGAAGTATCATCCTGCCTATATCTTTCCGCCTCTAGTTCTTCTTCCAAGAGTAATCTCCAAGATTCTGAGGGAATGCTCGTTTGTTCTGCTAATAGCTCCGGCATGGCCTCACAGGTTTTGGTATGCGGATCTTGTCCGGATGGCATCTTGCCAGCCATGGACTCTTCCGTTAAGACCAGACCTTCTGTCACAAGGTCCTTTTTTCCATCCGGATCTGAAATCCTTAAATTTAAAGGTATGGAGATTGAACGCTTGATTCTTGGTCATAGAGGTTTCTCTGACTCCGTGATTAATACTATGTTACAGGCTCGTAAATCTGTATCTCGAGAGATATATTATAGAGTCTGGAAGACTTATATTTCTTGGTGTCTTTCTCATCATTTTTCTTGGCATTCTTTTAGAATACCGAGAATTTTACAGTTTCTTCAGGATGGTTTAGATAAGGGTTTGTCCGCAAGTTCTTTGAAAGGACAAATCTCCGCTCTTTCTGTTCTTTTTCACAGAAAGATTGCTATTCTTCCTGATATTCATTGTTTTGTACAAGCTTTGGTTCGTATAAAACCTGTCATTAAGTCAATTTCTCCTCCTTGGAGTTTGAATTTGGTTCTGGGAGCTCTTCAAGCTCCTCCGTTTGAACCTATGCATTCATTGGACATTAAATTACTTTCTTGGAAAGTTTTGTTCCTTTTGGCCATCTCTTCTGCTAGAAGAGTTTCAGAATTATCTGCTCTTTCGTGTGAGTCTCCTTTTCTGATTTTTCATCAGGATAAGGCGGTGTTGCGAACTTCTTTTGAATTTTTACCTAAAGTTGTGAATTCCAACAACATTAGTAGAGAAATTGTGGTTCCTTCATTATGTCCTAATCCTAAGAATTCTAAGGAGAAATCATTGCATTCTTTGGATGTTGTTAGAGCTTTGAAATATTATGTTGAAGCTACGAAATCTTTCCGTAAGACTTCTAGTCTATTTGTTATCTTTTCCGGTTCTAGGAAAGGCCAGAAAGCTTCTGCCATTTCTTTGGCATCTTGGTTGAAATCTTTAATTCATCTTGCCTATGTTGAGTCGGGTAAAATTCCGCCTCAAAGAATTACAGCTCATTCTACTAGGTCAGTATCTACTTCCTGGGCGTTTAGGAATGAAGCTTCGGTTGACCAGATCTGCAAAGCAGCAACTTGGTCCTCTTTGCATACTTTTACTAAATTCTACCATTTTGATGTATTTTCTTCTTCTGAAGCAGTTTTTGGTAGAAAAGTTCTTCAGGCAGCGGTTTCAGTTTGAATCTTCTGCTTATGTTTTTTGTTAAACTTTATTTTGGGTGTGGATTATTTTCAGCAGGAATTGGCTGTCTTTATTTTATCCCTCCCTCTCTAGTGACTCTTGTGTGGAAAGATCCACATCTTGGGTAATCCTTATCCCATACGTCACTAGCTCATGGACTCTTGTTAATTACATGAAAGAAAACATAATTTATGTAAGAACTTACCTGATAAATTCATTTCTTTCATATTAACAAGAGTCCATGAGGCCCACCCTTTTTTGTGGTGGTTATGATTTTTTTGTATAAAGCACAATTATTCCAATTCCTTATTTTATATGCTTTCGCACTTTTTTCTTATCACCCCACTTCTTGGCTATTCGTTAAACTGATTGATTGATGATTTGTGGGTGTGGTGAGGGGTGTATTTATAGGCATTTTAAGGTTTGGGAAACTTTGCCCCTCCTGGTAGGAATGTATATCCCATACGTCACTAGCTCATGGACTCTTGTTAATATGAAAGAAATGAATTTATCAGGTAAGTTCTTACATAAATTATGTTTTTTCTGTGCTGTTTCACAGTAAGAATTGCTAAATCTTTCTGATATTCATTGTTTTGTTCAGGCTTTGGTTCGTATCAAGCCTGTCATTAAGACAATTTCTTCTCCTTGGAGTCTTATTTTGGTTCTGAAGGGCTTTACAGGCTCTTCTGTTTGAGCATTTGCTTTCTTTGGACATTATTTACTTTGATGGAAAGTATTGTTCTTTTTAGACATCTCTTCAGCTAGAACGGTTTTTGAATTATCTGTTCTTTCTTGTGAATTTCCTTTTTTTCTGATTTTTCATCAGGATAACATAATTTATGTAAGAACTTACCTGATAAATTCATTTCTTTCATATTAGCAAGAGTCCATGAACTAATGACGTATGGGATATACATTCCTACCAGGAGGGGCAAAGTTTCCCAAACCTCAAAATGCCTATAAATACACCCCTCACCACACCCACAAATCAGTTTAACGAATAGCCAAGAAGTGGGGTGATAAGAAAAAAGTGCGAAGCATAAATATAAGGAATTGGAATAATTGTGCTTTATACAAAAAAATCATAACCACCACAAAAAAAAAAAAAAAAAAGGGTGGGCCTCATGGACTCTTGCTAATATGAAAGAAATGAATTTATCAGGTAAGTTCTTACATAAATTATGTTTTCTTTCATGTAATTAGCAAGAGTCCATGAGCTAGTGACGTATGGGATAATGACTACCCAAGATGTGGATCTTCCACGCAAGAGTCACTAGAGAGGGAGGGATAAAATAAAGACAGCCAATTCCGCTGAAAATAATCCACACCCAAAATAAAGTTTAAATTTTATAATGAAAAAAACTGAAATTATAAGCAGAAGAATCAAACTGAAACAGCTGCCTGAAGTACTTTTCTACCAAAAACAGCTTCAGAAGAAGAAAACACATCAAAATGGTAGAATTTAGTAAAAGTATGCAAAGAAGACCAAGTTGCTGCTTTGCAAATCTGATCAACCGAAGCTTCATTCCTAAACGCCCAGGAAGTAGAAACTGACCTAGTAGAATGAGCTATAATCCTTTGAGGCGGAGTTTTACCCGACTCGACATAAGCATGATGAATTAAAGATTTCAACCAAGATGCCAAAGAAATGGCAGAGGCCTTCTGACCTTTCCTAGAACCGGAAAATATAACAAATAGACTAGAAGTCTTTCAGAAATTCTTAGTAGCTTCAACATAATATTTCAAAGCTCTAACTACATCCAAAGAATGCAATGATTTCTCCTTAGAATTCTTAGGATTAGGACATAATGAAGGAACCACAATTTCTCTACTAATCTTGTTAGAATTCACAACCTTAGGTAAAAATTTAAAAGAAGTTCGCAACACCGCCTTATCCTGGTGAAAAATCAGAAAAGGAGACTCACAAGAAAGAGCAGATAATTCAGAAACTCTTCTGGCAGAAGAGATGGCCAAAAGGAACAAAACTTTCCAAGAAAGTAATTTAATGTCCAATGAATGCATAGGTTCAAACGGAGGAGCTTGAAGAGCCCCCAGAACCAAATTCAAACTCCAAGGAGGAGAAATGACAGGTTTTATACGAACCAAAGCTTGTACAAAACAGTGAATATCAGGAAGATTAGCAATCTTTCTGTGAAAAAGAACAGAAAGAGCAGAGATTTGTCCTTTCAAGGAACTTGCAGACAAACCTTTATCCAAACCATCCTGAAGAAACTGTAAAATTCTCGGAATTCTAAAAGAATGCCAGGAAAAATGATGAGAAAGACACCAAGAAATATAAGTCTTCCAGACTCTATAATATATCTCTCTAGATACGGATTTACGAGCCTGTAACATAGTATTAATCACAGAGTCAGAGAAACCTCTTTGACTAAGAATCAAGCTTTCAATCTCCATACCTTTAAATTTAAGGATTTGAGATTCTGATGGAAAAAAGGACCTTGCGACAGAAGGTCAGGTCTTAACGGAAGAGTCCACGGTTGGCAAGAGGCCATCCGGACAAGATCCGCATACCAAAACCTGTGAGGCCATGCTGGAGCTACCAGCAGAACAAACGAGCATTCCTTCAGAATCTTGGAGATTACTCTTGGAAGAAGAACTAGAGGCGGAAAGATATAGGCAGGATGATACTTCCAAGGAAGTGACAATGCATCCACTGCTTCCGCCTGAGGATCCCTGGATCTGGACAGATACCTGGGAAGTTTCTTATTTAGATGAGAGGCCATCAGATCTATTTCTGGAAGTCCCCACATTTGAACAATCTGAAGAAAAACGTCTGGGTGAAGAGACCATTCGCCCGGATGTAACGTTTGGCGACTGAGATAATCCGCTTCCCAATTGTCTATACCTGGGATATGAACCGCAGAAACTAGACAGGAGCTGGATTCCGCCCATACCAGAATTCGAGATACTTCTTTCATAGCCAGAGGACTGTGAGTCCCTCCTTGATGATTGATGTATGCCACAGTTGTGACATTGTCTGTCTGAAAACAAATGAACGATTCTCTCTTTAGAAGAGGCCATGACTGAAGAGCTCTGAAAATTGCACGGAGTTCCAAAATATTGATCGGTAATCTCACCTCCTGAGATTCCCAAACCCCTTGTGCTGTCAGAGACCCCCACACAGCCCCCCAACCTGTAAGACTTGCATCTGTTGAAATTACAGTCCAGGTCGGAAGAACAAAAGAAGCCCCCTGAACTAAACGATGGTGATCTGTCCACCACGACAGAGAGTGTCGTACAGTCGGTTTTAAAGATATTAATTGAGATATCTTTGTGTAATCCCTGCACCACTGGTTCAGCATACAGAGCTGAAGAGGTCGCATGTGAAAACGAGCAAAGGGGATCGCGTCCGATGCAGCAGTCATAAGACCTAGAATTTCCATGCAGAAGGCTACCGAAGGGAATGATTGAGACTGAAGGTTTCGACAAGCTGATATCAATTTTAGACGTCTCTTGTCTGTCAAAGACAGAGTCATGGACACTGAATCTATCTGGAAACCTAAAAAGGTTACCCTTGTCTGAGGAATCAATGAACTTTTTGGTAAATTGATCCTCCAACCATGATCTTGAAGAAACAACACAAGTCGATTCGTATGAGATTCTGCTAAATGTGAAGACTGAGCAAGTACCAAGATATCGTCCAAATACGGAAATACCACAATACCCTGTTCTCTGATTACAGACAGAAGGGCACCGAGAACCTTTGTAAAAATTCTTGGAGCTGTTGCTAGGCCAAACGTTAGAGCCACAAACTGGTAATGCTTGTCTAGGAAAGAGAATCTCAGAAACTGATAGTGATCTGGATGAATCGGAATATGCAGATATGCATCCTGTAAATCTATTGTAGACATATAATGCCCTTGCTGAACAAAAGGCAGGATAGTCCTTGCAGTTACCATTTTGAATGTTGGTATCCTTACATAACGATTCAATATTTTTAGATCCAGAACTGGTCTGAAGGAATTCTCCTTCTTTGGTACAATGAAGAGATTTGAATAAAACCCCAGCCCCTGTTCCAGAACTGGAACTGGCATAATTACTCCAGCCAACTCTAGATCTGAAACACATTTCAGAAATGCTCGAGCCTTCGCTGGGTTTACTGGGACACGGGAAAGAAAAAATCTCTTTGCAGGAGGCCTTATCTTGAAGCCAATTCTGTATCCTTCTGAAACAATGTTCTGAATCCAAAGATTGTGAATGGAATTGATCCAAATTTCTTTGAAAAAACGTAATCTGCCCCCTACCAGCTGAGCTGGAATGAGGGCCGCACCTTCATGTGGACTTAGGAGCTGGCTTTGGTTTTCTAAAAGGCTTGGATTTATTCCAGACTGGAGATGGTTTCCAAACTGATACCGCTTCTGAGGATGAAGGATCAGGCTTTTGTTCCTTGTTGTGACAAAAGGAACGAAAACGATTATTAGACCTAAATTTACCTTTAGATTTTTTATCCTGTGGCAAAAAAGTTCCTTTCCCTCCAGTAACAGTTGAGATAATAGAATCCAACTGAGAACCAAATAATTTATTACCCTGGAAAGAAAGGGAAAGCAGAGTAGACTTAGAAGACATATCAGCATTCCAAGTTTTAAGCCATAAAGCTCTTCTAGCTAAAATAGCTAGAGACATATACCTGACATCAACTCTAATGATATCAAAGATGGCATCACAAATAAAATTATTAGCATGTTGAAGAAGATTAATAATGCTATGAGAATTATGATCTGTTACTTGTTGCGCTAAAGCTTCTAACCAAAAAGTTGAAGCTGCAGCAACATCCGCTAAAGATATAGCAGGTCTAAGAAGATTACCTGAACACAAGTAAGCTTTTCTTAGAAAGGATTAAATTTTCCTATCTAAAGGATCCTTAAAGGAAGTACTATCTGCCGTAGGAATAGTAGTACGCTTAGCAAGAGTAGAGACAGCCCCATCAACCTTAGGGATTTTGTCCCAAAACTCTAATCTGTCAGATGGCACAGGATATAATTGCTTAAAACGTTTAGAAGGAGTAAATGAATTACCCAAATTATTCCATTCCCTGGAAATTACTTCAGAAATAGCATCAGGGACAGGAAAAACTTCTGGAATAACTACAGGAGATTTAAAAACCTTATTTAAACGTTTAGATTTAGTATCAAGAGGACCAGAATCCTCTATTTCTAATGCAATTAGGACTTCTTTAAGTAAAGAACGAATAAATTCCATTTTAAATAAATATGAAGATTTATCAGCATCAACCTCTGAGACAGAATCCTCTGAACCAGAAGAACCATTATCAGAATCAGAATGATGATGTTCATTTAAAAATTCATCTGAAAAATGAGAAGTTTTAAAAGACTTTTTACGTTTACTAGAAGGAGGAATAACAGACATAGCCTTCTTAATGGATTTAGAAACAAAATCTCTTATGTTATCAGGAACACTCTGAGTATTAGATGTTGACGGAACAGCAACAGGTAATGTAACAGTACTAAAGGAAATATTATCTGCATTAACAAGTTTGTCATGACAATCAGTACAAACAACAGCTGGAGGAACAGATACCACAAGTTTACAGCAGATACACTTAGCTTTGGTAGATCCAGCACCAGGCAGCGATTTTCCAGAAGTATCTTCTGACTCTTGCAATATGTAATAGAAAAAACAACATATAAAGCAAAATTGATCAAATTCCTTAAATGACAGTTTCAGGAATGGGAAAAAATGCCAGTGAACAAGCTTCTAGCAACCAGAAGCAATAAATGAGACTTAAATAATGTGGAGACAATAATGACGCCCATATTTTTTAGCGCCAAAAAAGACGCCCACATTATTTGGCGCCTAAATGCTTTTGGCGCCAAAAATGATGCCACATCCGGAGCGCTGACACTTTTGGTGAAAAAAAAAACGTCAAAAATGACGCAACTTCCGGCGACACGTATGACGCCGGAAACAGAAAAAAATTTTGCGCCAAAAAAAGTCAGCGCCAATAATGACGCAATAAAATGAAGCATTTTCAGCCCCCGCGAGCCTAACAGCCCACAGGGAAAAAAGTCAAATTTTAAGGTAAGAAAAAATTGATTCATTCATATGCATTATCCCAAATATGAAACTGACTGTCTGAAATAAGGAACGTTGAACATCCTGAGTCAAGGCAAATAAATGTTTGAATACATATATTTAGAACTTTATAAAAAAGTGCCCAACCATAGCTTAGAGTGTCACAGAAAATAAGACTTACTTACCCCAGGACACTCATCTACATGTTGTAGAAAGCCAAACCAGTACTGAAACGAAAATCAGTAGAGGTAATGGTATATATAAGAGTATATCGTTGATCTGAAAAGGGAGGTAAGAGATGAATCTCTACGACCGATAACAGAGAACCTATGAAATAGACCCCGTAGAAGGAGATCATTGAATTCAAATAGGCAATACTCTCCTCACATTCCTCTGACATTCACTGCACGCTGAGAGGAAAACCGGGCTCCAACCTGCTGCGGAGCGCATATCAACGTAGAATCTAGCATAAACTTACTTCACCACCTCCATAGGAGGCAAAGTTTGTAAAACTGATTTGTGGGTGTGGTGAGGGGTGTATTTATAGGCATTTTGAGGTTTGGGAAACTTTGCCCCTCCTGGTAGGAATGTATATCCCATACGTCACTAGCTCATGGACTCTTGCTAATTACATGAAAGAAAAGGTGGTTTTTGCTGTAATCATTTCAATTTTTAGCTAAAGTTGTGAATTCTAACAACATTAGTGGAGGAATTATTGTCCCTTTCTTGTGTCCTAATCCTAAGAATTCTTTGGTAAGATTCTTACATTTTTTGGATGTGCTAAGAGTTTTGAAATATTATGTTGAAGCCTACTCAGTTTTCAGACAGACTTCTAGTCTATTTGTTATCTTTTCTGGTTTTAGGAAAGGTCAGAAGGCTTCTGCCTTTTCTTTGTCATCTTGGTTAAAGCTTTTGATTCATCATGCTTATTTGGAGTCTGGTTAATCCCCGCCTCTGAGGATTACGGCTCATTCTACTAGGTCAGTTTCTACTTCCTGGACTTTTAAGAATGAAGCTTCTATTGATCAGATTTGCAAAGCAATGACTTGGTCTTCTTTGCATACTTTTACTAAATTCTACCATTTTGATGTTTTCTCTTCATCAGAAGCAGTTTTTGGTAGAATAGTACTTCAGGCAGCTGTTTCAGTTTGATTCTTCTGCTTATAACTTCAGTTTTTTTCATTATAAAAATTGAAATTTTTGATTTGGGTAGTGGATTAATTTTTCAGCGGAATTGGCTGTCTTTATTTTATCCCTCCCTCTCTAGTGACTCTTGCGTGGAAGTTCCACATCTTGGGTATCTGCTATCCCATACGTCATTAGCTCATGGACTCTTGCTAATTACATGAAAGAAAACATAATTTATGTAAGAACTTGCCTAATAAATTCATTTCTTTCTTATTAGCAAGAGTCCATGAGGCCCACCCTTTTTGTGGTGGTTATGATTTTTTTTGTATAAAGCACAATTATTCCAATTCCTTATTTTTGATGCTTTCGCTCCTTTCTTATCACCCCACTTCTTGGCTATTCGTTAAACTGAATTGTGGGTGTGGTGAGGGGTGTATTTATAGGCATTTTAAGGTTTGGGAAACTTTGCCCCTCCTGGTAGAAATGTATATCCCATACATCACTAGCTCATGGACTCTTAACAATATGAAAGAAATGAATTTATCAGGTAAGTTCTTACATAAATTATGTTTTTTGTGTACCTTGGGTAGAAGATAAAGTGTTGCGATTCTTGGTGCCTTAACTTGCAAAAAGGAGTGTTCTTTTTGACTGATTAGGTCATTTCGTTTGGCATTATCAATCAGATTATTGTAGTCATTAAGGAATTGTGTTGTAGGATTGGAGAAAAGATGCTTGTAACAAGTTTTGTCATTTAGTTGTCTTTTAGCTTCAATGATATATTTGTCTTTTTCCCATATTACTATATTGCCTCCCTTATCAGATGACTTTATAAGCACATCTTCCCATGAGTTAATATCTTTGAGAGCTTGTTCTTCCATTTTACTTATGTTGCTCTTGTTTGTGTTATTCAATTTAAGAAAGTCAGCCATCACCATTTTCAAAAAGACCTCTATCTGAGGGACTTTAGATATTGGGGGCATATATTTTGATTTTAGTCTTAGTTTCTTATCTAGAAAGGTGTCAGTCTCTACAGTCTCACAGCCCTCACTCTCGTTCCATAATTCAATTAGAGTATCTAGGGTTTGTAATTCTGCGGTAGCATTATCATCCTGAGTATTATACATTTTCTTCAATACTAATTTTCTACAGAAGAGATGTAAATCTTTAATCAATTCGAATTTGTCAAGTGATGGTGTGGGTGAGAAGGAAAGGCCCTTGGAGAGAACTGATTGGTGGGTTTCAGTTAGTATTCTTTTGGATAGATTTATTACTTGTAACTTATCTGTTGTTGTTTCTACCATTTTGGGCGTTTGCCCCAATCCTCCCTCCTCCTGTACCCATTCTCGTTCCTGTAACCCCACCTTGTTCGATCCCTCAGGGTTCTGTCCCCCCCCCCCCCCCGGCCCCTTCTTGTGGGTCTTTTGTATCCTTTTCTAATTGGCTTGAATTTCTGCCTAAAAAACTTTGATTGTTGGGTTTATTGGTGCTATTATCTGAATCACTATCTTCAATTGCTAAAGACTCACAATCGGATTGGTGTGTGTTGTTAGGTGGGGGTAAGCTAGACTGCTTATCGTCCCAAGTAAATATTCTCCCTTTCTCAAAGTCTTTCAGATCCCTTTTCATTTTCTAACATTTAGTTTGGATAATCTCCTTCTCTCTATTATCTAACTCTTCTCTCATTTCTTTATATGTTTGTTTGAATTTTCCAAATTTTCAAACTTCTGTAGTTTAGTGTTGTACTCAGAAATCTCTTTGTCCAATTCTGACATCACCTCTACTTCATAATCAGATAAGATAGCTACTAGTATCTCCGAACAATTTATTAGGGCTTGTTCCCACCTATCCTTATATGAGTCAATGTGGAAAGTAAAGCTAGGGAATAAGCGAACTTGTAATCCCCTTGGTATTATGTGTTTGGATAGGTATTTATCATATGCACTCTTATTCCAAAATGTACGTGTATGTTTTTTAATAAGATAGCTTAATGATTTTAAACCTTCTTCCCAGTTATCAATTTCAGTATCTAATCTATTATCATTATCACATGCAAGTGAAAAAGTTTTGTCTATGTCTCTTATTCTTTGGTCCTGTCTATTTTTATAGTCCTGCGATAAACTAGACGTCATTTTGTGTAGATTGGCTCAAAACGTGACTAAAAAGTCACAGAGATTCCCAGAAATACTGTCCTGAACAGCGGATAGAAATTAATGTAGATATACAAAAAAGGGAGAGGGAATAGAATGTACTCCTATTAAGAACCCCAAATAATTCAAATTCAAATAGAAGTCCAATGTGGTGGACCATATGTTTATATGAGGTATATAAACCTGTACCACTAAAGGTTTATTGGGGGGTGCTCATTATCCGTATATGTAAGCAAACAAAAACAAGAGAAATGGATAACCCAGAGCACTCTTAAGTGTATCAATCAGAAAATGTATTCACAGTGAGGTAATACACAGAGGAGAAAAAATAAAAATAAATAAAACTTAACATTTATTGAATATGCAATTAAAAAGGTAGTAGGTTACTACCAGTGTGGTGTAATAAAAACTGTATAAAATACAGCAGAGCTGGCAAGCCCAGGAAAGTATCCTAAAAGATGTGACTGCACCAAATAAATCACTCAATTAACACAGAGGAAAAAATCTGCTATATAAACACCATAATATGCTCGCGGATTGCACAAAAAACTAAGACTGAATAAAGAGGACAAACCTAACACCATTTAAGCTAAGCTAGTGCAATACTGGAGCGGTGTATAATATAGCAGAAATTCCATTCATTATACCATCAAAGTTCCTAAATTATTGTATATCTAAAGGTGCAGGAAACATCAAGTAAGCTGCAGAGCTCCTAGTGCAAGCGCCTGATGCGCATTTCGCCATATGATGGCTTTGTCAAAGGCTAACCTGTCTGGGTAAAGCCTCACTGTATAAGAACGGTAAGGGAGCCAATCAAAGGGGTCGATTCTTACACACCCCCTTCAAACACATAGACGTCATTGTTTGTTCCTCATTGGTTAACTGTATGCCACATGACTACTAGTTACTGATGAGTATTAGGAGGCGGGCACAGTGTCAATAGTGCCGAGGAATGTAAACACCTTCGCAAGGAAACAGCATTGATGAAATTTCAGCAGGACCTACTCACAAGCATCTCTCGAGATGCGGCATAAGACATAGACAGAACCGACACTCATCCTTAATCTACATTGTCATTTTTCAATATATATACAATTGTTTGATTATATGTAAATCGTTGAGATCCTTTGAGAACTAAGAGAATAATGTTTGGTGCAAATTACTATTAGCTTTGATAGTGTAGATTTTCTCCACAGTTTTTACATATAAGGGGAAATTGCAATCGTTTAGTGTAGTACACGCTTTTATTCGTATGACGACTACTGCGTTCACATCGTATCACTATAGATCATTGTGATATACTTGTCGCCAACCATTCTGCAGGAACATAACAGTGCACTTCATTCGCTAGTCGTCTATCACGTGATATCAAACAGTGACACGTCATAGGAGGCGGGCAGAATGCCCAAGCGTCATAGATAGTAAGGCTGGTTAGTACCAATACATAATTATTTATATTGTTACTAGAGAATTGCGGGCATAACCATGGACACTGAATTTGGGTCACAGTCATGTCATACTGCATTTTAAATATTACTATATTCAGATCATGTTCCAGATGTAGTGTACCATTCACATAGAGGAGTCACGTATAACTTCAAATTAGTGTACCAAGAATCCACTATAGTGAATATCAAAATTAGGTATATCCGGTTATTGTCAGTGTAGTACATTGTCAGATTTATGTGACCACCATTATCTACATTATGAAATGTCCGTTTAAATCATTGTGGGATATGTAGATAATGGTGGTCACATAAATCTGACAATGTACTACACTGACAATAACCGGATATACCTAATTTTGATATTCACTATAGTGGATTCTTGGTACACTAATTTGAAGTTATACGTGACTCCTCTATGTGAATGGTACACTACATCTGGAACATGATCTGAATATAGTAATATTTAAAATGCTGTATGACATGACGGTGACCCAAAACGGACCGTTCTCCTGTGTGAAGATCGCCCACTATACAGATGTCTGGGACGTATTTGTCTTGGGCTGACACTGGGAAGCGACTAGGGATATAAGGAACTAGTGATTCTAAGATCGCTACTAATATTCTAAATGACATGTATGTTGAGTATATTCTATAATTTCTTGGTTAACTTATGTTATGTAACTTTGACCGTCAACTTTTGCTTCATTCAGTGTCCATGGTTATGCCCGCAATTCTCTAGTAACAATATAAATAATTATGTATTGGTACTAACCAGCCTTACTATCTATGACGCTTGGGCATTCTGCCCGCCTCCTATGACGTGTCACTGTTTGATATCACGTGATAGACGACTAGCGAATGAAGTGCACTGTTATGTTCATGCAGAATGGTTGGCGACAAGTATATCACAATGATCTATAGTGATACAATGTGAACGCAGTAGTCGTCATACGAATAAAAGCGTGTACTACACTAAACGATTGCAATTTCCCCTTATATGTAAAAACTGTGGAGAAAATCTACACTATCAAAGCTAATAGTAATTTGCACCAAACATTATTCTCTTAGTTCTCAAAGGATCTCAACGATTTACATATAATCAAACAATTGTATATATATTGAAAAATGACAATGTAGATTAAGGATGAGTGTCGGTTCTGTCTATGTCTTATGCCGCATCTCGAGAGATGCTTGTGAGTAGGTCCTGCTGAAATTTCATCAATGCTGTTTCCTTGGGAAGGAGTTTACATTCCTCGGCACTATTGACACTGTGCCCGCCTCCTATGACTCATCAGTAACTAGTAGTCATGTGGCATACAGTTAACCAATGAGGAACAAACAATGAAGTCTATGTGTTTGAAGGGGGTGTGTAAGAATAGACCCCTTTGATTGGCTCCCTTACCGTTCTTATACAGTGAGGCTTTACCCAGACGGGTTAGCCTTTGACAAAGCCAGCATATGGCGAAATGCGCATCAGGCGCTTGCACTAGGAGCTCTGCAGCTTACTTGATGTTTCCTGCACCTTTAGATATACAATAATTTAGGAACTTTGATGGTATAATGAATGTAATTTCTTCTATATTATACACCGCTCCAGTATTGCACTAGCTTAGCTTAAATGGTGTGATGTTTGTCCTCTTTATTCAGTCTTAGTTTCTCTTGTAAGGTGTATCCAGTCCACGGATCATCCATTACTTGTGGGATATTCTCCTTCCCAACAGGAAGTTGCAAGAGGACACCCACAGCAGAGCTGCTATATAGCTCCTCCCCTAACTGCCATATCCAGTCATTCTCTTGCAACTCTCAACAAAGATGGAGGTAGTAAGAGGAGAGTGGTAAAATATAGTTAGTTTTTTCTTCAATCAAGAGATTGTTGTTCCATCATTGTGTCCTAATCCTTCTTCAAAGAAGGAACGTCTTTTACATAATCTGGACGTGGTTCGTGCTTTAAAGTTTTACTTACAAGCTACTAAAGATTTTCGTCAAACATCTGCTGTGTTTGTTGTTTACTCTGGACAGAGAAGAGGTCAAAAGGCTTCGGCAACCTCTCTTTCTTCTTGGCTAAGAAGCATAATCCGCTTAGCCTATGAGACTGCTGGACAGCAGCCTCCTGAAAGGATTACAGCTCCTTCTACTAGAGCTGTGGCTTCCACTTGGGCCTTTAAAAATGAGGCTTCTGTTGAACAGATTTGCAAGGCGGCGACTTGGTCTTCGCTTCATACTTTTTCCAAATTCTACAAATTTGATACTTTTGCTTCTTCGGAGGCTATTTTTGGGAGAAAGGTTTTACAGGCAGTGGTACCTTCCGTTTAAGTACCTGCCTTGTCCCTCCCTTCATCCGTGTACTTTAGCTTTGGTATTGGTATCCCACAAGTAATGGATGATCCGTGGACTGGATACACCTTACAAGAGAAAACACAATTTATGCTTACCTGATAAATTTATTTCTCTTGTGGTGTATCCAGTCCACGGCCCGCCCTGTCATTTTAAGGCAGGTCAAAATTTTAGATTAAACTACAGTCACCACTGCACCCTATGGTTTCTCCTTTCTCGGCTTGTTTCGGTCGAATGACTGGATATGGCAGTTAGGGGAGGAGCTATATAGCAGCTCTGCTGTGGGTGTCCTCTTGCAACTTCCTGTTGGGAAGGAGAATATCCCACAAGTAATGGATGATCCGTGGACTGGATACACCACAAGAGAAATAAATTTATCAGGTAAGCATAAATTGTGTTTTTTTTGTACAATCCGCGAGCATATTATGGTGTTTATATAGCAGATTTTTTCCTCTGTGTTAATTGAGTGATTTATTTGGTGCAGTCACATCTTTTAGGATACTTTCCTGGGCTTGCCAGCTCTGCTGTATTTTATACAGTTTTTATTACACCACACTGGTAGTAACCTACTACCTTTTTAATTGCATATTCAATAAATGTTAAGTTTTATTTATTTTTATTTTTTCTCCTCTGTGTATTACCTCACTGTGAATACATTTTCCGATTGATACACTTAAGAGTGCTCTGGGTTATCCATTCCTCTTGTTTTTGTTTGCTTATATATACGGATAATGAGCACCCCCCATTAAACCTTTAGTGGTACAGGTTTATATACCTCATATAAACATATGGTCCACCACATTGGACTTATATTTGAATTTGAATTATTTTGGGTTCTTAATAGGAGTACATTCTATTTCCTCTCGCTTTTTTGTATATCTACATTAATTTCTATCCGCTGTTCAGGACGGCATTTCTGGGAATCTCTGTGACTTTTTAGTCACGTTTTAAGCCAATCTACACAAAATGACGTCTAGTTTATCGCAGGACTATAAAAATAGACAGGACCAAAGAATAAGAGACATAGACAAAACTTTTTCACTTGCATGTGATAATGATAATAGATTAGATACTGAAATTGATAACTGGGAAGAAGGTTTAAAATCATTAAGCTATCTTATTAAAAAACATACACGTTCATTTTGGAATAAGAGTGCATATGATAAATACCTAGCCAAACACATAATACAAAGGGGATTACGAGTTCGCTTATTCCCTAGCTTTACTTTCCACATTGACTCATATAAGGATAGGTGGGAACAAGCCCTAATAAATTGTTCGGAGATACTAGTAGCTATCTTATCTGATTATGAAGTAGAGGTGATGTCAGAATTGGACAAAGAGATTTCTGAGTACAACACTAAACTACAGAAGTTTGAAAATTTGGAAAAATTCAAACAAACATATAAAGAAATGAGAGAAGAGTTAGATAATAGAGAGAAGGAGATTATCCAAACTAAATGTTAGAAAATGAAAAGGGATCTGAAAGACTTTGAGAAAGGGAGAATATTTACTTGGGACGATAAGCAGTCTAGGCGTAGACCCATTAATAGCTTACCCCCACCTAACAACACACACCAATCCGATTGTGAGTCTTCAGCAAGTTTTTTAGGCAGAAATTCAAGCCAATTAGAAAAGGATACAAAAGACCCACAAGAAGGGGCCAGGGGGGGAAACAGAACCCTGAGGGATCGAACAAGGAGGAGCTACAGGTACGAGAATGGGTACAGGAGGAGGGAGGATTGGGGCAAACGCCCAAAATGGTAGAAACAACAACAGATAAGTTACAAGTAATAAATCTATCCAAAAGAATACTAACTGAAACCCACCAATCAGTTCTCTCCAAGGGCCTTTCCTTCTCACCCACACCATCACTTGACAAATTTGAATTGATTAAAGATTTACATCTCTTCTGTAGAAAATTAGTATTGAAGAAAATGTATAATACTCAGGATGATAATGCTACCGCAGAATTACAAACCCTAGATACTCTAATTGAATTATGGAACGAGAGTGAGGGCTGTGAGACTGTAGAGACTGACACCTTTCTAGATAAGAAACTAAGACTAAAATCAAAATATATGCCCCCAATATCTAAAGTCCCTCAGATAGAGGAAAATGGTGATGGCTGACTTTCTTAAATTGAATAACACCAACAAGAGCAACATAAGTAAAATGGAAGAACAAGCTCTCAAAGATATTAACTCATGGGAAGATGTGCTTATAAAGCCATCTGATAAGGGAGGCAATATAGTAATATGGGAAAAAGACAAATATATCATTGAAGCTAAAAGACAACTAAATGACAAAACTTGTTACAAGCATCTTTTCTCCAATCCTACAACACAATTCCTTAATGACTACAATAATCTGATTGATAATGCCAAACGAAATGACCTAATCAGTCAAAAAGAACACTCCTTTTTGCAAGTCAAGGCACGATGGACATTCTCAGTAAACTTAATGATTTGACATTAGAGGACAACTCAATATTAATTACATGTGATGTCGAATCACTATACACGTCCATTAAACATGAATATGGATGTAAAGCAGTGGAATATTTCCTCAGCATGCAATCAAGTGAGAGAGTGGAACGTAATAAATTCATAATAAAGTTACTCAAATTTGTACTGAAACATAACTACTTTGTTTTTAATGACAACTTCTACCTCCAGATACAAGGCACCGCCATGGGGTCATCATGTGCACCCACCTATGCAAATATTTATCATAGCTGGTGGGAGAGGGAGTATGTCGTTAATGAAAATCTATCAGTATATACAGAACATATTAACCTATGGTGTCGTTATATAGATGACCTCTTTATAATTTGGACGGGTAGTGAAGTTCTCTTTAGAGAATTTATCTCTATTTTGAACAAAAACACATTGAATTTTAAATTAACCTACAATCTGAGTAGGGAGAAAGTGGAATTCCTTGATGTTACCATCTACAAAGATGGAAACAATGCACTAAAAACTGATCTCTACAGGAAAGACACAGCGACCAACTCTATCCTACAATATGATAGTTGTCACACTATAAACACTAAAAAAGCGATCTCAACAGGAGAATTTCTGAGGATTAGAAGAAACTGCACCGATTTCAATGTATTTAATGAAAGAGCGAAAGAACTGAAATTGCGTTTGAGAGATAGAGGTTATAGTCTAAAAGTAATACGCATAGCGTACCAAAGGGCTAAAAGAACCTCACGAGACTCCCTTTTGACTCCAAAGGTAAAAACAACGAATACTAATAATGAGATTAGATTCGTAATAACTTTTAACGCTAATCACACAAAAATTTGCGATATTTTGAACAAACACTGTAACATACTTAAATCAGATGAATTTTTATCGAAATGTCTGGGTGAAAGAATTCTGACTAGTTGGAGAAGAGCCCCTACTACTGGGAATAAGCTGGTGAGAAGTCATTTTACAAGAAGGAATCCTAGTAATAAAATTCTAAGAGGAACAAACGCATGCGGTAATTGCAGTTTCTGCAAATTCATAATAAATGAAAGAGAATTCATGACTTGTACAGGAAATACTAAACGGATGTAAAGCTTTGCGAATTGCAAAACGAAAAATGTGATATACGGTCTATTCTGCAAATGCGGAATGAGATATGTAGGGATCACGACACGGGAACTCCGTGTCAGACTTGGTGAACACATCAATAGTATTAAAAACTGAGAGAAAGATCACAAAAGAGGTAATACTCTGATGCCAGTAGCGAAACACTATCTTCGTAAACATGGCAACAAACCTGATTTAAAAATTTCCGTCCTTCAAATGATCAAGACTGGAATTAGAGGGGGAAATGTAGAGAATATGCTCTTACAAGCCGAATGCCGATGGATTTTCTGGCTAAACACTCTAACACCGTACGGACTCAATGAACAGAATGGTTATAATTCTTCCCTTTAACCAATACAATCAGGTCAATAAAATAAACATCAAAATTGACATAATTTGAATAGATATTAATTTCTTTGAAACAATCTTTCTCTGAATTTTGTTACACATACAAAGGTATTTTCTATAGGCTCTATGTTTGTTCATTTATAGAGATATAGCATAAAGAAACATATTATGTACAAAGTATAGACATGGTACTGAAAACCGTACCTCATCAGAGGTTGTGATTTTGGAGTGATATTCTCAATATCGGTCGAGTATGATTGTGTCTGGTCTGTTTACTATACTTGTGGATGCGATATGGCCAGGGATCACATTTATTAGTACTACACAATGCCTAACACTGACTCCTTATATGAATACTGTCACTTCGATATTATTTGATCCCCAAACGAATATCCTTTTGATGGTTTGTTATTATATCTATATCCCCGAACTTTGGAGATCAACTAACTGAATGTGTACATACTCATATGATCAGTAAGTCAAAAAATAACGAATACAAGAAATCAGGTATATTGACTGCGCATAGGAGCAAGTGTAATTATTTGATTTGAATATATTGCAGTACTGTACCATTCCCCTATTCTGTCTCTTTCTTGATGAGAATATCATACATAATAATTGCAAAGTTTTGAGAACGGGACTTCTTAATCCCACAATGATTTAAACGGACATTTCGTAATGTAGATAATGGTGGTCTTGGTACACTAATTTGAAGTTATACGTGACTCCTCTATGTGAATGGTACACTACATCTGGAACATGATATGAATATAGTAATATTTAAAATGCAGTATGACATAACGGTGACCCAAAACGGACCGTTCTCCTGTGTGAAGATTGCCCACTATACAGATGTCTGGGATGTATTTGTCTTGGGCTGACACTGGGAAGCGACTAGGGATATAAGGAACTAGTGATTCTAAGATCACTACTAATATTCCTTCCCTCCTTACTAGTACTCCCTCCTTACTAGTTCTCCTTCCTTACTAGTACTCCCTCCTTACTAGTTCTCCTTCCTTACTAGGTCTCCCTCCTTACTAGTTATCCCTTCCTTCACTCCTTACTAGTTCTCCCTCCTTACTAGTTCTCCCTCCTTACTAGTTCTCCCTCCTTACTATTTATCCCTTCCTTCCCTCCTTATTAGTTCTCCCTCCTTACTAGTTCCCCCTCCTTACTAGTACTCCCTCCTTACTAGTACTCCCTCCTTACTAGTTCTCCCTCCTTACTAGTACTCCCTCCTTACTAATACTCCCTCCTTACTAGTATTCCCTCCTTACTAGTTCTCCCTCCTTAGTAGTTCTCCTTCCTTACTAGTTCTCCTTCCTTACTAGTCCCTCCTTACTAGTACTCCTTCCTTACTAGTTCTCCTTCCTTACTAGTCCCTCCTTACTAGTTCTCCTTCCTTACTAGTACTCCCTCCTTACTAGTACTCCCTCCATACTAGTTCTCCTTCTGTACTAGTTCTCCTTCCTTACTAGTTGTCCCTCCTTACTAGTTCTTCCTCCTTACTAGTTCTCCCTCCTTACTAGTTATCCCTTCCTTCCCTCCTTACTAGTTCTCCCTCCTTACTAGTTCTCTCTCCTTACTAGTTCTCCCTCCTTACTAGTTCTCCCTCCTTACTAGTCCCTCCTTACTAGTTCTCCTTCCTTACTAGTACTCCCTCCTTACTAGTACTCCCTCCATACTAGTTCTCCTTCTGTACTAGTTCTCCTTCCTTACTAGTTGTCCCTCCTTACTAGTTCTTCCTCCTTACTAGTTCTCCCTCCTTACTAGTTATCCCTTCCTTCCCTCCTTACTAGTTCTCCCTCCTTACTAGTTCTCTCTCCTTACTAGTTCTCCCTCCTTACTAGTTCTCCCTCCTTACTAGTCCTCCCTCCTTACTAGTCCTCCCTCCTTACTAGTTCTCTCTCCTTACTAGTGCTCCCTCCTTATTAGTTCTCCCTCCTTACTAGTTCTCCCTCCTTACTAGTTCTCCCTCCTTACTAGTTCTCCCTTCCTTCCCTCCTTACTAGTTCTCCCTCCTTACTAGTTCTCCCTCCTTACTAGTCCTCCCTCCTTACTAGTTCTCCCTTCCTTACTAGTTCTCCCTTCCTTACTAGTTCTCTCTCCTTACTAGTTCTCCCTCCTTACTAGTTCTCTTTCCTTACTAGTTCTCCCTCCTTACTAGTTCTCCCTTTCTTACTATTTTTCTCTCCTTACTAGTTCTCCCTTCCTTACTAGTTTTCTCTCCTTACTAGTTCTCCCTCTTTACTAGTTTTCTCTCCTTACTAGTTCTCTCCTTACTAGTTCTTTCTCCTTACTAGTTTTCTCTCCTTACTAGTTCTCCCTTGTTCCTGCTTAATTCTAAAAAGAAAAATGCTGCTTAAAAATTGGACAAACAGTTGCCTTAATGTAAAGTTTTAGTCTGAAGTTTATATTTGAAACACTCAGTATGTGGATTTTTTTTACATATAGGAACAATTTTTTTTTCCCGATTAGTCGGAAAAAAAAAATCGGCCGATTAATCAATTATGCAAATGTCAGTTGCAGCCCTACACAGCACCGATTGGCTAAAATGTAATTCAGTTATGCAGAACTGGGGAATGGGTAATAAAGGGATTATCTATATTTTTAAACAATAACTATTCTGGAGTAGATGGTCCCTGTAAGGCATGTCCTTATGTTTACATCAGAGGACATGCGATATGTGGGAGTATTACTCATAAACTCGCTATATCAGATTGTCTCCCTATATTCTCACAAATAAACGTATGTTAGCGAGATGGGACAAATGAAACATCTCTTTATATGGCCTCCTGATTGAGAATTAGATGTTTTAACTTTCAAAGCTAATATACCCATTTAGGTCTCTCCTTATCAATGTCCCAACTAATGTACTACACAAACGTCAAAAAAGCATCATCTTTTTTTTATCTGGAAGAGACAAAGACCAAGAGTTAATAAAAGAACATTGAGTCACCACAGGAAGGGAGGAGGAACCTGGCTGGACTTCCCCATCGGCTAATCTTGACCACCTGATGCATTATTACCCAATTCTTATTATATTCTTCTGTATAAGCCTTACTTTTACTTGTACTGTAGAAGTTTAAATGGTTTGTATATTGTGATTATGATTGGCTAAAGCAGGGACTTCATGTAGGCCGTATATTGCATATCTTTACCCAAGATCAATCAGAACCAAATACGTGGGAATTACACTCTAGACTATGTTTATACAGCTTATTTCTAGAACCTCAAGAGAGGTCATTTGCAGATATAGCTCTCATCTTTGTAGACCATTGTGATATCAATGTTGTATCTTGACCCCATCTGGTTTTCATATATTTTTTGAAAAATTCAATAAACTTCTTTTGAAACAATTTTTCAAGTAGACTGTCCCTTTAAGTATATTTGATAATATGAGTAAATGAGAAAGTATTCCTGATCCTTCACAATCAGGTAGTTCTATTTGGATGAGTGAAAAAGAGCAATCCTTTGCTCACTCTTAGTTCTTTAACCACCCTAAAGCTGATAAGGCGAATACCAGGCGGTTTTGTAAAGATGCCGTGGATAAAAGATGGAACAGGATCTAGAGAGCAACCCTATCCTTGCAATGTTTCCAGTTATAGATTTCTTAGCTTACTGGTCCTCTGATTTATTTATTTATTGTTCATTAGGCTGAAGCTCAACCAATGGTGACTTCTTACAGAGTTCATTTGGGTATTGTCTCTTTATCGTAAGACTTGTGCATAAAGGGACAGTCTACACGTTAACTTTTACCACAAGCGTAGTAGTTGGAATTCTTGAAAACGTTTCTTTCTTTAGCATTAGAAAATGACAGCCAGGCTCCACCCACCTCTTGCATTTATTGATGGGAATGTTTTGTGCACCAATCAGAATCGACTCGTTAATAAGTTTTCGAGCTTGCGCATGATGAGTTTCACATGTGCTGCTGCCTTATCAGTCCTTGATCTTTTAGCAAATAACCTTCGTTCCGGAAGAGCTATTGACTGCACTACTTGGAATAGCGCTAAATTTGCATTGCAGTATTTACTAACTGAATGTTTCTAAACATTCTACATAAGTTTATTGATGGTTTTTTTAAAAAAAAAAAAAATCTAAAACCCAGGAATATTTTTTTGTTGGAGGGGAGGGAGAGTGCTCCGTCAGCTCAACATTGTGCAGCAGTCAAAGAATATGCATCTACCTAACTCAGAGTTTGTGTCTTTCAATCTTTTGTTGTTATTTACAGCCTTTGTTAACATTAAAATACTATTTACATTTGTGCTGCAGCTGCAATAGAATCCTCAACAGTGAATACACACTGGGATCGTGTGCTCAAGGGGTTAATGTTATTTTAAAATAAAACAAACCATTTCTTTAGTATTATGGTAAAATAAGTGTAATTTATTTTGACAACATAGTAGTGCACTTCAAATAAGAGCTTAATTATGCTGTGTAAAGATGGCAGAGAGAAGGCTAAAATAAAAGTAGGAGAACGAAGAGAGAAAAGCCTCAGAAAACAAGAGCAGGCAGTGAGTTCAGTGATCCCACAGTGCCCATCTCTGAGCTGTATTGGAATGAGCCAGTGAGTTCAGTGATCACACAGTGCCCATCTCTGAGCTGTATTGGAATGAGGCAGTGAGTTCAGTGATCACACAGTGCCCATCTCTGAGCTGTATTAGAATGAGGCAGTGAGTTCAGTGATCACACAGTGCCCATCTCTGAGCTGTATTGGAATGAGGCAGTGAGTTCAGTGATCACACAGTGCCCATCTCTGAGCTGTATTGGAATGAGGCAGTGAGTTCAGTGATCACACAGTGCCCATCTCTGAGCTGTATTGGAATGAGGCAGTGAGTTCAGTGATCCCACAGTGCCCATCTCTGAGCTGTATTGGAATGAGGCAGTGAGTTCAGTGATCCCACAGTGCCCATCTCTGAGCTGTATTGGAATGAGGCAGTGAGTTCAGTGATCACACAGTGCCCATCTCTGAGCTGTATTGGAATGAGGCAGTGAGTTCAGTGATCACACAGTGCCCATCTCTGAGCTGTATTGGAATGAGGCAGTGAGTTCAGTGATCCCACAGTGCCCATCTCTGAGCTGTATTGGAATGAGGCAGTGAGTTCAGTGATCACACAGTGCCCATCTCTGAGCTGTATTGGAATGAGGCAGTGAGTTCAGTGATCACACAGTGCCCATCTCTGAGCTGTATTGGAATGAGGCAGTGAGTTCAGTGATCCCACAGTGCCCATCTCTGAGCTGTATTGGAATGAGGCAGTGAGTTCAGTGATCCCACAGTGCCCATCTCTGAGCTGTATTGGAATGAGGCAGTGGCTCAGCCCTGTACCCTGTAAATCACTCTGCAGGTAGCAAAAGCTCTAAAACGGGGGTGCTCAGTCAGGGGGACACAGGACCAGCACGCTGTCTGGGTCTCCTTTCTCTGTAAACCTTATGATCTTTTCAAAGAGCTTCTCAAGTTTTTACCATAACAGCACAATATTCACCAACTTAATTAAAATCCAACTGTAAGAAAAAGCTGGTGAGTTAGGTCGTCATTGTTTTTAACAATCATTAAATTAGTATTAATAAATGTGCTAGTAGCTTTATTGGTGGAATTATTTTTTTTAAATTTTAGTTCATATTTTCTTTTCTTTCATGTAATTAGCAAGAGTCCATGAGCTAGTGACGTATGGGATATACATTCCTACCAGGAGGGGCAAAGTTTCCCAAACCTCAAAATGCCTATAAATACACCCCTCACCACACCCACAATTCAGTTTTACAAACTTTGCCTCCCATGGAGGTGGTGAAGTAAGTTTGTGCTAGATTCTACGTTAATATGCGCTTCGCAGCAGGCTGAAGCCCGGTTTTCCTCTCAGAGTGCAGTGAATGTCAGAGGGATGTGAAGAGAGTATTGCCTATTTAAATACAATGGTCTTCCTCTAGGGGATCTATTTCATAGGTTCTCTGTTATCGGTCGTAGAGATTTCTTCTCCTACCTCCCTTTTCAGATCGACGATATACTCTTATATACCATTACCTCTACTGATTCTCGTTTCAGTACTGGTTTGGCTATCTACTTTATGTAGATGAGTGTCTTGGGGTAAGTAAGTCTTATTTTATTTGTGACACTCTAAGCTATGGTTGGGCACTTTATATGTAAAGTTCTAAATATATGTGTTTAAACTTATATTTGCCATGATTCAGGATAATCAGTATTCCTTCATTCAGACTGTCAGTTTCATTATTTGGGATAATGCATATGAATAAATATTTTTTTCTTACCTTGAAAATTTTCAATTGACTTTTTTCCCTGCGGGCTGTTAGGCTCGCGGGGGCAGAAAATGCTTCAATTTATTGCGTCATTCTTGGTGCAAATTTTTTTGGCGCAAAATTTTGTCATTTCCGGCGCCATAGTTGACGCCGGAAGTTTGTTCGTTGTTACGTAATTTTTTTGACGCATGTGTGTTCAGACGTTTTTTTGCGCCAAAAAATGTGGGCGTCGTTTTTGGCGTCAGAGGATGTGGCGTCATACTTGGCACCAAAAAATATGGGCGTTGTACTTGGCGCCAATAATGTGGGCGTCATACTTGGCGCCAAAAATGTGGGTGTCATACTTGTTCCACTTTTTCTCACATTATTTAAGTCTCACTTTTTTGTTACTTCTGGTTGCTAGAGGCTTGTTTGTTTTGCATTTTTTCCCATTCCTGAAACTGTCATTTAAGGAATTTGATAATTTTGCTTTATATGTTGTTTTTTTCTATTACATATTGCAAGATTTTCCATACACTGTTCCTGGATCAGAACATGCTGAGGGATTCCTGTTGACTGAGATCAGTCCTACCAAAGCTAAGTTCATTTATTTTAAATGTTATGAATGTTTATCTTTAGCTATGGTTTGTAATAAGTTATCATGATAAACTTTTACATGCAGAATCCATTAGTATTTATGCTTTATATATTGCTATTCTTTTTACATCTTATGTACAAGATATACTTAGAAATGTATAAGAATTTTTTTCTGATTCTATTTTGAAGGCTTTGTCTGACATCCCGCCTTCTAATAAATTTTTAGGTCTTTTTCAAACTTCATTTTTAGTTGATGAAGTTTCAAATGACCAACAACATAATGAATTATCCTTCTCTGATGGTGTTTTTTTCTCATTCAGAATTTTTCTTCATCAGATATTGACACTAACAAATCTACTTTTATATTTTTTAATAGAGTACATTTGTTCTTTGTTCAAAAGGTGTTGATTATTTTGGATATTGAAGTAACTAGTTCTTTGGATTTTAAAGACTAGCTAACATTTAAATTCTGCTTATTTATCTTCTGTGGTTTCTTCAGAGGTTTTTTTTCCAGTTCCTGATACTAGGGAATGGAATAGGCTGAGATTTTTCTTTTAGTCCTTCTTTAAGGTTTTTAAATTGTATTCTTTGCCGACAGTTAGTTTTGAGGAAAGATTCCCCAAGTTAATGGGGCTATCTCTACTCCTGCTAAATATACTATTATTCTTATAGCAAATAGTATTTATTTTTTTCCTTCAGATGGTTGTATCTTATTTAAGGAAAATTATTTTCAGGTACTTTTATTAGACCTGTAATTTATTTGGCTGATGTTGCAATTGCTTCATCTTTCTGGTTGGATACTTTAAGATCAAGTATCGGATTATGATTTGTTTAGCATTGTTAAAAGGACAAAATCTACTACTCATTTGAAGTTCAGACTAAGGGGCCCATTTATCAAAGGGCTTGCGGACCTGATCCGACACTGCGGATCAGGTCCGCAAGACCTCGCTAAATGCGGAGAGCAATACGCTCTCCACATTTAACATTGCACCAGCAGCTCACAAGAGCTGCTGGTGCAACGCCGCCCCCTGCTGACTCGCGGCCAATTGGCCGCCAGTAGGGAGCTGTCAATCAACCCGATCGTATTCGATCGGGTTGATTTCCGGCGGTTCCTGTCCGCCTGCTCAGAGCAGGCGGACAGGGTTATGAAGCAGCGGTCTTTAGACCGCTGCTTCATAACTTGTGTTTCTGGCGAGTCTGAAGACTCGCCAGAAACACGGCCCTTCAAGCTCCATACGGAGCTTGATAAATGGGCCTGCCAGTGCTATTGCATTGTCTTGCTATCTTGCATTTGTTGATTGCGCAAGTCCAGTGTGTTGACTGGTCCTTTAACTTGATTAACATGCTAATAATTTCATTTGTGTTGTCATTTTATTAAATATTTTTGCAAATGAGGTTTAATCTATGTCTTTAGCTATTTTAGCTAGAAGAACTTTGTGATTTTAATCTTGGAATGCTAATTTGATTTCTAAAAATCCATATTTCTTTTTTTCCAAGATAATCAATTATTTGGTTCATAATTGGATTCAATTCTTTAACTGTTACTCTGGGCTTCAAGATTGAGTTCTAAGACTAACGCCTAGATTTAGAGTTTGGCGGTAGCCGTCAAAACCAGCGTTAGAGGCTCCTAACGCTGGTTTTTACTGCCTGCTGGTATTTGGAGTCAGTCAGGAAAGGGTCTAATGCTCACTTTCCAGCCGCGACTTTTCCATACCGCAGATCCCCCTACGCTATTTGCGTATCCTATCTTTTCAATGGGATCTTTCTAACGCCGGTATTTAGAGTCGTGGCTGAAGTGAGCGTTAGAAATCTAACGACAAAACTCCAGCCGCAGAAAAAAGTCAGGAGTTAAGAGCTTTCTGGGCTAACGCCGGTTCATAAAGCTCTTAACTACTGTGCTCTAAAGTACACTAACACCCATAACTACCTATGTACCCCTAAACCGAGGTCCCCCCACATCGTCACCACTCTATTAAAATTTTTAACCCCTAATCTGCCGACCGCACACCGCCGCCACCTACGTTATCCCTATGTACCCCTAATCTGCTGCCCCCAACACCGCCGACCCCTATATTATATTTATCAACCCCTAATCTGCCGCCCCCAACGTCGCCTCGACCTACCTACAATTATTAACCCCTAATCTGCCGACCGGACCTCACCGCCACTATAATAAATGTATTAACCCCTAATCCGCCTCACTCCCGCCTCAATAACCCTATAATAAATAGTATTAACCCCTAATCTGCCCTCCCTAACATCGCCGACACCTAACTTCAAATATTAACCCCTAATCTGCCGACCGGACCTCACCGCTACTCTAATAAATTTATTAACCCCTAAAGCTAAATCTAACCCTAACACCCCCCCTAAGTTAAATATAATTTAAATCTAACAAAATAAATTAACTCTTATTAAATAAATTATTCCTATTTAAAGCTAAATACTTACCTGTAAAATAAAACCTTAAAAAAGCTACAATATAAATTATAATTATATTGTAGCTATTTTAGGGTTTATATTTATTTTACAGGCAACTTTGTATTTATTTTAACCAGCTACAATAGCTATTAAATAGTTAATAACTATTTAATAGCTACCTAGTTAAAATAATTACAAAATTACCTGTAAAATAAATCCTAACCTAAGTTACAATTAAACCTAACACTACACTATCAATAAATTAATTAAATAAAATACCTACAATTATCTACAATTAAACCTAACACTACACTATCAATAAATAAATTAAATAAAATACCTACAAATAAATACAATTAAATAAACTAACTAAAGTACAAAAAATAAAAAAAGCTAAGTTACAAAAAATAAATAATTAATTACAAACATAATAAAAATATTACAACAATTTTAAGCTAATTACACCTACTCTAAGCCCCCTAATAAGATAACAAAGCCCCCCAAAATAAAAAAATGCCCTACCCTGTTCTAAAATTAAAATAGAAAAGCTCTTTTACCTTACCAGCCCTTAAAAGGGCCTTTTGCGGGGCATACCCCAAAGAATTCAGCTCTTTTGCCTGTAAAAAAAAACATACAATACCCCCCCAACATTACAACCCACCACCCACATACCCCTAATCTAACCCAAACCCCCCTTAAATAAACCTAACACTAAGCCCCTGAAGATCTTCCTACCTTGTCTTCACCATGCCAGTTATCACCGATCGCTCCAGGCTCCGAAATCTTCATCCAAGCCCAAGCGGGGGCTGGAGATCCATCATCCGGCTGAAGTCTTCTATCAAGCGACGGCTGAAGAGGTCCAGAAGAGGCTCCAAAGTCTTCATGCTATCCGGGCAGAAGAGTAGATCCGGACCGGCAACCATCTTCTTCCAAGCGGTGACAAGCGGCTCCATGTTGAAGACCTCCGGCGCGGATCCATCCTCTTCTTGCGACGTCCTAAGTCCGAATGAAGGTTCCTTTAAATGACGTCATCCAAGATGGCGTCCCTCGAATTCCGATTGGCTGATAGGATTCTATCAGCCAATCGGAATTAAGGTAGGGAAAATCTGATTGGCTGATTGAATCAGCCAATCAGATTGAGCTTGCATCCTATTGGCTGTTCCGATTAGCCAATAGAATGCAAGCTCAATCTGTTTGGCTGATTGGATCAGCCAATCGGATTGAACTTGAATCTGATTGGCTGATTCCATCAGCCAATCAGATTTTTCCTACCTTAATTCCGATTGGCTGATAGAATCCTATCAGCCAATCGGAATTCGAGGGACGCCATCTTGGATGACGTCATTTAAAGGAACCTTCATTCGGACTTAGGACGCTGCAAGAAGAGGATGGATCCGCGCCGGAGGTCTTCAACATGGAGCCGCTTGTCACCGCTTGGAAGAAGATGGTTGCCGGTCCGGATCTACTCTTCTGCCCGGATAGCATGAAGACTTTGGAGCCTCTTCTGGACCTCTTCAGCCATCGCTTGATAGAAGACTTCAGCCGGATGATGGATCTCCAGCCCCCGCTTGGGCTTGGATGAAGATTTCGGAGCCTGTAGCGATCGGTGATACCTGGCATGGTGAAGACAAGGTAGGAAGATCTTCAGGGGCTTAGTGTTAGGTTTATTTAAGGGGGGTTTGGGTTAGATTAGGGGTATGTGGGTGGTGGGTTGTAATGTTGGGGGGGTATTGTATGTTTTTTTTTACAGGCAAAAGAGCTGAATTCTTTGGGGTATGCCCCGCAAAAGGCCCTTTTAAGGGCTGGTAAGGTAAAAGAGCTTTTCTATTTTAATTTTAGAATAGGGTAGGGCATTTTTTTATTTTGGGGGGCTTTGTTATTTTATTAGGGGGCTTAGAGTATGTGTAATTAGCTTAAAATTGTTGTAATTTTTTTTATGTTTGTAATTATTTTTTTTATTTTTTGTAACTTAGCTTTTTTATTTTTTGTACTTTAGTTAGTTTATTTAATTGTATTTATTTGTAGGTATTTTATTTAATTTATTTATTGATAGTGTAGTGTTAGGTTTAATTGTAACTTAGGTTAGGATTTATTTTACAGGTAATTTTGTAATTATTTTAACTAGGTAGCTATTAAATAGTTATTAACTATTTAATAGCTATTGTAGCTGGTTAAAATAAATACAAAGTTGCCTGTAAAATAAATATAAATCCTAAAATAGCTACAATATAATTATTATTTATATTGTAGCTACATTAGGGTTTATTTTACAGGTAAGTATTTAGCTTTAAATAGGAATAATTTATTTAATAAGAGTTAATTTATTTCGTTAGATTTAAATTATATTTAATTTAGGGGGGTGTTAGGGTTAGGGTTAGACTTAGCTTTAGGGGTTAAAAAATTTATTAGAGTAGCGGTGAGGTCCGGTCGGCGGATTAGGGGTTAATACTTGAAGTTAGGTGTCGGCGATGTTAGGGAGGGCAGATTAGGGGTTAATACTATTTATTATAGGGTTAGTGAGGCGGATTAGGGGTTAATACATTTATTATAGTAGCGATGAGGTCCGGTCGGCAGATTAGGGGTTAATAATTGTAGGTAGGTGGAGGCGACATTGTGGGGGGCAGATTAGTGGTTAATAAATATAATATAGGGGTCGGCGGTGTTATGGGCAGCAGATTAGGGGTACATAGGGATAATGTAGGTTGCGGCGGTGTACGGAGCGGCAGATTAGGGGTTAATAATAATATGCAGGGGTCAGCGATAGTGGGGGCGGCAGATTAGAGGTTAATAAGTGTAAGGTTAGGGGTGTTTAGACTCGGGGTACATGTTAGGATGTAAGGTGCAGACTTAGGAAGTGTTTCCCCATAGGAAACCAAAGGGCTGCGTTAGGAGCTTAACGCTGCTTTTTTGCAGGTGTTAGGTTTTTTTTCAGGTCAAACTGCCCCATTGTTTCCTATGGGGGAATCGTGCACAAGCACGTTTTTGAAGCTGGCGCGTCCGTAAGCACCGCTGGTATTGAGAGTTGTAGTGGCTGTAAATTATGCTCTACGCTCCTTTTTTGGAGCCTAACGCACTGAAAACGCAGCCATTCTGTGAACTCTAAATACCAGCGGTATTTAAAAGGTGCGGGGGGAAAAAAGCATGCGTTAGCTACGCGGGTCGTTACCGACAAAACTCTAAATCTAGCCGTAAAACTTGTTTTCTGTTCTTACAAAGGAACGGAATCCTGAATTCTTCCCCAAGTAACATGTTTATAATTGGTTTTTTTCTTCATTCATTTAAGCCTTTTAAAAGTTCAAAGTCAGCTGGAAGATTTACATCTCATGATGCTCTTTTTTCTTGGCATTCTTTTAGAATTCCTAGGATTTTTTAGTTTCTTTATAAGGTTTTTGTCTGCAAGTTCCTTGAAAGGACAAATATCTACTTTTCCTGTGCTGTTTCACAGTAAGAATTGCTAAATCTTTCTGATATTCATTGTTTTGTTCAGGCTTTGGTTCGTATCAAGCCTGTCATTAAGCCAATTTCTCCTCTTTGGAGACTTAATTTGATTCTGAAGGCTTTACAGGCTCTTCTGTTTGAGCATATGCTTTTTTTGGACATTAATTACTTTCATGGAAAGTATTGTTCTTTTTAGACATCTCTTCAGCTAGAACAGTTTTTGAATTATCTGTTCTTTCTTGTGAATCTCCTTGTTCTGATTTTTCATCAGGATAAGGTGGTTTTTGCTGTCCTCATTTCAATTTTCACCTAAAGTTGTGAATTCTAACAACATTAGTGGAGGAATTATTGTCTTTTCATTGTGTCCTAATCCTAAGAATTCTTTGGTAAAATTCTTACATTCTTTGGATGTGTTAAGAGTTTTGAAATATTATGTTGAAGCTATTCAGATTTCAGACAGACTTCTAGTCTATTTGTTATATTTTCCAGTTTTAGGAAGGTCAGAAGGCTTTTGCCATTTCTTTGGCATCTTGGTTAAAGCTTTTGTTTCATCATGCTTATTTGGAGTCGGGTTAATCCCCGTCTCAGAGGATTATGGCTCATTCTACTAGGTCAGTTTCTACTTCCTGGGCTTTTTAGGAATGAAGCTTCTGTTGATCAGATTTGCAAAGCAATGACTTTGTCTTCTTTGCATACTTTTACTAAATTCTACCATTTTGATGTTTTCTCTTCTTTAGAAGCAGTTTTTGGTAAAATAGTACTTCAGGCAGCTGTTCTGTTTGATTCTTCTGCTTATAATTTCATTTTTTTTCATTATAAAAATTGAAACTTTTGATTTGGGTAGTGGATTAATTTTTCAGCCGAATTGGCTGTCTTTATTTTATCCCTCCCTCTCTAGTGACTCTTGCGTGGAAGTTCCACATCTTGGGTATCTGCTATCCCATACGTCACTAGTTCATGGACTCTTGCTAATTACATGAAAGAAAACATAATTTATGTAAGAACTTACCTGATAAATTCATTTCTTTCATATTAGCAAGAGTCCATGAGGCCCACCCTTTTTGTGGTGGTTATGATTTTTTTGTATAAAGCACAATTATTCCAATTCCTTATTTTTGATGCTTTCGCTCCTTTCTTATCACCCCACTTCTTGGCTATTCGTTAAACTGAATTGTGGGTGTGGTGAGGGGTGTATTTATAGGCATTTTGAGGTTTGGGAAACTTTGTCCCTCCTGGTAGGATTGTATATCCCATGCGTCACTAGCTCATGGACTCTTGCTAATATGAAATAAATTAATTTATCAGGTAAGTTCTTACATAAATTATGTTTTTTTACCTTTTTAGTTTAAATAGGTGCAAATATTAATAAAGGCGATTAAATTTGCCATCAGCTTAAGTTACGAAATAAAGGACGGACAATATATATACTGTGTATGTGTGTATATATATATATATATATATATATATATATCTTTGTTCTCTTGGTAATCTTAGCTGAAACCTAAACCTAGGTAGGTTCATATGCTAATTTCTTAGACCTTGAAGGCCGTCTCTAATCTGAATGCATTTGACAGTTTTTCACCGCTAGAGGACGTTAGTTTATGTGTGCCACATAGACAACATTGTGCTCGCTCCCGTGGAGTTGAGTCTGATTGACTAAAATGCAAGTCTGTCAAAAGAACTGAAATAAGGGGGCAGTCTGCAGAGGCTTAGATACAAGGTAATTACAGAGGTATAACATAAATTAATATAACAGCGTTGGTTATGCAAAACTAGGGAATGGGTAATAAAGGGATTGTCTATATTTTAAACAATAAATATTCTGGTGTTGACTGTCTCTTTAATATGTGCATATACACATGTTAACACATCTGTCACACTTGAAGGACTGTGTTTCGGTTCCACAGCATAGATTCCGGTAAGATCATTTAATTTTTTACACATATGTTAACGCTAGAAGACAGGGTCACAGTGGGACTCCTTTATTTTTATGGAATCAAAGGTTAATATCTCCTGAGGGGGGTTGTTGAACAGGGGGCTGTTATTCATATTTGTTTATGTGATTTATGCTGCTTATATGTGTGAGATGTTTTGGACTCATAGGCAGATATGAAACGTACAGGTTGCTCTTTTAGAGAGCTGTGCAGTTTTATAAAGCTTGGTGCGCTTTTCCTTTAGCAGGGGCGGTCCTGCATTGTGCACCGTGTGACCGGGAGTGGTCACAGTTTCCATTTCCTATTCCTGACCGAGTGACTACAGAGAGGAGCGAGTTTCTCTACACTGTCTGGGTCATAGGAGGTGGTGAGTACCCTAGCCATTGGGGGTAAGGTGCCGGTTGTTTTTCTAGATTTATATAAAGTTACCTAGTTATGGAGGATTCTGATTTTTTAGAGGATGAAACCTCTAGGACAGAATTAGATACCTGTGTATATTGTGAGGAGGCTCGGGTAATCCAGCCCTCTTAATTATGTTCCATATGCCGCATCAGGGTGTTTTTATCAACCAATGTTGAGATGTTAGATGCCACTGTGCCTTCTGCCTCTGATTCATTTGATCCTACACATGCAGCTTTCCCTTGCACCACTAATCCTCCTCCTGGAGGGGCCTTTTTCCACCAGACGTTATTGCGCAGTTCTGTATGACGATGTCTGCGGCCTTAGCCGTTTTGCCTCGCACGGCTACACGCAAACGAAAGGTTAATCCATACACTCCTGCCCAGGGAGCATAAGGTAAATTGACGATTGTATCTGATCAGTCATCTGAGGATGCGGTTCTCTCTGAGGCTTCAGAGTACAGATCTTCTGGGTCGGAGCCTGCTGCTTCTTTTCCTCTGGCAGAGGAGGATTTTGCCTTTAGATTTAAAGTAGCACGTCTGCGCTTCCTTCTAAGAGAAGTTTTGTCCATATTAGAGATTCCTTGTACTGATCTGCCAGTCTAATCTTAGAGCCCTAAATCAGAGGGCGAATTTGATTAAGGCATGTGGGGAAGGATGGAGATTCTCTTCCTTTTCTTCTATATTCCTTTTTAAGATTCCCAGTTGCCGGGCTCTTTAGGGGGTTGTGTTGTTGCCCATTCCTTTTTGGCTAACACTTTTTGTGCGCTTGCCTATCATTTTTACTATTCTGTTTGGGGATAGTTTATTCTTAGAGCTCTGGGTTATCAGAGGAAACTCTTTCTATGAAGATGTTTCATCACGTGGGATATTTATGTACTGATGACTTGGACCATCATATTGAAGCATCTCTGTCTCGATTCGAGGTGAGGGTTCCCTCGATATTGTCGAGAAAGAATTAAGACATTGGAGCTTATAATCATTTTATCTGTGTCTTTCACAGATTACTAGCCCTAAGATAGGGCTTCAGGATTTTTCTGTTCAGGCCTTGAATCGCTCTGACAGATATGGCTTCAAAATCTTATCTTTCCTTCTGCTTGAGGGTAAGATTTAACTTGATTTCGCTGTTCTGCAGTTTTTCCGTTTTGATGAGAAAACGAATCTGAGAGACAAATTTCTTTGTCTTATTCTTTTAGTAAGGTTAAATGAGCAATCTAAGTGTTTTTTGGAAGCCGACTAAGTCCAAGCAGAGCAGAAGCCCGCCAAACCTAGATTGGCAGAAGGGGCCAGTCCCAGGTCCCATCTTGGATCGAGTTGGGGACAGACTATCGCTCCTTTCAGATGCTTGTTTCAGGGTTGTACATGTCAGGGCACAGGTAAATACATATTTATATATATATGTATGTCAATAGGACAGGGAAATGTGTTTATGTATAAAACCATATTTTTATCAGATATTACTGGAATAAGGTTTAAATTCTGATGTCATGATTTGATTCACAAAACCCCCACAAGTTTGAATAAACATTTCAGGTCTAAACTGCAGACAGACAGAGGAACCTGTTAGTCTAGTTTAAAGTGACATGTCTTGGGAGAACCTTGGCATCACACTCAGGTGCAAATGAGCCCTGCTGTGGCTGCTAACACTGAAATATACAAAATGTAAATGTTGCATCTGGGGGAGGATAACACACAATGAAAACACATGACTTACGTGTTTCCAACAACTGTATTTAGATTTCAAATAAAATATACTAGGAAAATAAATACAATATACTGCATAGAAGTGGATGTATATATATATATATATATATATGTGTGTTTGTGTGTGTGTGTGTGTATGTGTATGTGTGTGTGTATTGTATATATACATGCATATTTTGAAAGCATGAATACCTTAGCCTCTGTGTTTTTAAAGAATATAAATAGATATTTGTGGACAAAAAAAAAGGAGGAAAATATTAATAACACTTGCTTTTATTTCAGGTCTGCATGAAGAAGGTTCATACATCCAGGACTTATTAGAAACATAAAATATGGTATATTCATGTTAGAACACAATGCAGTACTGAATATAAAATAGGCTATTATTTGTATAGAAATGCCAGGATACTGATAAAATTGTAATGCATTTTAAGCTAATAATTAGCAGTATTAAATTGCCTTAATATAATACAATGTTAATAATATAATATATTTGGTATCAGAATAATCAGAAAAAATAATCTAATACTACCCATCTATAATTGGGGTTATATATGATTAATGCAGAGAGTTGTGATCTGATTAAATAACCATTTTATGAGAATAAAATACTTGTTTAAAAATGCTTAGAAATGTTAAAGGTGAAAATGTATTGCTATGTATGTCCACTGCCACCCGGTGTTGCCATGACAGAACTACAGCCAGAAAGCTTTTTGGCTGTTAAAAATAAGGTATTCCAGATATCCAATCCGAGACAAGGCTTCCGTTGGGCGTTTCCAATACTCACCAATGATAGATAATGATCAAAAAAGGGGAGGGGTGAAATCAGATGATTTAACCCCAAGCATAGAGACTAAGAGGAGGCTGCTGGCTAATCCTGGAGGAATAACTACTGTGGTTATTATTAAAGCACACAGCTACTCTTAGACTCCATATGCAAAAATCCCCAATTTTGAAATTCTGAGGTGAAATTGAATCTGTTGAGAAACATTGGAAACTGGATATCGATTGGTTTATTTGGTAAAGTATACAAGGTTATTGGTAAGACTATAGTTAAATTATAAGTCACTGCAGTTTAAAGTACAGTTGAAAGATTAAAAAGAGCAGTTTGGATTTTAAACTACCATTTCATAGCCTATGTGTTGTTAAACTAATCCTAAATTTTAAATTGGTTATCTGTGCAAGTTCTGATGTTTTAAATCAATATTGTATTAGGATAAATTGCAGTTAAATAGCAGAATATATATATTATCCTATTGTTTATAAGCACTGTTAGGATTGTATTGCTTGGATGTTAAGAGTTAAAGGTTTTAGTCCCATTGTGTTAACTGAATGTAAGGCTATTTGTAAATAAGGCTGATTTTTAAAGGTAATTTTTTCTGGGTTTTGTAAGAAGGATAGCATATCTTAATAGTTGGTTTTAACGTGTATAATAGTGTTTCATATTCTGGTATTACAAATATATTTCAAAATGTTCATGGATATTAACTAAATAAAAGAATTCAGGTATTTATATTAATTGTATGGTTTCTAGTAGATGCATGTTAGTTAAGGGTTTCTATTTTTAAGGATAATTATTATTTGTATTGTGTTATAACCCTGCCATAAGCTGATATATTATTTGGAGAGCACTACTTAGATTCTTATCATAAATACTGACATATTGTTTGGAGGCACTTGCTGAGATTTATTAATATTCATCATACTGATATCATATATTTGTAGTAAATAGACGTTATTATAAAAGAGAGAAAAAGTTTCATATTTCGATATTAATATTTTGAAGATATAATTTTTGAAGAATTGAAATATTGATTTTCATATTTCGAGATTGATATTAATATCTTGAAATATTGATAAATTTTTGGAAAATTAATAAAAATATAAATTTTTCATATTTCAAAATTAATCAAAAATATAAATTTTTCCTATTTTCAAAGTTAATCAAAAATATTAATTTTTCATATTTCAAAATTAATAATATATAAAAAAAAAAATATATATATATATATATATATATATATATATATATAATTTTTTTCTCTCTTTTTATTGGCAAAAATTGTATTAGCGTTTTAATTTAACTAAATACTAAACCAATATAATAATGTCTGTAGCCAGAAGTGACTCATTTAATTCTATACATAGTGATGAAAATGGTCCCATCACAATACCCATTACTAAAGGTCAGGTCCTTAAGAAAGATATCTTAAGTTACATTAAAGGGAAGTTTAATATTGCGGGTGAATTAAATGATTTTATGGATATGCTTGAAACTAGGGCTAAAAATATTACCGTTAATAATAATAATATGTGGAATGAAGAGAATGAATTCTTCCAAGAATTATTAATGATTAATCAATGCAAGACTCCCAAAAAGCGAGAGGAACTAATACTAAAATCTTGGCCCCTTTTAATATGCATTATTGACGAAATTTCGTTTTGTGTCATAGACAAACGATTGCAAATACAGGAGCTAGAAAGTAATATTCGTTCCTCACGCAGATGCGAAGAGGATTTAAAAATAGCCAAAAATAAAATGGATGAATTTGCCCAAAACCTAACCGCCTTAGATAAGCATAACATAGACTTACTTGCACAGATACAAGAATTAAATAAACAGCTTGCGCAAAGCCAGAAGGAATTAAGTGATTTAAAAAGGTCATATTGCCATAATGAAAACCCTTATATTAACAGTGAGAATAATGCAGATAATGCTAACTCCTTTAGCGAACGCGTCAGGGACGAGGTACAAAAATATATGGAACAGTATAGACAAATGACCCCTAATGGGTCAGAAATAGATTTCCCAAATAGGCAGTCACCTCATGATGTAAATCCAGAGAACTGCTATAACGCAGCTGGTGCGGGGGATGGAAACTCTAAAAGAGAATCCCAAAATAAGTCTAATAAAGTATATGATTCCCATAAAATAGTCACCTTCATACAGTGCGCAGTGCCTATATTCTCCAATAAGGGAACAAAATCTGTAATTGATCATTTAGAGGCTTTTGAAAATGCATTAGCTATAATGAATGTTACAAGTGAGAAATTAAAAATTGAATTTTTGCCCTGGGTATTTGACAGTAAGCATCACAAATTCTTTACTTCACTAAAGGATATGAATATTCATTCCTGGAATGAAATAAAACGACAATGCAGAAAAGAATTCGGGCAATATCGCACTAAAACTGCCGCGAAAATAGCGGTATATGGTTTAAAATGTAGTGCGAATAAGAGTCCAATCGAATTCCTTTCTGAATTGAAGAATGCGTACAGTATGGCTGAAGATAATCCCAGATTTGATGGCTCAGAATTTATAAATTTATTTTTTGAAGCACTGCCTACACCCATCAAAATTAACTTAGCTAGAGATTTTGATGAGGACTGCTCATTGGAATGGCTGATCAAAGAGAGTACAAAGTTATACTCTATTCAGCAATCCAGTGAACAGGGGGTGAAAAGGGAATCAAAACCCAAAATTGTGGCAGAAACTAGGGTGTCACCTAGCCCCTCAATTTGGAGTCTAAAAAGAAAACCTACGCGGAGGTGGCCAGTCAAAACAGGCCATCTCCACAGAGGTTTAACTCTGCCCCCTCCCCTACACAGGTTGAGGCGCAGGGAGACTATAACCAAAGTGGGGGACATAATCAGGTAATTAATTACTCACAAAGAGAATACTCACCAAATAATTGGTATCCGCGCAAGGGTAGATACAATAGACGGCGAAGATATTCTCAGGGTAACCAGACACCCAGGTATATAATGCTCCCCAAAGTACTAATACTGAACAAGCTGAACCCCAGGGGCAACCACGCCAGAATAGAAATAGCGGCCCTGATTCTGAGGGAACCCAATGGTCCAGGAATCATTATTATGGGGCACCAAGAGATAGGCCCAGGGGTAGAGGTAACTTGTACAATCAGGTAGATATCTGTTTACCCAGTTAAATCGGTTGAGCGAACAATTCGCTAATATGAGTCAACCTTCTACGGCTCAGCAACCGAACAATACTTTTTTAGGGGTACAGCCATGTTGTCAGCAGTGGACCACAGGCACAGCCATAAATACTGCAGTATCACCTGAGAGGGAGGGGATAGATATACAAAATGTAATAATAAATATCAATGATACTAATCATGCTCTCTCCCCACAGACCGGAAACTGACAAATTAGCTGTGATGACAGGCAACCTCATCCAGGAAAAATTAACAAATCTCTTCCTTTGCAGCACTCCCTTAACCTTATTTCCACAGATGCAGTACACAAGAATCCAGCCGACCCTGTCATAGAGGAGACCGGTAGGTATGAAACTTCTTCTGCATCGGAAAACATGGCGAATTCAGGTAACACGTGGCGAAGCCCACAGATGTATGATAACGCCAACTTTATGTGTAAAATGATAGAAAAGTTTCTAAAAGTTTACGGTACTGCCTGGCTAAAATTTAAACTGGGGAACAGGGTCATAAGACACCCTGTCATTATAGTGGATCTGCCAACTGATCGTTTAATTATTGGTAGTGATCTCCTGAAGCGATTAAGCACCATAATTGATTGCATAAATAATGTAATTTGGTCACAAGTTAAAAGGCCTATCAATTATGAAAAATCTGGTATATCTCGCACCCGACATAGCTGTCACGTGGTGGAAGAGAAACCAGATGCTGTGGAGATTCATTTCAGGAATAACTCTGTACCTGAAATCACTATTCTACAAATAGATGATCAGACTCCTTTAAGTGGCTCTGATGGTAATACTTTTAAAATTTTGCATGGAAAGATTGCAAATATTTCCCTAGATGGCGATGTATTAACCATATCACTCCACAAGGGGAATCATAAAATCCCTAAGAGGGGAGGCCACGCTCAATTCCTCACAGGGATTGAGAGAGTTAAAGAGGATCAATTTATCCCTATACAAATGCATGACCTTGGTACAACAAAATATGCCAAGTTGAGTTTAAAACAGGAAGCTAGCTATATAAGCCAAGGCTTATTAGCACAGATAGCTGAACCTAAAGTGATTAAATATCTTTCTTTCATGTAATTGGCAAGAGTCCATGAGCTAGTGACATATGGGATATACAATCCTACCAGGAGGGGCAAAGTTTCCTAAACCTCAAAATGCCTATAAATACACCCCTCACCACACCCACAATTCAGTTTTACAAACTTTGCCTCCTATGTAGGTGGTGAAGTAAGTTTGTGCTAAGATTTCTACGTTGATATGCGCTTCTCAGCATTGTTGAAGCCCGATTCCTCTCAGAGTACAGCGAATGTCAGAGGGACGTGAAGGGAGTATCACTTATTGAATACGATGATTTCCCTAACGGGGGTCTATTTCATGGGTTCTCTGTTATCGGTCGTAGAGATTCATCTCCTACCTCCCTTTTCAGATCGACGATATACTCTCAAATTACCATTACCTCTACTGATAACTGTTTCTGTACTGGTTTGGCTATCTGCTATATGTGGATGGGTGTCTTTTGGTATGTTTTTTATTACTTAAGGCACCCCAGCTATGGTTTGGCACTTTATGCATTTATATAAAGTTCTAAATATATGTATTGTACTTATATTTGCCATGAGTCAGGTTCATGTATTTCCTTCTGCAGACTGTCAGTTTCATATTTGGGGAATATAAACATCTTTTAAAAATGAAATTTATTTCTTACCTGGGGTTTAGTCTTATTTTCAATTGACTACTTCTTACAAATTGCGGGCGGTATTAGGCTCGCGGGTGCGACAAATGCTAAACTTTATTGCGTCATTTTTGGCGCGAAATTTTTTTTTACGCGAAAAAGTACGTCTATGACGCAAGTTCGTCATTTCCGCCATCATATTTGAGGCCTGACCTTTCACACGGTTGCGTCATTAGTGACGCAAGTGTGTCATTTCCGGTTATTTTTTGGCGCCAAAAAAGTTTAGTTACGTTGTGCGTCATTCTTGGCGCCAAACTTTTTCATTATTTCAATACCCCATTGATGTTTGCCTCTTGATTTTTTCTCTATCAGAGAGCTATGCTATTTGCATTTTTTCCCATTCCTGAAACTGTCATATAAGGAAATAGATAATTTTGCTTTATATGTTGTTTTTTCTTTTACATTTTGCAAGATGTCTCACTTTGACCCTGCCTCAGAAGCTTCTGCTGGAGCATTGCTGCTTGACATCGGTTCTACCAAAGCTAAGTGCATTTGTTGTAAAGTTGTAGAAATTATATCGCCGAATGTCATAATAGTTGTCATGATAAACTTTTACATGCAGATAGTGTGTCCATCAGTAATAGTACATTGCCAGTTGCAGTTCCTTCAACTTCTAATGTGCATAATATACCTGTAAATTTTAAAGAATTTGTTTCTGATTCTATTCTGAAGGCTTTGTCTGCATTTCCACCTTCAAATAAATGTAATAGGTCTTTTAAAATTTCTCATTTAGTTGATGAAATTTCAAATGACCAACATTATGATAATTTATCCTCTTCTGATGAGGATCTATCTGATTCAGAAGATCCTCCTCAGACATTGACACTGACAAATCTACTTATGTATTTAAAATTGAGTATATGCGTTCTTTATTAAAGAAGTGTTAATTACTTTGGATATTGAGGTAACCAGTCCTCTTGACATTCAGTCTAATAAACATTTAAATGCTGTTTTTAAACCTCCTGTGGTTTCTCTATTCCTGAGGCTATTTCTGATATGATTTCTAAAGGAATGGAATAAGCCAGGTACTTCTTTTATTCCTTTTTTAAGGTTTAAAAAATTGTATCCTTTGCCAGCAAAATTTATAGAGTTTTGGGAAAAGATCCCCAAAATTGATGGGGCTATTTCTACTCTTGCTAAACGTACTACTATTCCTATGGAAGATAGTACTTCCTTTAAGGATCCTTTAGATAGGAAGCTTAAATCTTATCTAAGGAAGGGCTATTTATATTCAGGTCATCTTCTCAGACCTGCAATTTCTTTGGCTGATGTTGCGGCTGCATCAACTTTCTGGTTGGAGAATTTAGCGCAACAAGAATTGGATTCTGACATATCTAGCATTATTTGCTTACTGCAACATGCTAATCATTTTATTTGTGATGTTAGATCCATGTCTTTATCTATGTTAGCTAGAAGAGCTTTGTGGCATAAATCTTGGAATGCTGATATGACATCTAAATCTAGACTACTATCTCTTTCTTTCCAAGGTAATAATTTATTTGGTTCTCAGTTGGATTCTATTATTTCAACTGTTACTGGGGGAAAAGGAGTTTTTCTGCCTCAGGATAAAAAAACCTAAGGGTAAATCTAAGGCTTCTAACCGTTTTCGTTCCTTTCGTCAGAATAAGGAACAAAAACTCTATCCTCCCCCCAAGGAATCTGCCTCCAATTGGAAACCTTCCTTAAATTGGAATAAATCCAAGCCTTTTAGGAAACCAAAGTCAGCCCCTAAGTCCGCATGAAGGTGCGGCCCTTATTCCAGTTCAGCTGGTAGGGGGCAGATTAAGGTTTTTCAAGGATATTTGGATAAAATCTGTTCAAAATCATTGGATTCAGAGCATTGTCTCTCAAGGGTATCGAATAGGATTCAGAGTAAGACCTCCTGTGAGAAGATTTTTTCTCTCACGTATCCCAGTAAAAGCTCAGGCTTTCCTGAAGTGTGTTTAAGACCTGGAGTCTTCAGGGGTAATCATGCCAGTTCCTCTTCTGGAACAAGGTTTGGGGTTTTATTCAAATCTATTCTTTGTCCCAAAGAAGGAAAATTTATTCAGACCAGTTCTGGATCTGAAAATTTTGAATCGTTATGTAAGAGTACCAACTTTCAAGATGGTGACTATAAGGACTATTCTGCCTTTTGTTCAGTGAGGACATTAAATGTCCACAATAGACTTGCAGGATGCATACCTTCATATTCCGATTCATCCAGAACATTTTCAGTTTCTGAGATTCTCTTTTCTAGACAAGCATTAGCAATTTGTTGCTCTTCCATTTGGCCTAGCAACCGCTCCAAGAATCTTTTCAAAGGTTCTGGGTGTCCTACTCTCTGTAATCAGAGAACAGGGTATTGCGTTGTTTCCTTATTTGGACGATATCTTGGTACTAGCTCAATCTTTACGTACTGCAGAATCTCACACAAATCAACTAGTGTTGTTTCTTCGGAAACATGGTTGGAGGATCAATTTACCAAAAAGTTTCTTGATTCCTCAGACAAGGGTCACCTTTTTAGGCTTCCAGGTAGATTCAGTGTCGATGGCTCTGTCTCTAACAGACAAGAGACGTTTAAAATTGGTTGCAGCCTGCCGGCACCTTCAGTCTCAGTCATTCCCTTCAGTGGCTATGTGCATGGAAGTTTTAGGTCTCATGACTGCAGCATCGGACGCGATCCCCTTTGCTCGTTTTCACATGAGACCTCTACAGATTTGTATGCTGAATCAATGGTGCAGGGATTATACAAAGATATCACAATTAAATATCCTTAAATCCCAATGTACGACACTCTCTGACATGGTGGATAGATCACCATCGTTTAGTTCAAGGGGCTTCTTTTGTTTGGCCAACCTGGACTGTGATCACAACAGATGCGAGTCTTTCAGGTTGGGGAGCTGTTTGAGGATCTCTGACAGCACAAGGGGTTTGGAAATCTCAAGAGGCGAGATTTCCAATAAATATTTTAGAACTCTGTGCAATTCTCAGAGCTCTTCAGTTTTGGCTTCTGTTAAAGAGAGAACCGTTCATTTGTTTTCAGACATTATCACAACAGTGGCATATGTCAATCATCAGGGTGGGACTCACAGTCCCCAAGCTATGAAAGAAGTATCTCGAATACTTGTTTGGGTGGAATCCATCTCCTGTCTAATCTCTGCGGTGCATATCCCAGATGTAGACAATTGGGAAGCAGATTATCTCAACTGCCAGACTTTACATCCAGGGGAGTAGTCTCTCCATCCAGATGTTTTTTCTCAGATTGTTCAGATGTGGGGTCTTCCAGAGATAGATCTCATGACCTCTCATCTAAATAAGAAACTTCCCAGACACCTGTCCAGGTCCAGGGATGTTCAGGCGGAAGCAGTGGATGCGCTGACACTTCCTTGGTGTTATCATCCTGCTTATATCTTCCCGCCTTTAGTTCTCCTTCCAAGAGTGTTTTCCAAAATCATCATGGAACAATCATTTGTGTTACTGGTAGTGCCAGCATGGCCACACAGGTTTTGGTATGCGGATCTTGTTCGGATGTCTAGTTGCCCGCCTTGGCCACTTCCGTTACGGCCAGACCTACTATCTCAAGGTCCATTTTTCCATCAGGATCTCAAATCATTAAATTTGAAGGTATGGAAATTGATTGCTTAGTACTAAGTCATAGAGGTTTCTCTGACTCAGTGATTGATACTATGTTACAAGCTCGTAAATCAGTCTCTAGGAAGATTTATTATAGAGTTTGAAAGACTTACATTTCATGGTGTTCTTCTCATAAATTTTCCTGGCATTCTTTTAGAATTCCTAGAATTTTACATTTTTTTCAGGATGGTTTGGATAAGGGTTTGTCTGCAAGTTCCTTGAAAGGACAAATCTCCACTCTTTCTGTTTTATTTCACAGAAAGATTACTATACTTCCTGATATACACTGTTTTGTACAGGCTTTAGTTCGTATTAAGCCTGTCATTAAATCAATTTCTCCTCCTTGGAGTCTTAATTTGTTTCTGAAGGCTTTACAGGCTCCTCCATTTGAGCCTATGCATTCTTTGGACATTAAACTACTTTCTTGGAAAGTGTTGTTCCTTTTGGCTATCTCTTCTGCTAGAAGAGTTTCTGAGCTATCTGCTCTTTCTTGTGAATCTCCTTTTCTGATTTTTCATCAGGATAAGGCGGTTTTGCGGACTTCATTTGAATTTTTCCTTAAGGTTGTGAATTCTAACAACATTAGTAGAGAAATTGTTGTCCCTTCCTTGTGTCCTAATCCTAAGAATCCTTTGGAAAGATCCTTACATTCTTTGGATGTGGTGAGAGTTTTGAAATATTATGTTGAAGCTACTTAAGATTTCAGGAAGACTTCTAGTTTATTTGTTATATTTTCTGGTCCTAGGAAAGGTCAGAAGGCCTCTGCTTTTTCCTTGGCCTCTTGGTTAAAGCTTTTGATTCTTCAAGCTTATTTGGAGTCGGGTCAAGCCCCGCCTCAGAGAATTATAGCTCATTCTACTAGATCAGTCTCCACTTCGTGGGCTTTTAAGAATGAAGCTTCAGTTGATCAGATTTCCAAAGCAGCGACTTGGTCCTCTTTGCATATATTTACTAAAAATTCTACCGTTTTTATGTATTTGCTTCTTCGGAAGCAGTTTTTGGTAGAAAAGTTCTTCAGGCAGCTGTTTCAGTTTGATTCTTCTGCTTTTGATTTAAGTTTTTTTCTTTCAAAAATGAAAATAAACGTATTTTTTGGGGTTGTGGATTAATTTTTTCAGCGGTATATGGCTGTTTTTATTTTATTCCCTCCCTCTCTAGTGACTCTTGAGTGGAAGACTCCACATCTTGGGTATTGATATCCAATATGTCACTAGCTCATGGACTCTTGCCAATTACATGAAAGAAAACATAATTTATGTAAGAACTTACCTGATAAATTAATTTCTTTCATATTGGCAAGAGTCCATGAAGCCCACCCTTTTTATGATGGTTATGATTTTTTGTATAAAGCACAATTATTTCCAAATTTCCTTTGTTGAAACTTTCTACTCCTTTCTTTATCCCCCCACTGCTTGGCTATTCGTTAAACTGAATTGTGGGTGTGGTGAGGGGTGTATTTATAGGCATTTTGAGGTTTGGGAAACTTTGCCCCTCCTGGTAGGATTGTATATCCCATATGTCACTAGCTCATGGACTCTTGCCAATATGAAAGAAATGAATTTATCAGGTAAGTTCTTACATAAATTATGTTTTCTCCCCAAGACCACAGTGTCAGCAACCTGGATGACAGGTTTGAAAGCTATAACACCACAGCTAAATGCTTATTATCTGTATCTACAGGTAATAAATCAGTGAAGCACCTGTTTTTCGTTTTAAATACTCCCCATAATCAAATATACATTGGCAATGATATCTTACATAGATATGCCATACAAATAGATTTGATTAATTCTTGCCTCTGAAGCAGGTTAAAGGGGGACCCTGAAGTATTTCAGGATGAAAATGCAGCCCTGAAATCAAACCAGCAATTGCCATATTCTGTGAATATGCAGGTACCTAGCGATGTTATAACACCTGCTGGGGCTGATAAATTTCTTTTACCCTGAGCAGGTTAAAGGGGGACCCTGAAGTATTTCAGGATGGTTTGTTAATTAGAATCTCCAAAACTGGCATTCAGCAATGGGTAGTACCCACCAAGTTCAGAGGTCTAATGCTTCAACATGCCCATGATGCTCCCACATCTGGTCATCGTGGTGCCAAACTCACGTATGTAATATTGCGTGATTACGCTTTTTGGCCACACATGTTGAAAGATGTTCAAACCTACTGTCAAGGGTGTTTAATCTGCCCACAGTTCCAACCCACTGCACCAACGCATAGAGCGCCATTACAGAAAAGGGGGGTGGTAATGCCATGGTCAGATATACAAATTTTTTATTGGCCCTGTAACTAGATCATCAAGAGGTAACAAATACATGTTAACCGTGACATGTCTGTTCACTAAATGGGTAGAGTGCATCAGTGCACCTAACAATAGTGCTGAAACATGCGCAGCATTGCTCATCAACCACGTATTTTCCAGATTTGGTTTGCCCCAAAGAATCGAATCAGATCGCGGAACCCACTTCACTAGCGAAGTGATGACCAAAATGTGGAAAATACTAGGGGTAAAAAGGAAGCTCCATATTGCTTATAGAGCTGCCTCAAGTGGTGGTGTAGAGCGTTACAACCAGTCCATTGTGAAAATCCTCAAAAAGTTTGTGAGTGAAACGGGTAAAGACTGGGATGTAAAACTACCTCTAGTCCTAATGGCATTAAGAGCAACGCCAAGTAGTGCTACCAAGATGTCACCTTTTGAACTGATGACTGGTAGAAGAATGGTTCTACCTCAGCATCTGCCGTACCGTACATCAGACCAAAACTTGATAAACTCTGCCAATACACATCAATATGTGGAGAACCTAAGAAAGCACCTGCAATATGCCTTTGCATTTGCTCAAAGGAATTTAGAAAGATCCTCAACTACCACTAAAACCTATTATGATCTCAAAACGTCCAAAAAGGAATATGAAATAAATGATAAAGTTTATCTTTATAACTTTGGAAGAGATCAGGTTAGGGAGAAGAAATTTCTTCCCTCATGGAAAGGTCCTTTTGTCATTACTGACAAAATATCTCCAGTGGCCTATAAAATAAGGATCCTCAAAAATGAAAGTTTCATAGATAAATGGGTCCATATCAATCAATTGTGGGCATGTCATCCCAGATCCCAACTACAAGTCATAGAGGGAGAATGAAGTGTCATATCCCCAAATGCACTAAAGACATACTGTAGTTTGAAGATGACTGGCTCAAAAATAACGGACTTTCTACTTAAAGGACTGCCTATGATGTATACGGCCAATATCCTCACCGAGTACCACTGACTTTGATCCAATTCAAATACATGTGTCCTACATATATTTGAATTTGAAAGGAAGAATTATGTCAGGGCACAGGTAAATACATATTTATATATATATATGTATGTCAATAGGACAGGGAAATGTGTTTATGTATGAAACCATATTTTTATCAGATATTACTGGAATAAGGTTTAAATTTTGATGTCAGGATTTGATTTACAAAACCCCCACAAGTTTGAATAAACATTTCAGGACTAAACTGCAGACAGGATGTCTCCAGAGGTTTGACACTAAAACATTTACTCCCTAGATGAAAATACAAACATGTTTTACCATAATTGAGAGTTAACATAGCCTTTGAAGCCCACTTCCTGCTGTGTAAAAAGACAACATTTTGATGCATAGATCAGGATACCATTTGTTTTTCAAAGTGGAAATGTGTGATAAACTCCCTACTCCTCACAGAGGAACCTGTTAGTCTAGTTTAAAGTGACATGTCTTGGGAGAACCTTGGCATCACACTCAGGTGCAAATGAGCCCTGCTGTGGCTACTAACACTGAAATATACAAAATGTAAATGTTGCGTCTGGGGGAGGATAACACACAATGAAAACACATGACTTACATGTTTCCAACAACTGTATTTAGATTTCAAATAAAATATACTAGGAAAATAAATACAAGATACTGGCTGTGTATGTATATGTATATATATATATATATATATATATATATATATATATATGTATGTGTGTATTGTATATATACATGCATATTTTGAAAGCATGAATACCTTAGCCTCTGTGTTTTTAAAGAATATAAATAGATATTTGTGGACAAAAAAAAAAGGAGGAAAATATTAATAACACTTGCTTTTATTTCAGGTCTGCATGAAGAAGGTTCATACATCCAGAACTTATTAGAAACATAAAATATGGTATATTCATGTAGAACACAATGCAGTACTGAATATAAAATAGGCTGTTATTTGTATAGACTGTTATTTGTATAGAAATGCCAGGATACTGATAAAATTGTAATGCATTTTAAGCTAATAATTAGCAGTATTAAATTGCCTTAATATAATACAATGTTAATAATATAACATATTTGGTATCAGAATAATCAGAAAAAATAATCTAATACTACCCATCTATAATTGGGGTTATATATGATTAATGCAGAGAGTTGTGATCTGATTAAATAACCATTTTATGAGAATAATTAACTTGTTTAAAAATGCTTAGAAATGTTAAAGGTGAAAATGTATTGCTATGTATGTCCACTGCCACCCGGTGTTGCCATGAGAGAACTACAGCCAGAAAGCTTTTTGGCTGTTAAAAATAAGGTATTCCAGATATCCAATCCGAGACAAGGCTTCCGTTGGGCGTTTCCAATACTCACCAATGATAGATAATGATCAAAAAAGGGGAGGGGTGAAATCAGATGATTTAACCCCAAGCATAGAGACTAAGAGGAGGCTGCTGGCTAATCCTGGAGGAATAAATACTGTGGTTATTATTAAAGCACACAGCTACTCTTAGACTCCATATGCGAAAATCCCCAATTTTGAAATTCTGAGGTGAAATTGAATCTGTTGAGAAACATTGGAAACTGGATATCGATTGGTTTATTTGGTAAAGTATGCAAGGTTATTGGTAAGACTATAGTTAAATTATAAGTCACTGCAGTTTAATGTTTTAAATCAATATTGTATTAGGATAAATTGCAGTTAAACAGCAGAATATATATATTATCCTATTGTTTATAATCACTGTTAGGATTGTATTGCTTGGATGTTAAGAGTTAAAGGTTTTAGTCCCATTGTGTTAACTGAATGTAAGGCTATTTGTAAATAAGGCTGATTTTTAAAGGTAAATTTTTCTGAGTTTTGTAAGAAGGATAGCATATCTTAATAGTTGGTTTTAACGTGTATAATAGTGTTTCATATTCTGGTATTACAAATATATTTCAAAATGTTCATGGATATTAACTAAATAAAAGAATTCAGGTATTTATATTAATTGTATGGTTTCTAGTAGATGCATGTTAGTTAAGGGTTTCTATTTTTAAGGATAATTATTATTTGTATAGTGTTATAACCCTGCCATAAGCTGATATATTATTTGGAGAGCACTACTTAGATTCTTATCATAAATACTGACATACAGGACCCATGGGTTTTAGAGGTCATAGCTAGGCTTAAAATTTCAGCCTCCCAGGACAATTTCCTTCTCTTGATCCTGTCTTCCAGACAGAGAAAGGGAAACCACTTCAGGTGGGTGCAGGTTTTTTTTCTCCTTTGGAGTTATTGTCCCGGTGATTATTGCAGTGTGAGGTTTAAAATATACTGCCACATATAATGAAATGTAATAGAAAATGTAGGAAATGTATTTGTATTTTTTCTTTTATATATGTATTAATCCTGTTTAATTACTAATAAAGCAAAAAAAATATATTATTCAAACAGTTTTGTTCATGGTCCCACAGAGGGAGGGAACTCCCGCCCTATTTGGGTCCTAAAGTACTTAAGCAAGCTTATCTTGTCTCCTCGTTCCAGAGGGAGACTATAAGGTCCACTCTACCCTTGGTATGAGAAAAGCAGTGCAGGACCACTGTTGAAGGATATCATGTTTTTTCATTCCTCCTCAGGGAACATTTCCGGTTCCTAAGGTTGACATTTCTGGACCAGCACTTCCAATACATTGCTCCTCCGGTTTGGTTTCGCTCCTGCTTCTACAGCCTTTTAGGAATCTAGGGATCCTTTGGAAGTTGCCAGGATCCAGATCTAGCAGTAGCTTCCCTTGTCTAGACGATTCTGGTACAGATCGCCATTGTCTCGTCTGATAGCAGACCATTAGGGATTTCATCTGTCTTCCCCGTTCCTCAGGGATGGTAGAATATGTTGACCAGAGTTCTCTGGTGTAGGGCACCAGGGTGAGTTCCTGGATGCTATTTTAGTAATTATAGACATTAGGACATTTTCTATCGGACTTGTGGAGTTATGAGTTAGCTTAAGCAGGTTGTGTCCTCCGGACCTTCTTCAGGCCATCGCTGGCTCTGTGTTGGTGGTAATGATTTGTCATGTGGTCCATCTTGGACTTCACTCCTGTTGCCAGGGCTTATCTCAGCCGAGGCTCAGTGTATGCTGAGGCAGTGGAGTGGCACTGTTTTTGAATCTGTCTTAACAGATTTTCCTGCACTACAGGTTGAGAAAATCGATCTCTAGTGTCTGTGTCCAGATCCCCTTGTCCTTAGGGACATCTTTTTTTAAATCATCTGGGGCAAATTTGACTTTGGTCGCAAGTCCGTCAGGATGGTGAAGACATGGGGTCCGTGGACTCAGGAGGTTTTCCTCTTGATTACTTTATGGATCTTCAGGCAATCCTTTTGTTCTGAAGGTTTAGTCTACTGGGTTAGTCCCAGCTTAAAGATTCTAGTCTGTCTAGGTCCACTACTGCTCGCTATCAGCGATCACTCTCTGGGAGTGGTCATCCGGTACGGATGTCCTTTCAGACATTTCCCTTATCGGGGGATAAGGTCTTCACCTGAGGGGTTTTCGGATATTTGTCACTGGAAGGGGACGCCGGATAAAAAGCTCAGGACATCCTGTTTCAATACCAAGTTTCCCGCAGAGGGGTCGTGGTTCGGGATCCTCAGGTGGAGCTAATGGATGCATTAGTGATGCCTTGGAGGTACAATACAATTTTTCACTTTTTCTGCAAAATCACTCCTTCCCAGAGTGGTGGCCCAAACCTAGCAGGACCAGGCATCAGTGATACTGATTGCTCTGTCGCAACTGCAAGGATCTTGGTTCGCGGTTTAGTGGGGATGTCGTCTTCCCCCCCATGAGGGTTACCTTGTCGCAAGGATCTGCTTGAACAGGGCCCCTTTGTTTCATCAGATCTTAATTCTCTGAGGCGGACTGCGTGGAGATTAACGCTTAGTCTTAGCCAGGAGAGGTTTTCTGAGAGGTTATGGTCCTCTCCTTCCAGAGCATACTCTGGTTCCTCGTCATCTATCTTAAGGTGTGGAGGACCTCCATCTTCTGTGAAGAGCGTGGTTTGTCCCAGCACACTATTAAGTCTGCCAGGTGGGATGGTCTGGAGAAGGGCCTCTTAGCTAGTTCTTTGTTGTGACAGTTTTGGTCCTGTCTGTTTATGGTCTAGAGCTTGCTGATCTTCCGGATGTACAGTTTCTTTTCTTTTTTGTTAGGGTTCTGACTACAATCAGGCCGGGCGATCTGATGCTCCTTGGAGCTTAGATCTTGTTCTTAAAGTTTTGCATCGGACTAAGTTTGAACCTATGCATGAGGTTGTCATTAAGTTGTTATCTTGGAAGATTCCTTTTCCGTCTAAATGTTGCTTCTGCATGCAGAAGTCTCTGAGTTTGCGACCTTGCTATGCGTCCCTCCTTATCTGGTGTTCCACGATAATGGGGCTGTTCTACGAACCTAGTTAGGATTCCTCCTTAACTCGTGTCAGATTGCAACTTTGATCAAGAAATTGTGGTTCCTTTCTTATGTCCTATTCCTTCTTCCTTGAAGGACAGTTTACCACATAATATGGATTCATACCTTGAAGACTACTTAGGAAAAGACATATTTTTTTCTCTGTTATCTGGGAAACATAAGGTTCCTTATCTTTTAGTTGAGGAGTATCATCCACTTGGCATATGAGACAGCAGGACACAAGCCTCCTCAGTGGATTACAGCTCATTCTACGAGAGCAGTGTCATCCTTTTGGGCCCTTTAAAATGAGGCCTCTATAGATCCGAATTGTAGGGCGGCTACCTGGGCCTCCTTTCTTTTTCCTAAATTTTGTTTTTTGCTTCTGTGGAAGCAACCTTTGGGAGAAAGGGTTTTGCAGGCTGTGGTGCCCTCAGATGGGGGCCGCCTCTCCTTTTTGCCCTCTCGTTAGCATTCAGTGTCCTCCGGAACTTCGGTATAATTTCCCACAAGTAAGGAATGCAGCTGTGGACTCTCTCCTGTATTAAGAAGGAAAACATAAATTATGCTTACCTGATTATTTCCTTTCCTTCTGTACAGGGAGAGTCCACAACTCCCGCCCGTGTTCTAAGATGGGTGGCCCTAAATTTTAACTTATTCTTCTTGCACCTTTTTCACCCTATTTCTCCTACTGTTCCTTGTTCCCTCGGCAGAATCACTGGGGGAGGTATTTAAGCCTTTGGCTGGGGTGTCTTTGCCTCCTCCAAGTGGCCAGGTTCAGTATTTCCCACAAGTAAGGAATGCAGCTGTGGACTCTCCCTGTACAGAAGGAAAGGAAATTATCAGGTAAGCATAATTTATGTTTTTTCTTTCCTAAGATATGGTGAGTCCACAGGATCATCAATTAATGTTGGGAATATCACTCCAGGCCAGCAGGAGGAGGCAAAGAGCACCACAGCAAAGCTATTAAGTATCACTCCCCTTCCCACAATCCCCAATCATTCTCTTTGCCTTCAGTGCAAGGAGGAGGTGATTTTTTTTGTTGTCTGTAGAATTTCTCTTCAATCAAGATTTTGTTATTTTGAAAGCCACAGTAGGTTTGCTCTGATCTTTCCTATCATAAGAGGGTCTAGCTGTACTCCACGTTAGTAGTAGGGCAGTGGTGGCTTTCAAGCAGTTAGGAACTTGTGAGGTGGGCCTCACTGCATTTTCCTGACAAATTGCTGCCCTTATATAGAAAGCCAGAGTAGGTTTACTCTGTCCTTATTTCCACAAGTCTCTGCCAGACAGTGAAGGGTGCCATTTTGGTTTCTTCTGGGGAAGAGCTCTGGTACTGAAAATAGTCTGCATTTAAACTGGGACTTTAGCATTCCTGAGGTTCAGGATTCATAAAGGCAGGGAGCACTCACTGTGTGACATTTAGAGAGATTGGCTTTAAAATCAGTGGTGGCTCAATATTTTTATTTTTAGATGGTGACTGTTAATCCGTTTTTTGAAAGGAACCGGTCAGACTCGTGTTTCATGTTTTTATTCCCTTATAGTCTGGGAAACTTTATGCGGACTGAATAGTATGCAGTATGGCCGCCGGGACTGCCCCTGTCATCATAGGAGAGGTGGATCCCTTTCTGAGGCGGCAGTGACTGCTAAAGCGTGCAGGTTTTTCAGCTTCCGTGACACAACTAGTATCATTTTACTGTGCGATTCTCGGCATCAACGGAGACAGTCCTAGAGGTCCAGAGCTGCTGCGATCAGTCATCAGTGTCGCAATCGGTGCAGAGGGGGCAGGTGGGCGCCTCAGCTATATCGCTGAGGTGTAGAGGGCTGCTAAATGAGGTTTTGTTAGGTTTCCCTTGGTGTTTAAAGACAAACTTTGGCCAATCCAATTTATGTATTGATTGTACCTTTTCCCTATTAAGGGATTTTGATTACTTTGGGATTCCTGTCTTAAAGTGACAGTATTCAAATAAAAAACAATTTTTTTTTGTGCGTTAAATTTTCTTGCAATATGGACCGAGATTCTATGCCATCTGTAGAGTGCAAGCTCTGTTTTGATAACCAAGTGAAACCTCCTTTGCCTTTTTTTTATTTTTTTTATTGAGATTCATTTAAAGGCATATAAGGCTTATATGTCAATAAAAGCTTTACAGATAAATTATTTTCACATAGTCAACCATCTAACATGCATTTACTAGAACTAAGTGTAATTACATGACATTATATAAATATATTAAGTAACCAAATTAAAGCCAGCATAGCTCTGTGCCTTCAAAATAACCTTAAGGGCCACTCTAGGACCCCTTATAATCAAGTAAATGGAACTAAGGAAACCACTCTTGGGCCTCCATCAATGAATCTCTATTTTCTGATGTTTTAAGGTCTAGATACTGCAGAGATAAAATGATAGGAGAATCATCCTTATTAGATTTTCAGAGTAAGCAATTGGGGGGATATTTATAGCAAAACTGCATTGCAGGGAGCTTAAGGGTGAGAAAGTATAATATGTAGATACACTTAATTGTGGTCCTCTAAGGATAACTGATAGGTCCCAGACCATATAGATACATTAGAGTAAGTGGCTAAGAATAACAACTTATAAGCAGATTTATCGTAACCCATGTGAGCATTAAAAGCTAAGAGAATAAGAGTGTGAAGTGGGTAAGAATATATACTTGAATGCATATTAATCACATCACATATGGGCATTAGTAACTATAGGAAATATAGTTTGGTGAACTGCCTCGGCCGCAGACAACACACCAATGAGTTAATATAAATTAAACCAGCTTATAAGAACAGGAGAAGTGGACCGAGCGCTACACCCAGGGCCTTAAGCTTACTAACTATATAGCCTCCTAGTAGGCTAACAATATAAAAGTTAAAATGGGGAGAGAGTAGGCGCTAAAAAGCTTAAAAGGCTAGTAAAAAGTACATTTTAATACATATAAAAATTTACAAATGGCAATCAGACGCCTGGATCCATGTCTGACTTAACAAAAAATATATAATATAATAGACAAATCTAAAAGTATCTAAAAATATCCAATGGAGTAAAGCATGTGACGCTGACTTAGTGAGCCAGTGATGAGGAGTTAAAAGGACATGTACATTCAATAATATAAACAACCTAGGTGAGTGATTGAGTGCACACAATCGCTGTCAACAAAGAAAAATAGCGTTCACAAAAAATAGTGTTCACAAAAATTTGTCAAATGTTCAACCAGTTATATGTAAGTGAATCCGTAGTGTTTCCTTCAAAGTGACGTGTATAAATATAACGTGAAGTCAATAATAGTAAAATGTAAACGTTGAGTGGGTCAAATTATTGTGGTTCAGCTTCTAAATTAAAAAATTGTAAATCCGTGAGGTGTATAAAAATAAGAATAAAAATAAAAATAACTTGTGAAAAAATCCACGTGGAAAACTTGAGTTCAAATGATAAACAATGGTTAAAAATCAAAGGACAAAAATATCAAAAGACAAAAATAAAAATAAAAAATCAGTGATAATATTAAAAAGCACTAAAAATCTAGTGAAAACAAATCCTTAATTCAGATGTTTAAAAATCCTTGGTAAGATCCATAACAAACAAATACATCGATAAAATACCTAAAAGGGAACAAAAGAGAAACAAATAGTGCAACACTGTATATGATATATAATATAGGTAATTAAAACCAAGCTCACCAGTACGCCAACGCGTTTCGGCCTAGACTAGGCCTTTCTCAAGACTATACTGTATCAGAAAATCTGGGAGCTTTAAGTAGGGTCAGTGTTGAAATGATTGGTGCTGTTCAACACTTTCCTGTTTCACACATTGCATCTCTGGGATATTTCCTATGTTATGTTTATGTTTTCCCATCTTAAAGGTCAATTGGTTCCTATTATTGCCACAAATTCTAGTATAAATCTAGATTTTCCTACTTATTTGTTTTTTATTTTCATTATTAGGTAATAGTAGCGTTTTGTCATTGTTGTTATTATTATATTCTGTGTTAACTCCGTTAGTTTTCTGGGCGGGTTTCCCCTTTCTTTGGGCTCAAATTGCTTATTTATTTACATGGACTGGCTCTCATTTATGATTGCCCCTGTTGATGTCAAAAACTTAATTTCCAATGCGATCTTATTTTGAAAATTGCTATGACCGGAAGTGGCCTGGTATCGCGGCATTAACTTCCGTTTTTGGGAGACGTAGTTTCTTCGATTCACTGGTCTCTATCATGTGACCGGAAGTTCTTTGGTCCACCGGTCTGCATCATATGACCGGAAGGTGCAGCATCATATTCCCCATTGACTTATGGGATATGTAGTGCCCTCACTTATTGGGACTACAGATCTTTCTCAGATGTTCGGTATTACCCGATCTTACTATGGCTCGTTGTCTCTATATGTCTATAACATGTCATGTCAGAGTCAATGTGCCAATATGTAATAGAATCGGTTACTGGGAATAGTCAATTATTTGAATAATGTATGTAATTTCTTACGATGCTGATCTGTCACTGCTTATAGTAATACTGCTTCTAATAAAACTCGCTATGTTAATTCTAAGCACATTCATGGATTCTAATAAAGCTCACTTTGTTAATTCTAGGCACATTCTTGGATCCTAATATTGAATAGCTTTACAATTTACTTTAGTTTGTTCATACTTTCGTAATGGATAGACGTTTCACTTATTCCTTCTAGTTCTTTTGAGAATAAAGCCTATGAGTATTCTAAAGGAGCCATTGAGTCATATATGACCTTGATAAAGTATAGACCTGCAATGTTTATCTAACTTAACATTGTGAGACCTTTATCGCATCCTAATGCTGTATCTCACCGCTGATGGTGGGATGACAAATTGTAATGTCTCAAGAGGGATCAAGGATCTTCCTATCTGTTCACAGTGAAGGTGTAAGCTCAGATCTAATTGGGAGGGTTTCATTACATTTGTATGTGTATATAAAGGACTTTAGGTGACCATTAACCAGCAATCAGCTGGTGTAGGATCAGGCGTAAATATACTCAAAGTGATGGCTTCTGTTTGACTTTGGGGCAGACGTGGGGTAGAGGATACAAGATACAAAATCTTCAAATTATGATATTTCATTTCGCACAGTAAGTAGTCCTACATTGGATTGTTATGTATAGATCAGTGTATGAATACAGGGTTTTTTCTTTTCTATGACACTTTTTTAGTTCAATATGACAATTTTAAAGTTGTTATACTGAATGTGTTCAGTTTGACAAAGCTGGGTGTGTTCAATACGACATTGTCGCAATTCTTTAGGTCTATTATTCCCGTGTATGGATCTGTTGCCAGGTGTCAATTACTTGACAAATGTACTTATGCTTGTATATTTACTCATTGGTGCTGATGTATCTCTGTGACCAAATTGTCCTATGCCTGATGTTATGTTTCTCTCTCTGATATGATTTTGTTCTTAATGAGCGACTAACATTTTGTAATGCAGAACAAGTATTATGCCCACTCTAAATTCTTACATTTCCCTTAGTTTTTATAGGAAACGGAGAGGGTTAGTATTTTCGATTTTCACTTCCACTCTAGTTTATAGCTTTCATGTATTCGATCTCCCTTTATAAGTACATAGAGAATAGTGATGAAAGCGGAGGTGAATCTTTAGTTGGGATACTGTGTGGGGTAACCAACTTAGCGGTCGCATGTTGGGATCCTATCTCTCTAACTTAGGTCTTATCATATTTGAGCATTCGGAGATGGCTGGTGGTTGTTATTTAATAGATGTTATTTAATGGAGATCAGGTGTGCAAGGTCTTCTTTCTGATTTAAACCTCTCGGGTATAGACAGTCCATCATAAATATCCATCTTGACTCATTGAATAGTAGTTTTTGCTCATGGTTTCCTCCTCTCCAGTCTTTTTTGACCTTCTGTATCCCAAAATAACTAAAATCTTTCAAATTTCCCTTGTGGGTAGTTGCAAAATGCTTATAGAGTGGGGTATCTATTCTGCCTTTCTCTATGCATAGGATGTGTTCCCTGATCCTATCTTTGAGGGCCCTTGATGTCTGCCCTATATATTGTAATCCGCAGGAACAGGAAACTAGATAGATCACATTTTTGTCGCTACATCTGATCAACTCTTTGATCCTATGTTTCTCGTTTCTCTGATGTGATGAGAAAGTATCCGTTTGTCGTCCGTTCTTACAAGCTTTACAGCTTGGATATGGGTAGAAGCCTTTAATGCTTTTTCCTTGGTGATTGGTCGTGTCGTTAGTATTTCCTTTCCTAGGTATGCTAGGAGCTATCATCGTTTTTAGGTTCCTAGTTCTCCTATAAATGAATCTCGGTTGTGGATTCAGCCTTTCCCCAATCACGTCATCATCTTTGAGTATCGCCCAATGTTTCCTAATAATCTTTTCCAGGATGGATCTGTTCTCACAGTACTCGGATATCATAGGTACGTCGATTGTTTCATCATCCCAGGTTTTTCTTGGTTTGTTTTTATAACTCAGGAGGTTCTCTCTCTTGATCTTACTGACTTCTTCGATTTTATCATCCAACGACTTATTGTCATACCCTCTTTCCAAGAAACGTTGTTTCAGTATGTCAGCCTGTGCAGTCCATTGTTCTATAGTAGAACAATTTTTCTTGACCCTCAAAAATTGGCCCTTGGGTATATTTGACTTCCAGGTGGGATGATGGCAGCTTGTGTTATGGATATAGTTGTTACAGTCACCCTCCTTGAAGAAGGTTGACGTCTCGAGCTTCCCATCTTTCACTTCAATTCTCAGATCCAGAAAGTCCAGTTTCTCTTGGCTGTATTGGTATGTAAACTTAAGATTCTTTTCGTTGTGGTTCATTACATTGATAGTATGTAGCAGATCTTCCAATGTTCCACTCCAGATCAAAAAGATGTCATCTATATATCTTGAATATAGGACCAGGTCCGCGCCAGCTGGACATGAGTCCCAGAAGATGTTTTCCCATAGGCCCATGTAGAGATTGGCGTAGCTTGGCGCGAACCTGGTCCCCATTGCTGTGCCGCACAATTGCCTGTAAAACTGATTATTGTTACAGAAATAGTTGTGATTCAAGATATATTTAATACAGTCCAAAATGAATATCCTCTGTTCTTCTGGTATTTCCTCATCCTTTACTAGGAATGAGTTTACTGCTTCAATCCCTAGGTCATGTGGGATACTTGTATAAAGTGACGTGACGTCACATGTGGCCATTATATAGTTGTTCTTCCAGGTCATTGAATTTAGCAGTGACAGAATTTGTGTGGAGTCTCTGAGATGTGATGGTAATGATATTACATATTTCTGTAACATCTTATCCACATATTCAGATAAGTTGCTTGTCAAAGATCCTATCCCAGATATAATGGACCTTCCTGGTGGATTGTTTAAGGATTTATGGACTTTCGGTAGTTGATAAAATACGGGTGTTTTTGGGTATGGTATTCTTATGTAACTATTCCCTTTCACTGAGTATCCCTTCGGTTTTAGCTGTTCCGAGGAGGGCATCTAGCTCTTTCGCCAAAACAGCACCAATCATTTCAACACTGACCCTACTTAAAGCTCCCAGATTTTCTGATACAGTATAGTCTTGAGAAAGGCCTAGTCTAGGCCGAAACGCGTTGGCATACTGGTGAGCTTGGTTTTAATTACCTATACTATATATCATATACAGTGTTGCACTATTTGTTTCTCTTTTGTTCCCTTTTAGGTATTTTATCGATGTATTTGTTTGTTATGGATCTTACCAAGGATTTTTAAACATCTGAATTAAGGATTTGTTTTCACTAGATTTTTAGTGCTTTTTAATATTATCACTGATTTTTTATTTTTATTTTTGTCTTTTGATATTTTTGTCCTTTGATTTTTGACCATTGTTTATCATTTGAACTCAAGTTTTCCACGTGGATTTTTTCACAAGTTATTTTTATTTTTATTCTTATTTTTATACACCTCACGGATTTACAATTTTTTAATTTAGAAGCTGAACCACAATAATTTGACCCACTCAATGTTTACATTTTACTATTATTGACTTCACGTTATATTTCTACACGTCACTTTGGAGGAAACACTACGGGATTCACTTACATATAACTGGTTGAACATTTGAACATTTTTTATGTACGCCAATTTTTGTGAACACTATTTTTTGTGAACGCTATTTTTCTTTGTTGACAGCGATTGTGTGCACTCAATCACTCACCTAGGTTGTTTATATTATTGAATGTACATGTCCTTTTAACTCCTCATCACTGGCTCACTAAGTCAGCGTCACATGCTTTACTCCATTGGATATTTTTAGATACTTTTAGATTTGTCTATTATATTATATATTTTTTGTTAAGTCAGACATGGATCCATGCGTCTGATTGCCATTTGTAAATTTTTATATGTATTAAAATGTACTTTTTACTAGCCTTTTAAGCTTTTTAGCGCTTACTCTCTCCCCATTTTAACTTTTATATTGTTAGCCTACTAGGAGGCTATATAGTTAGTAAGCTTAAGGCCCTGGGTGTAGCGCTCGGTCCACTTCTCCTGTTCTTATAGATTGGTCATTCCTAGTAGGTCCCGAGCAGCCACACACCAAGACCCCTTATATTAGTGCAGCATTCCACAAAGAACTGCACGGGAATTTCGCAATTATAGGCTATAGCCCGTCTTATTCCCATACACCAATATGGATCTGTTGTCAACACTCAGAAGGGATATTACCCTAAGTATAACTACACCGTTAGATGATCATGACAATGATCCAGACAGATTAGACATAGAAAAACTTCTTATTTCTGAAGTTGATTGTAAGTTTCTGAAAATAAAGTATAAAGCCGAAATCTCATTTCTAAACAAATGTTTGGAACTGGACATTATTCCTAAAGGCTTGATCATTAGAAAAGAGTGTTCATTTCAGTTAGCTGATCCAGATTTTGCAGAAAAATGGATGAATATCCTATTGGAAACTTCGAGACAACTAATGAGACTCATCATCGAATTTAAGTCATCCCTAATCTTAAAACTAGATGATGAGATTAAAGATGATGAGGTACTACTAACCAATCTGGACAGCACAGAACCAGAATCTAAAGAAATAACCAAAAGAAGAGAAACTCTAATAAAACGAGTCACGAAAACGAGAGAGGACGTAATCCAGAAAAAGATGAAGAAACTAAATAGAGAATTGGATGCCAAAAAAATCGTTAGATATGGACAACACACGAGAGACCGACCGACCGTATGAGGAAAGGGGGAACTGTCCGCAAGATACAACAGAACAAGACAGTGAAGAGAGACAACTGGACAGAGGTGAACTATAGAAAAAAGAAAAAACAGGGATACCATTCCAAAACAGGGAATGAGAGTTATGGAAGACGAAGACCGTACTTCCGGTCCCCTGTCAGGCCAAACAACAGCTTCTATTCTCACACAAGAGATTCTCCATACAACAGAAGCTATGTGTATAATGCACACCGGGAGGACCAACAATACCCGAGAGATTATAACAACTACAACCACCCCGAAAGGAGACCACGCTATGACAACAGAAGAAACCAGGACCAAACAAATTGGGAACATGAACCAAGGTTTGGAAATACCAGGCCATACTATGGCCATTTCCGTCCACAAACTCATTATCACAGACGGCAGCACCATTATCATGATGATAGAAGATCACCATTTCCACTAGGGGACAACTATGGAAAGAGTCCATTCTTCATGGACCAAAGGAAAAATCATTCGAGGTTTGATGAAAGACCTTATGCCCATACAGGCCATAGAGAACACAATGATTACATGTATAACTGACACAGAAAACAAAGTTGGAAAGACGACCCTCCCTACAACCAAAACATATCGAAAGAATCACAATGGAGGAACAACCAGCAATACCCCAATGTGAAGGTGGGCCAACAAAAAAAACACCCCACAACAACATAGGAGTGTTACAATACAAGAAAAAGGCCAAGAAACAGGCAAGGTTTTTTTTAGGGGAAAGCCCCCTTCCACCAAGGGAAAAAGAGAAAAACAAATCAACATTAAAGAGAAAGAACCTGGACATGGAAGAACAATCCTGTTCCGTAAACAAAAAAAGACCTCTAGAGGGTCCAGAGGGGGCAGCAGGTCAAGGAAACAGAAGCCTGAACAGATCATAACACAAAGCCCAAAGAGTAGTGACCCCAGAAGTGTTGATACTGTCAAAACGACGAAAGGATTGTTTAACTTAAGCTCCACAGTTCTGACAGAAAAAGAGAAAGAGGTACTCTCATATGGACTGAGCTTTGCTCCATCTAAGAAAATGGACAAGTTTCAAACTTTCATAAGCGCAAAGGAGCTGGTAAGGAAATTAACCCTAAAAAGGCATTTCCTAAAATCTCCCATTGATACTTATCAAACACCTCTAAGTAGCAATATAGATAACAGATTTACGCATACTGATCTGAAGGCGAAGTCTTCATTCTACCCTATAACCAGCAAAGGGAGTCACATCGAGACATTCAAAATCAATATCTGTCAAGACATCAGGAACCTGAATTTATCGAAAGGTAATAAAATCAGGCATAATCTGACAAGATCACAATTGGAGACAATTAAAAGCCTAGAAAAGAATCATAAACTGACTATAAAACCAGCCGGCCAGGAATTGTTATTATGGACAAGGTGAAGTATGAGGACGAATGTCTGAGGATTCTAAATCACACCAATACCTACCAAAAGCTCTGCAGCAACCCAGTAGTTAGGTTAAAGAAAGAGCTAGATGCCCTCCTCGGAACAGCTAAAACCGAAGGGATACTCAGTGAAAGGGAATATAGTTACATAAGAATACCATACCCAAAAACACCCGTATTTTATCAACTACCGAAAGTCCATAAATCCTTAAACAATCCACCAGGAAGGCCCATTATATCTGGGATAGGATCTTTGACAAGCAACTTATCTGAATATGTGGATAAGATGTTACAGAAATATGTAATATCATTACCATCACATCTCAGAGACTCCACACAAATTCTGTCACTGCTAATTCAATGACCTGAAGAACAACTATACAATGGCTACATGTGACGTCACTATGATATCCGAGTACTGTGAGAACAGATCCATCCTGGAAAAGATTATTAGGAAACATTGGGCGATACTCAAAGATGATGACGTGATTGGGGAAAGGCTGAATCCACAACCGAGATTCATTTATAGGAGAACTAGGAACCTGAAAACGATGATAGCTCCTAGCATACCTAGGAAAGGAAATACTAACGACACGACCAATCACCAAGGAAAAAGCATTAAAGGCTTCTACCCATGTCCAAGCTGTAAAGCTTGTAAGAACGGACGAAAAAGGATACTTTCTCATCACATCAGAGAAACGAGAAACATAGGATCAAAGAGTTGATCAGATGTAGCGACAAAAATGTGATCTATCTAGTTTCCTGTTCCTGCGGATTACAATATATAGCGCAGACATCAAGGGCCCTCAAAGATAGGATCAGGGAACACATCCTATGCATAGAGAAAGGCAGAATAGATACCCCACTCTACAAGCATTTTGCAACTACCCACAAGGGAAATTTGAAAGATTTTAGTTATTTTGGGATACAGAAGGTCAAAAAAGACTGGAGAGGAGGAAACCATGAGCAAAAACTACTATTCAATGAGTCAAGATGGATATTTATGATGGACTGTCTATACCCGAGAGGTTTAAATCAGAAAGAAGACCTTGCACACCTGATCTCCATTAAATAACATCTATTAAATAACAACCACCATCCATCTCCGAATGCTCAAATATGATAAGATCTAAGTTAGAGAGATAGGATCACAACATGCGACCGCTAAGTTGGTTACCCCACACAGTATCCCAACTAAAGATTCACCTCCGCTTTCATCACTATTCTCTATGTATTTATAAAGGGAGATCGAATACATGAAAGCTATAAACTAGAGTGGAAGTGAAAATCGAAAATACTAACCCTCTCCGTTTCCTATAAAAACTAAGGGAAATGAAAGAATTTAGAGTGGGCATAATACTTGTTCTGCATTACAAAATGTTAGTCGCTCATTAAGAACAAAATCATATCAGAGAGAGAAACATAACATCAGGCATAGGACAATTTGGTCACAGAGATACATAAGCACCAATGAGTAAATATACAAGCATAAGTACATTTGTCAAGTAATTGACACCTGGCAACAGATCCATACACGGGAATAATAGACCTAAAGAATTGCGACAATGTCGTATTGAACACACCCAGCTTTGTCAAACTGAACACATTCAGTATAACAACTTTAAAATTGTCATATTGAACTAAAAAAGTATCATAGAAAAGAAAAAACCCTGTATTCATACACTGATCTATACATAACAATCCAATGTAGGACTACTTACTGTGCAAAATGAAATATCATAATTTGAAGATTTTGTATCTTGTATCCTCTACCCCACGTCTGCCCCAAAGTCAAACAGAAGCCATCACTTTGAGTATATTTACGCCTGATCCTACACCAGCTGATTGCTGGTTAATAGTCACCTAAAGTCCTTTATATACACATACAAATGTAATGAAACCCTCCCAATTAGATCTGAGCTTACACCTTCACTGTGAACAGATAGGAAGATCCTTGATCCCTTCTTGAGACATTACAGTTTGTCATCCCACCATCAGCGGTGAGATACAGCATTAGGATGCGATAAAGGTCTCACAATGTTAAGTTAGATAAACATTGCAGGTCTATACTTTATCAAGGTCATATATGACTCAATGGCTCCTTTAGAATACTCATAGGCTTTATTCTCAAAAGAACTAGAAGGAATAAGTGAAACGTCTATCCATTACGAAAGTATGAACAAACTAAAGTAAATTGTAAAGCTATTCAATATTAGGATCCAAGAATGTGCCTAGAATTAACAAAGTGAGCTTTATTAGAATCCATGAATGTGCTTAGAATTAACATAGCGAGTTTTATTAGAAGCAGTATTACTATAAGCAGTGACAGATCAGCATCGTAAGAAATTACATACATTATTCAAAGAATTGACTATTCCCAGTAACCGATTCTATTACATATTGGCACATTGACTCTGACATTATATGTTATAGACACATAGAGACAATGAGCCATAGTAAGATCGGGTAATACCGAACATCTGAGAAAGATCTGTAGTCTCAATAAGTGAGGGCACTACATATCCCATAAGTCAATGGGGAATATGATGCTGCACCTTCCGGTCATATGATGCAGACCGGTGGACCAAAGAACTTCCGGTCACATGATAGAGACCGGTGAATCGAAGAAACTACGTCTCCCAAAAACGGAAGTTAATGCCGCGATACCAGGCCACTTCCGGTCATAGCAATTTTCAAAATAAGATCGCATTGGAAATTAAGTTTTTGACATCAACAGGGGCAATTCATAAATGAGAGCCAGTCCATGTAAATAAATAAGCAATTTGAGCCCAAAGAAAGGGGAAACCCGCCCAGAAAACTAACGGAGTTAACACAGAATATAATAACAACAACAATGACAAAACGCTACTATTACCTAATAATGAAAATAAAAAACAAATAAGTAGGAAAATCTAGATTTATACTAGAATTTGTGGCAATAATAGGAACCAATTGACCTTTAAGATGGGAAAACATAAACATAACATAGGAAATATCCCAGAGATGCAATGGGTGAAACAGGAAAGGGAGGTGCCTCTAAAAATGGCGCCAAAACAGCACCAATCATTTCAACATTGACCCTACTTAAAGCTCCCAGATTTTCTGATACAGTATAGTCTTGAGAAAGTCCTAGTCTAGGCCGAAACGCGTTGGCGTACTGGTGAGCTTGGTTTTAATTACCTATATTATATATCATATACAGTGTTACACTATTTTGTTTCTCTTTTGTTCCTTTTAGGTATTTTATCGATGTATTTGTTTGTTATGGATCTTACCAAGGATTTTTAAACATCTGAATTAAGGATTTGTTTTCACTAGATTTTTAGTGCTTTTTAATATTATCACTGATTTTTTATTTTTGTCTTTTGATATTTTTGTCCTTTGATTTTTGACCATGTTTATCATTTGAACTCAAGTTTTCCACGTGGATTTTTTCACAAGTTATTTTTATTCTTATTTTTATAACACCTCACGGATTTACAATTTTTTAATTTAGAAGCTGAACCACAATAATTTGACCCACTCAACGTTTACATTTTATTATTATTGACTTCACGTTATATTTCTACACGTCACTTTGGAGGAAACACTACGGGATTCACTTACATATAACTGGTTGAACATTTGAACATTTTTTATGTACGCCAATTTTTGTGAACGCTATTTTCTTTGTTGACAAGCGATTGTGTGCACTCAATCACTCACCTAGGTTGTTTATATTATTGAATGTACATGTCCTTTTAACTCCTCATCACTGGCTCACTAAGTCAGCATCACATGCTTTTACTCCATTGGATATTTTTAGATACTTTTAGATTTGTCTATTATATTATATATTTTTTGTTAAGTCAGACATGGATCCATGCGTCTGATTGCCATTTGTAAATTTTTATATGTATTAAAATGTACTTTTTACTAGCCTTTTAAGCTTTTTAGCGCTTACTCTCTCCCCATTATAAATGAAACCAGCCCCATTAAGATTCCTGTTCATAATGCTTAAAAATCTAAAGTCTAAATTGAATTGCAGTGTTATATTCTACATATGCTTGTTCAGGAGTTAAGCTTGGGCTGCTACGCATCCTCCCATAACCTCAAATAATTCAGATTAGGTATGAAATAGTGGCAAGTATCTAGGAACCACTGGGCACTGTTAATATATAACTGAGAATGATGGATTTTTAGCTACTAAAGTAATACAGAGTTTTTTACAGGGTAAGCTGTGTTAGCCAAACAAGAGATAAAAAGTTGTGTAAAACCTTATACATATATACTGAATGCTATTGTGCATGAAATAGGCGTTAGACTCATTTCAGCCTGATATAGGAATATTCAGCTAAAGCTGGTATGTTGCAAATGCTAATTGGCTTAGTTAATTCTAATCAATTTCAACTCAGGAGGGTAATTACACCGTGAGTGAACCTCTGTTGCAGGGGGCACAGCAATAATTTGCAACCTTAAGTATAGAGCGGGACTTAGTTGAATTAACATAGATAGGGGGGTAAGAAGGGCATAGTAAGGTAACCAGCTTGAAATTAATCAGAACGAAAACCGGCTGGGTAACATGAGAAACTCAAACACACAAAAGTCAATAGACGATGTACTCAAATCAGATAAATAAGTAGAACATTATGAACACTATACAGACATCCTCTGCTACTCAACTAATAAGCAGCTTATGCTAACATCTCTATGTCATGTCCTCAGACCTGTTTAATTAACGAGTCCCATATCAGTACTAGTGAGTCCCCTTAGCCTCCACCAGTCCCGGTCCTGGGACCCATGCTTAGGGCCATTGCTTGCACTCAGCCCACTCCATGCCGGTCTGCTTGAAAGGTAGTGGCTCGTGTGTGATCCCTAAATAACTGGAGCGTTCAGCCCGCCATTTAAGAGCTTGTGATTGTTCCCGGTGTCCCTGGGCCGTTAGAGGCTCTCTGCTTATTTTTCTCCCAGCTCCGGTCACAATCAAGGGTGGGCAAATCAAAGGGAGCCAGCAGGAGGCTTCAGGATAGAATGATCCAATACAGGACCGTTTCTGCTTCTCAGTGTCGTCTGCATCTGCGGCTTGGGGGTACTTTGAAAAAATAGCCACCACTTTTAAGGCACCGACCTCCTCTCCCCATCTCCTATATTCAGCTTCAAGCATCGGCTCAAGAGTCGATGACTGTACACCGGGAGACCAAGCTTCCGTATCGACATGGCCCTCATCTGCCTTAGGCAGCATTAACTATCGATCTGATTCCTCAGAGTTCATAGGGCATGCCTTGGCCGCTTGTCTAAGAGAGTCTTGAGTCCTCACGCCGGCCCAGGCTGATAAGCAAGGTGCAATTTCACAATTATCAGCCAGTGGGGCTACTGTGATTACCGGTGTTAGGAAAAGTCTAGAAAGCTCTGCTTCAAGGTTCCAGTAATGGTCCTCAATGAGCTGCACCATCTTCTCCTCATACACGCTAACATGAAATTTAAGTGTCCTCTAGGATGATTCCCAACTCTGAAATAGTGAGCAGACTATTAAAGACTGTTATACCCCGAGTAGAAATCAATGCTGCTGTTCTCTATCTAATTAAAGGTAAGAGGGCTATCAATAAATATAGCAGAGTTCTTGCATAAATCGGCGGAATATGAACATCACTTTAGGAGCTCCAAATATTGTGACTTTTCATGGCCGCTGCCTGGCCACTCCCCCCTCCTTTCCCATTTTGTTCTTTTTGTATTGAGAGAACTCTAATGTACAAAGATAGACTTTCTTTGGTGTAATTGGCAAGAGTCCATGAGCTAGTGACGTATGGGATATACAATCCTACCAGGAGGGGCAAAGTTTCCCAAACCTCAAAATGCCTATAAATACACCTCCCACCACACCCACAACTCAGTTTTACAAACTTTGCCTCCTATTGAGGTGGTGAAGTAAGTTTGTGCTTGATTTTGATGATTTCATCTATGATAAGCGTTTCTAATCATTCTGAAGCCCAATTCCTCTCAGAATACAGTGTTTTCCAGAGGGATGTGAAGAGAGTATCGCCTATTGATTTTTTCATGGTTTTTCTCACGAATAATCTTTTCAAGGGTTCTCTGTTATCGGTCGTAGGGATTCATCTCCTACCTCCCTTTTCAGATCGTCTATATACTCTTATACCATTACCTCTGCTGATAGTTTTCAGTACTGGTTTGGATATTTGCTATATGTGGATGGGTGTCTTTCGGTAAGTATGTAACATTATTTAAGACATTCTCAGCTATGGTTGGCGCTTTATGTTTTTTATATAAAGTTCTAAATATATGTATTTACTTGTATTTGCAATGATTCAGGTCTATGTATATTTCCCTTTGCAGTCTGGCAGTTTCAGCATGGGAATCATGTTTTAGGAAGTTTTTTTCTTACCTGGGGTATAGTCTCTTTTTTTGAATTTGACTTGATTTTCTTTTAAAACTTGTGGCCAAATTAGGTTCGGGAGGGCACAAATTGCTGTTATTTATTGCGTCATTCTTGGCGCGACAATTTTTTTGGCGTGAATGTGCGTCTATGATGACTCAAGTTCGTCATTTCCAGCGTCTTAGTTAATGCCAGGTTGTTTGACGCGAAGTTGTGTCTGTTATGACGCGAGTTGCGTCATTTCCAGATGTTTGTTGGCGCCAAAAATTTTTTATACTTCCTTTTGCGTTGTGCGTCATACTTAGCGCCAAAAAATATAGTTTTATTTTACCTCACTATATGCTCCTTGCCTTCTTTATTCTCAGAGGGCTATGCTAAATGCTTTTTTGCCAATTTTAGCATTTGCATTTTTTTCCCATTCCTGAAACTGCTATATGTGAAAATAAGATATTTTTGTTTAAATGTTTTTTCTTTTACATTTTAAAAGATGTCTCAACCTGATCCTGTCTCAGAAGCTGCTGTAGGAACCATGCTGCCTGAACACAGTTATACCAAAGCTAAGTGTTTCTGTTGTAAGCTAGTGGAGATTATATCTCCAGCTGTAGTATGTAACAGTTGTCATGATAAGCACTTGCATGCCAAAAAAGTTTCTATCAGTGCTAGTACAGTATCTGTTGTTCCCTCAACATCTAATGTACATGATATCCCTGATGATATGAAAAATTATATTGCTGATGCAATACAGAAGGCTTTGTCTGCTATTCCGCCTTCTAATAAATGTAAAAGGTATTTTAAAACTTCTCATAATACTGATGAAATTTGTAATGACTGACAGCATACTGATATATCCACCTCTGATGAGGATCTCTCTGACTCAGAAGATCCTACTTCAGACATTGATAAATCAACTTATCTTTTTAAGATTGAGTATATTCGTTCTTTGTTAAAAGAAGTGTTGATAATTTTGGATATTGAGGAGTCTGGTCCTCTTGATAACAAATCCAGTAAACGTTTAAATTCTGTCTATAAACCTCCTGTGATTACTTCTGAGGTTTTCCCTGTTCCTGATGCTATTTCTGATGTGATTGCTAAGGAATGGTCTAAGCCTGGTACTTCTTTTGTTCCTTCTTCAAGGTTTAAAAAGTTGTATCCTTTGCCAATGGCTAAATTAGAGTTTTGGGCGAAAGTCCCTAAGGTTGATGGGGCTATTTCTACTCTTGACAAGCGTACTACTATTCCTATGGAAGATAGTACTTCTTTTAAGGATTCTTTAGATAGGAAAATTGAATCTTATCTAAGGAAAGCTTATTTACATTCTGGCTATTTTCTCAGACTTGCCATTTCTATGGCTGATGTAGCTTAGCACAACGGGAAAAAGATTCTGATTTGCATAGCATTGTTCGTTTGCTTCAACATGCTAATCATTTTATCTGTGATGCTATTTTTGATATCATCAAGATTGATGTTAAATCTATGTATTTGGCTATTTTAGCTAGAAAGAGCTTTATGGCTCAAATCATGGAATGCTGACATGGTAACTAAATCTAGGTTACTATCTCTATCATTCCAGGGTAATAATTTATTTGGTTCCCAGTTGGATTCTATTATTTCCACTATTACTGGGGAGAAGGGAGTTTTTTTGCCCCAAGATAAAAAGTCTAAGGGTAAATCTAAAGCTTCTAATCAGTTTTGTTCCTTTCATCAGAATAGAGAACAGAAAACCACTCCTTCCCCTAAGGACTCTGGCTCCAATTGGAAGCCTTCTTCGAGTTGGAATAAATCCAAGTCTTATAAGAAACCAGAGCCAGCCCCCAAGACTGCATGAAGGTATGGCCCTCAATCTAGTTCTACTGGTGGGGGGCAGATTGAAATTAATTTCAAGACATTTGGACAGTTCCATTCAGAATCATTGATTCAGAATATTGCCTCTCAGGGTCATCGAATAGAATAAGACCTACTGTGAGAAGATTGTTTCTCTCTCACATTCCAACAAAATCCTGTGAAAGCTCAGGCCTTTCTGAAGTGTGTTTCAGATCTGGTAGCTTTCAGGGGTATTTGTACCAGTTCCACTTCTGGAACAGGGTCTGTGTTTTCTATTCAAATTCTATTCATTATCCAGAAGAAGGAAAATTCATATCAGAGACCAGTTCTGGATCTGAAGTTTTTGAATCAATTTGTAAGGGGTCCCAACTTTCAAGATGCTGAACAAGAAGGCAGAATAAGTCCTTATAGTCACCAAGGAGCATTACATGTCCTCACTTAGACTTACAGGATGCATCAATCTTCACATTCTGATTCATCCATACCACTATCGGTTTTTGAAATTCTCTTTTCTAGACAAAGCATTACCAATTTGTTGCTCTTCCATTTGGCCTAGCGACAGCTCCAAGAATCTTTTTGAAGGTTCTTGGTGCCCTTCTATCTGTAATCAGAGCAGGGTATTGCAGTGTTTCCTTATTTGGACAATATCTTGGTACTAGCTCAATCTTTTCATTTAGCAGAATCTCACATAAATCAACTTGTGTTTTTTCAAAGACATGGTTGGAGGATCAATTTACCAAAGAGTTTCTTGATTCCTCAAACAAGGGTTACCTTTTAAGGTTTCCAGATAGACTCAGTATCCATGACCCTGTCTTTAACAGACAAGAGACGTTTGAAGTTGATTTCAACCTGTCTAAACCTTCAGTCTCGATCATTCCCTTCAGTAGCTATGTGCATGGAAGTTTTTGGTCTCATGACTGCAGCATCGGACGCGATCCCCTTTGCTCGTTTTCATATGAGACCTCTGCAGCTTTGCATGCTGAATCAATGGTGCAGGGATTATACAAGGATATCACAAATGGTATTCTTAAATCCCAACACTCAACTCTCTCTGACTTGGCCTCTTTTGTTCGTCCTTCCCCGGACTGTGGATTTCAACAGATGCAAGTCTCACAGGTTGGGGAGCTGTGTGAGGGGTCTCTGACAGCACAAGGAGTTTGAATCCTCAAGAGGCAAGGATTCCAATCAATATTTTAGAACTCTGTGCTATTTTCAGGGCTCTTCAGGCTTGGCCTCTATTAAAGAGAGAATCATTCATTCGTTTTCAGACAGACAATATTACAACTGTGGCATATGTCAATATCAGGGTGGGACTCGCAGTCCCTTAGCGATGAAGAAGTATCTTGGGTACTTTCTTATAGCGGAATCCACTCCTGTCTAATTTCTGTGATACATATCCCAGGTAATAGACAATTGGGAAGTGATGATCTCAGCCATCAGTCTTTACATCCAGGGGAGTGGTCTCATCCATCCAGATGTATTTTGTCAGATGTACAGATGTGGGGATCTTCCCGAAATAGATCTGACGCTTCCCATCCAAACAAAAAGCTTCCCAGTACCTTTCCAGGTCCAAGGATCCTCAGCGAGATGGTGGATGCGTTAGCAGTTCCTTGGTTTTACCAACCTGCTTACATTTTTACGCCTCTAGTTCTTCTTCCAAGGGTGATCTCCAAGATCATAATGGAACAATCGCATGTGTTTCTGATAGCACCAGCATGGCCTCACAGGTTTTGGTATGCGGATCTTGTCCAGATGTCCAGTTGTCAACCTTGGTCTCTTCCTTTAAGGCCAGACCTTCTGTCTCAAGGACCGTTTTTCCATCAGGATCTCAAATTGCTAAATTTGAAGGTATGGAAATTGAACGCTTAGTGCTTAGTCATAGAGGTTTCTCTGACTCAGTGATTAATACTATGCTACAGACTTGTAAGTTTTTATTTAATTTTATTTTATTTAAATTTATTATCGGGTTTGGAAAACCTATATTTCATGGTGTTCTCATTAAATCTATTGGCATTCTTTTAGAATTGCTAGAATTTTACAATTTCTTCAGGATGGTTTGGATAAAGGTTTGTCTGCAAGTACTTTGAAGGGACAAATCTCTGCTCTTTCTGTTTTATTTCATAGAAAGATTGCTAAACTTCCTGATATTCACTGTTTTGTTCAGGCTTTGATTTAATAACAGGCTTGATACGAACCAATCTCTCCTCCTTGGAGTCTTAATTTGGTTTTGAAGGCTTTGCAGGCTCCTCATTTTGAGCCTATGCATTCTTTGGATATTAAACTACTTTCTTGGAAAGTGTTGATCCTTTTGGCTATCTCTTCTGCTAGAAGAGTTTCTAAATTGTTTGCTCTCTCTTCCGAGTCTCCTTTTCTGATTTTCCATCAAGATAAAGCTGTTTTGCGGACTTAGTTTAAATTTCTTCCTAAGGATGTGAATTCTAACAACATTGGTAGGGAAATTGTTGTTCCTTCTTTGTGTCCTAATCCTAAGAATGCTCTTGAAAGATCTTTACATTATTTGGATGTTGTAAGAGCTTTGAAATACTATGTCGAAGCTACTAAGGATTTCAGAAAGACTTCTAGTCTATTTGTTGTTTTTACTGGTTCCAATAAAGGTCAGAAAGCCTCTGCCATTTCTTTGGCATCTTGGTTAAAGCTTTTGATTCACAAGGCTTATATGGAGGCGGGACAGTCTCCGCCTCAGAGAATTACAGCTCATTCTACTAGATTAGTCTCCACTTCTTGGGCTTTTAAGAATGAAGCTTCCGTTGATCAGATTTGCAAAGCAGCAACTTGTTTTTCTTTGCATACATTTACTAAATTTTACCTTTTTGATGTATTTGCTTCTTCTGAAGCAGTCTTTGGTAGAAAAGTTCTTCAGGCAGCTGTCTCAGTTTGATTCTTCTGCTTATGATTTTTTCTTGAAATTTATAAGAAAGACTTATTTTTTTTGTTTGGATTTAATTTTCTCAGCGGAAATAGCTGTTGTTATTTTATCCCTCCCTCTCTAGTGACTCTTCTGTAAACTTCCACATCTTGGGTATTTCTATCCCATACGTCACTAGCTCATGGACTCTTGCCAATTACATGAAAGAAAACATAATTTATGTAAGAACTTACCTGATAAATTAATTTCTTTCAAATTGGCAAGAGTCCATGAGACCCACCCTTTTTATGGTGGTTATGATTTTTTGTTTAAAAGCACAATTATATTTCCAGTTCATCTCTTTGTATGCTTTTTTACTCATTTTTATCACCTCACTACTTGGCTATTTGTTAAACTGAGTTGTAGGTGTGGTGGGAGGTGTATTTATAGGCATTTTGAGGTTTGGGAAACTTTGCCCTTCCTGGTAGGATTGTATATCCCATACGTCACTAGCTCATGGACTCTTGCCAATATGAAAGAAATGCATTTATCAGGTAAGTTCTTACATAAATTATGTTTTTTGCTTCTGAGCCACCATTCTCTCAGGATGATGCTGGTCAAGTAATGCCACAGCCTTCTCCTCAAGCGTCCCAAACGTTATCTTCGTCACAAGCAGTGCCCTGCGGTTCCTCGCAATCTCCTGGAGGAGTATATTTGCATGCAGAAATTGCTGCCCAGGTATCCTCGACTGTACCTGAGGCACTAGCTGCCACCCCCATGCTTCAGGAAAGATGCAAGAGGAAAATTAGAGAATCAGATATAGTAAGGTTTCTGATCCAGTCCAGGCTAACCAAGTTGCTCTTTCGCATAAGTCGGAAGAGGAGGATACTTCGGTAGCCTCTGAGGGTGAAATCTCAGATTCGGATAGTATAATTCCTTCTTCTGATGCTGAAGTGGTTTCCTTCAGATTCAAGCTTGAACACCTTCGTGTTTTGTTAAAGGAGGTTTTGGATACTTTGGATGACTCCGATACTCCTGTTGTTGTCAACTCTAAGAAATCTAGCAAATTAAATAGATACTTTGATGTACCCTCCCCTGGAGAGGTGTTTCCAGTGCCAGACCTTGCTATGGAGTTTATTGCCCGGGAATGGGAGAGACCTGGAATTCCTTTTTCTCCCTCTCCAGTCTTTAGGAAGATTTTCCCGGTGGCTGACTCCATTAAGGAGTCGTGGCAGATGGTCCCCAAGGTGGAAGGGGCGATCTCTACACTGGCCAAGAGGACTACTATTCCTATTGAGGTTAGTGGCTCTTTCAAGGATCCTATGGACAAGAAGTTGGAGGCTTTCTTAAAGATGTATATTCATCAGGGTCTACAATGGCAACCGGCAGTGTGCATTGCTACAGTGACAAGTGCGGCAGCATATTGGTTTGACGCTTTGTCCCTCCAAGCAGAGACTCCTTTGGAGGAGATACAGGATAGGATAAAGGCTCTTAAGTTAGCCAATTCCTTTATTACTGATGCCTCATTCCAGGTCATTAAGTTGGGAGCCAAAATATCTGGTTTTGTGATTTTGGCGCATAGAGCATTATGGCTAAAATCTTGGTCAGCTGATGTTTCTTCTAAATCTAAGCTTTTAGCGATTCCTTACAAGGGAAAGACCTTGTTTGGGCCGGGTTTGGGAGAAATTATTTCCAATATCACGGGTAGTAAAGGATCTTTTCTGCCTCAAGATAGGAAGAATAGGCCGAAAGGACGTCAGAGTAATTTTCGTTCCTTCAGAGGTAATTCTTTCCCCTCTTCTACCAAGCAGGAACAGTCCAAACCTTCTTGGAAACCCAGTCAGTCTTGGAAAAAGGAGAAGCAATCTAAGAAGACTGCAGCTGAGTCTAAGTCAGCATGAAGGGTTTTGCCCCTGATCCAGGATTGGATCAAGTGGGGGGCAGACTCTCTGTTTTCTCAAGCATGAATATGAGATGTCCCAGACCCGTGGACATAGTATCCCAAGGTTACAAGTTAGAATTCAAGACCTTTCCTCCCAGGGGCAGATTCCACCTCTCAAGATTATCTGTAGACCAGATAAAGAGAGAGGCGTTCTTAAAATTTGTACAGGATCTTTCCCTCCTGGGAGTGATAGTTCCAGTCCCAGTAAAGGAACAGTGTCCAGGGTTCTATTCCAACCTCTTTGTGATTCCCAAAAAAGATGGAACTTGCAGGCCTATTCTAGATCTAAAATTCCTCAACAAGTTTCTCAGATTGCCATCCTTCAAAATGGAGACTATTCATTCCATTCTTCCTTTAGTGCAAGAGGGTCAGTTCATGACGACCATAGACCTGAAAGATGCGTACCTCCACGTTCCCATTAACAGGGATCATCACAAATTTCTGAGATTTGCCTATCTGGACAAACACGTTCAGTTTGTGGCACTTTCATTTGGCCTCACCACAGCCCCCAGAATTTTCTTAAAGGTCCTGGGAGCTCTGTTGGCAGTAATTCGGTCTCGGGGAATTGCAGTGGCACCTTATCTGAATGACATTCTGGTTCAGGTGCCATCTTTTCAACTAGCAAAATCAGTTAGGCTATGAGTTGCCCAATGTATGAAGGTAATTGGTTTGATGGTGGCTTCCATGGACATAGTTCCCTTTGTTCAATTCCATTTGAGAGCTCCACAGTTATGCATGTTCAGTCATGGAACGGGGATTATGCAGAACTTTCTCAGAGGATAGTTCTGGATCAATCGACAAGAGACTCTCTGCCGTGGTGGCTGTCTCAAGAACATCTGTCCCAGGGGACATGCTTTTGGAGACCCTCATGGGTGATTGTGACCACGGACGCCAGTCTGCTGGGCTGGGGAGCAGTCTCGGACTCGTTGAAGGGACTTTGGTCTCAGGAGGAATCTGCTCTCCCCATAAACATATTGGAGTTGAGAGCGATCTTCAATGCCTTGATGGCTTGACCTCAGCTGGCTTTAGTCTGGTTTATCAGCTTCCAGTCAGACAACATAACCTCAGTGGCTTACATCAACCACCAGGGGGGAACTCAGAGTTCCTTAGCCATGAAGGAGGTGGCTCGAATCATTCAGTGGGCGGAAGCTCACAATTGCTGTCTATCTCCCATCCACATTCCGGGAGTGGACAAATGGGTAGCGGATTTCTTAAGCAGACAGACTTTTCATCCCGGGGAGTGTGAGCTCCATCCGGAAGTGTTCTCCAGGTTAACCATCAAATGGGGGGTACCGGAATTGGATCTAATTGCTTCTCAACAGAACGCCAAGCTTCCAAAGTATGGTTTGAGGTCAAGGGATCCTCAGGCCTTCCTTTTTCCTCCTTTTTGCTCTCCTTCCACGAGTTATTGCTCGGATTAGAGCATATGTGATTCTAATAGCTCCTGCGTGGCATTGCAGGATCTGGTATGCAGACCTAGTAGAAATGTTGTCTCTACCACCGTGGAGGCTGCCTCTGAGGAAGGACCTTCTACTGCAGGGTTTTCTTCATCCAAATCTCATTTCTCTGAAGCTGACTGCTTGGAGATTGAACACATAATTTTATCTAAGCGTGGTGAGACCATGATTCAGGCTTGTAAGCCCGTTACTAGAAAGATTTACCATAAGATATGGCTTAAATATCTTTATTGGTGTGAATCCAAGGGATACTCTTGGCATAGAGTCAGGATTCCAAGAGTTTTATCCTTTCTTCAGGAAGGTTTGGAGAAGGGTTTGTCTGTCTACTCTGAAGGGTCAGATTTCTGCTCTATCCATTTTGCTGCACAAGTGTCTGGCGGACGTGTCAGATGTGCAATCTTTTTGTCAGGTCTTGGTCAGAATCAGGCCTGTGTTTAAATCTGTTGCTCCACCTTGGAGCCTTAACCTTGTTCTTAGAGTTTTGGAACAGGCTCTGTTTGAGCCTATGCATTCCATAGATATTAAGTTATTATCTTGGAAGGTTTTGTTTCTTACTGCTATCTCTTCTGCTTGGAGAGTTTCGGAACTCTCAGCTTTGCAGTGCGATTCACCTTCTCATTTTTCATGCAGTTCTTCGTACCAAGTTTGGTTTTCTTCCAAAGGTTGTTTCGGATAGAAATATTAATCAGGAAATTGTTGTTCCTTCTCTCTGTTCTAATCCTTCTTCTCATAAGGAACGTTTGTTGCACAAACTAGATGTTGTGCGGGCTCTTAAATTCTATTTGCAGGCGACTAAGGACTTTCGCCAGTCTTCTGCATTGTTTGTTTGTTTTTCTGGAAAATGCAAAGGTCAGAAAGCTACTGCTGCTTCTCTTTCTCTCTGGTTGAGAAGTATTATTTGTTTGCTGTACGAGACTATCACAGCTCCTTCCACTAGGGCTATTTTTTCTTCTTGGGCTTTCAAAAAATGAGGCTTCTGTGGAACAGATTTGCAAGGCTACAACTTGGTCCTCTCTGCATACTTTTTCCAAATTTTATAAATTTTATACTCTTGCCTAGGCTGAGGCTTTTTTTTGAGAGAAAGGTTCTTCAAGCGGTGGTGCCATCTGTTTAGGTTCCCTGTCTTGTCCCTCCCTAATCATTTGTGTCCTCTGGCTTGGGTATTGATTCCCAAAGTAATTGATGATCCTGTGGACTCACCATATCTTAGGAAAGAAAACAAAATTTATGCTTACCTGATAAATTTATTTCCAGATATGGTGAGTCCATGGCCCCACCCTTTTTTTCGAAGACAGTTTTTTTTTGGTCTAAACCTCAGGCCGCTCTACACCTTGTGTTATTCCTTTTCTCCATTTTCCTTCGGTCGAATGACTGGGGATAGTGGGAAGGGGAGTGATACTTAGCAGCTTTGCTGTGGTGCTCTTGCCTCCTCCTGCTGGCAAGGAGTGATATTCCCAACAGTAATTGATGATCCCATGGACTCACCATATCTGGAAAGAAAGACATTTAGCAGGTAAGCATACATTTTGTTTTTTTTAAATTCACTTTCAGATTTTAATAAAAGTTATGTTTTAAAACACAAAGGTAACTCCGTCTCAGGAATATGGTGATAATTTAGACTAGGAGAAGAATGTGTTAACAAGTGCATTTTTTGGTCTGTATCTATACTGACTTTTTGTAGAATTGTTTCTCTCCAGCACTTATTTTATTCATTTGATAAGATTTTCATTTGAAACAATAGGACACTTATAATACATTTGTTTGGTGCCATTGGTAACATTTCAAAGACTATTTAGTAGCCAACAGCATTGCAAATTTAAAAAGTAAAGCCACAAAAATTAAACTAAGCTGAATAATTAAGGGACGGTCCATCTAAAAAAAGAAGTCCTCTGCAATTCAGTTGTTGAAAAACAAAGGAGCATGTGCAGTAACAGTCACCCAGGTTAAATGCAAGCTGGACAAGAAAGAATTCTGCTTAGTGGCCATTTTAGGCTGCTTTCAAACAAAACGTTTTCAACAATTACAGCTAATGCTTTTAATCAGCTGTTCAATGGACCCAGTGCAAGTCACCTATATGATTGAATGGGTAAGTAAAACTTATGATAGGATGTAGACTGTCCCTTTAAGGCACACATTCTGGGCCTGCCTTTGAGGGTTCTATTTTTGATAAAAAAAACTATTTTCAACCAGACTTGAAGGTAAGAGTAGCTTGCTTCCTCAGGCGCTTTCATTAAATAACATCTTGCTTTTGCAGGTCACAATACAACCGCTACAATTCCAGATCAACTTGGGCACCTCAGTTGCTTTCTTTCAGGTGGTTATAATGAAGGTGTCAGTTTATCCGCAGTTCCATTGGTTGCACTCTCTTTTATGAAAAAGGACCGTTCCTGGATGCCTGTACTGGACCTGAAGTGTCTCAACTGATACCTACTGTATTTGCAAGAAAAGTATTCCTTATTTCTATAGATCTCATGGATTTCAAACAACAAGCATGTGCTTATCAAATGAATAAAAAATCTTATTTAATATATAGAGATATATATAATAAAATAAATTCAAAATTAAATAAAACAATAACAATATACACAATACATAAAGTAATGTCAGAAATACAAATACATAAAAAACAATGTTGCTATTAAGTTATATATATCATACGCCTAGATAAAATCAACGATGAATGAGTATATCCAACCCGGTGTAGGTAATTAATAATACTTTTATTTGTGACCTTATACTTGGTGACAAGTATCCCCTGTCTCATTACAGGAATCCTGGATCTTCCTTGCAGCCTCCACATTATCAACTGCTTGAAATAAGCTTCTTGGCTCAAACTTATAGCATTAAACTGCTCTGGATATACTCATTCATCGTTGATTTTATCTAGGCGTATGATATATAACACTTAATAGCAACATTGTTTTTTATGTATTTGTATTTCTGACATTACTTTATGTATTGTGTATATTGTTATTGTTATTGTTTTATTTAATTTAGAATTTATTTTATTATATATATCTCTATATATTAAATACATTTTTTTTTAGAAACAGCCGGAAACTTCACTTATTTAGCTCTGCATAAAGTGCAGTGGCTTTAAATCTAGTGTGTCCCACAGCACACTATATTTTAACTGTTTTCTCATTTGCACCTGGGAATATAGGGAAATTTCCCTCAAGCTGTGGTTTTAATTGCTTTTTTATCTAGCGCAGTAAATAATTCTCCTTTCTGTATCCGCTTATCAAATGAATGCCAACAATAGCAGAATGTACTGCACTGCCATAAGAATGCCACAATGCAAGTCTATCAAACACTTGTAAACTGAAGCTGATGGAAGGTTACACCATACTATATTTATAGACCTAATACGGTTACACCATACTATATTTTATTTATAGACCTAATACGGATACACCATACCATATTTACAGACCTAATACGGATACACCATACCATATTTACAGACCTAATACGGATACACCATACCATATTTACAGACCTAATACGGATACACCATATCATATTTACAGACCTAATACGGATACACCATACCATATTTACAGACCTAATACGGATACACCATACCATATTTACAGACCTAATACGGATACACCATACCATATTTACAGACCTAATACGGATACACCATACCATATTTACAGACCTAATACGGATACACCATACCATATTTATAGACCTAATACGGATACACCATACCATATTTACAGACCTAATACGGATACACCATACCATATTTACGGACCTAATACGGATACACCATATCATATTTACAGACCTAATACAAATACACCATACCATATTTACAAACCTAATACGGATACACCATACCATATTTACAGACCTAATACGGATACACCATACCATATTTACAGACCTAATAAGGTTACACCATACCATATTTACAGACCTAAAACGGATACACCATACCATATTTACAGACCTAATACGGATACACCATACCATATTTACAGACCTAATACGGTTACACCATACCATATTTACAGACCTAATATGGATACATCATACCATATTTAGCGACCTAATACGGATACACCATACCATATTTACAGACCTAATATGGATACACCATACCATATTTACAGGCCTAATATGGTTACACCATACCATATTTACAGACCTAATACAGATACATCATACCATATTTACAGACCTAATACGGTTATACCATACCATATTTAGAGACCTAATACGGATATATCATACCATATTTAGAGACCTAATATGGATACATCATACCATATTTAGAGACCTAATACGGATACATCATACCATATTTACAGACCTAATATGGATACATAATTGAATTAAACATGTTTGGTGGGGATTTTATACGCAAATGGTCTAACACAATGATTTTACCCAAATTTATTCTGTTAATTGCCTCCCAGTTGTAGCTTCTGTTTGGCCTCTAGACACACCAGTGTTGCCCTGTAAGCTTCTTAGCACCAGCCGTGTCGCCGAAGTCTTCTTTGTGCCACAAATACTATTTTTCTGGTAATCAAGTATCCAGCATTTCTATTTCTTGGCCAAATCATTTTTTTATTAAAAGTGATAGTTACTCTCTAAGGCCCATCAGTAATGTACAGTGTAGGAGCCTGGTGAGAACGGTCTGCTAATATGTCTAAGCTACGCAAATTGTTATGTATTCCATCCGCATTATTGTGGCTCATTAAAGTGAACACTCAGCAGTTATTAAAGAGGCACTAAAGGCAAAATGAAACTATCACAATTCATATACAGCAGCAGTTTTAAGAGACTAATGGATGCACCAGTTTTTGAAAAATATAATTTATAAATATAATATAATTTCAATAAACAATGAGAAATGTGCAATTAACAATCTTGCAGGACATGTCAGTAAGAGTACTCTATAAGATTATTAGTTGTAGTAATTGTGACATCAGCAAAAGCACTAGTTAATGCTGAGTATCTCCCCCAACAGTCCTTATATATATGGATCATTCCTAGTCTTCAAGCAACTAGAGAATTCAGAAATTCTTTCCTCCTTGTTTATCCATTTCTCGGGTCCCCACATGGGATAAAAAGCTACTGCAGTCACCTTGCCTTAAAGCTTTGATCCAGGTTACATAACTAGTAGAAGGGAAGCCTCCCCCTGAACAAATTACTGCTCATTGTAGGTCTGGACTTTATCCCACGTGATGGCTCGTGGACTTTCATCATCACAAAATAATTAATTTATCAGGAAAGAATACATTTTGTTTTCTTTCATCACATGGTGAGAATCTACAAATCACATGTGGAAATCTATACCCAAGTAGTGAAATACACGAGATCACCATGAAATAGGGGGGGCAAACAGTGAACGCAGGTGCATTAATGATTAGGCATTAAAAAAGTGTGCAGGGGGCGGAGCTGACTGGTCACATAGAGCCGGAGCTCTCTTCCTAAACTAGACAAATATCTCCCTAATAATCCCCTAAGAACCCGAAAAATATTCCCAAAATTAGCTAAGATATCAATCTCCCACCTGTGCCCTCCCTGTTCTAGTATATTATTCTCCCCGTTCCTGATATCGAGCCGAATCATCAAAACTTCTACACAACACCACCGAGATGGAGGAGCTGTCTTGTTCTGCCAGGCGCTGAGTTTGGCGTCTCATATACCCTAAGCTGCCTGTTTTCACTTTTGCGGCCACATCAACATCAGATAAGTGGACACCGGGAGCTTATACTTCCCACTAATCTTACAGCTGACGGCTAACATCAGAGCGGAGAAAAAGCCCGCGAACGGCCGCCATCTTGGTCTCCATTGTTGCGCTGACTATAGCACTGAGCGCAAACACGGTACAGCCTCTTGGGATCCTGAATCTCTTTGTGACACTACAGTCCCCATTATACGTCCCAGAGACGATCCGGATTCTGAGGGGACAACTCTTCCCTGGAAATTGTCCAACACAGCTACAGAAACCGGGTCTGCTCCTCAGCACTCCATTTACTGAGACCCCTGCATGGAGAGGACATTCCACTGAGGCCTCAGGCTGATACCGGGTGATTTTCTGGGGCTGCTTTGAGTAAGTGCAACCCCCAACAGGTGAGGTTTGAAGTTTTCACAAAACACGCGGCACAACCCTGCAAAACCCCAATCCAGCATCACTCCAAGACAGGGTTAAACCTCATCAGTACATCCCTTTTTTTAAAAAAAGAAAAAGAAAGGAAAAGGAGAAAATAAAACCCCCCCTTTTTTTGTTTTTATTTTTTGCTGGGTCACCATATATAATTTTCTAATCCTGCTGATTAGCCTGGCAGAGCAGTACATAAGGTTACATATGCTTTTTCAGGTGCAACATACTTCCAAGACCTCAAAACTTGGTGTTAACTAGATAGCTCTCTCTTACAATACAGTGAAGTACATAGCCTAAACAAGTACAAATAAATAAGGCTCCACGACAACACTCAGAGTATCTATCACTCTCTGTATCCCACTAAAGCAGTATCATGAACTAAATTCCTGACAGTCTAAAATATTAGGCTTGTAGCTGATTCCTTATATTCAGCTTATATAGCCTTAGATGAGTGATGCATAAGGTATTAGCAGATTTATATTAGTAGCTATTAGAATAAGGTTACCCCACAAGTTATAACTTGATACTATAGGGTTAATGAAGGTAATGATTTGTGATATAGACACATAAACTCTCTAGAGGTAATTATAGATAAGACTGAGGTCAAATGAGAAACAAGGAAGTTCTGTTACATACGGCAAATGTGATTCAGGTTTGAGAGTCAATATGCACAGGTAACTTATAGCATTTACTTGAGGAAATAGTTCAATTTGAGAGTGCATACAAAAAGATACTTGCGGCTACTGAACAGTGGAGAAGCGTGGGGTGTTTAACCGAAGCGGCGTCTGGATCTATGACAGAGACGCTACTGGATGTTTGCAGGGAAGCGTGTGCCGCGTAAGCTCTGAGCAGCGTCTGTTAGGTGGTTGTGACTCAGATGTGAGGCGGTGATGGATGACGTCAGGATTCCAGCTACGGCCAAAAGAAAACTCAGAACAGTTGATAAGTATGCTGAGTGAGAGTAAGCTGAGAATTCAGATTAGTTGTGTAGGGTAAATATACAAAAGAATATAAGGCTGAGTAGGTAGAGGCTTGAAAATAGGATGAGCTGAGAGTTCAAGGATACAATCCAGATCACAACTTCAATAATCAAGCAACAACCAGGTGTTGCTGATAGCCTTATATAGGGCAACAATAAAGGTGGATAGATGGAAGTTAAGGTGGAATTATGACAAGCAGGCTCTGTTACCGCACTCTATCAATCAGCCTGTCAGAGACAAGCAATCTACAAGCATACTACAGGGTATATAGCAGACGCCTTTGTACCTTTATCAGAAGGCCAATTATTGCTTTTGCCTCCTCAACCAGGTTAGTCAGAACCTCTTACACAGATCTTCATACCAGTCCCGCAGGGATCCCTCTCCTCCCTTTCCCGCGGACACTTTAATCTGCGGGTCATATCCATACTCCTTTTTCCGGACTCGCCCAGAGGTGGCACTGCCCCAGGGGAGTTCCTCACTAACCTTTGGTCAGCCCAGATTGGCTACACCCGCATCACCATCAACCGGACTCTGACAACCCGGAACATCCTTTTTTTTTTTTTCTTGTTAGAAATTTAGGAGAGTAATGGAGGGCTAGAGCCCCATGATTTAGGGGAGCCGACCCGACCCCCCCCCCCCAGTATTTAACCTTAACAAGGAAGCAACACATCCTAACAAAACTAGAAGATCTCGAAGCCAAATCCCTTAACCATGGCACAATCAGTAAAGAGAAAACCAAAACACCAGGATAATCCTAAAAGGACCCTCACTGACCACTTCCATTGTAAGAATGTATCCGACCCAGATCTCTCAGGAGAGGACTCGAGAGATTCCACAGCCTTCAGCTCCGAACACATCAAAACAGACAAATCCTGTAGAGATAAATCTACACTCTCACAATCCAATTTCTTAGAATTCATTAAACTTCTAACCTATAAGATGGACACCCACTATGCCTCTCTTAGACAAGAACTTTGCCAATCGGTTAGTGAACTTAAGCAAGACATCTCCGCACTGGGAGAAAGAACAGAGATTCTGGAGAGAAAACATGAAGACTTAACGGATCACTCCAATCTTATCTTATTCACAAAACCTCGCGGAGCAAATTTCAGACATAGAGACCAAGCTGGCGGACCTGGAGGACAGGTCCCGCAGGAATAATCTTCGGATTAGAGGCATTCCTGAGGATATCTCCTCAGCGGAACTTCATAAATATCTGATTACCCTCTTCAAAGAGCTCCTTGGTCCAACGACAGAACAGGATCTGCTGATTGATAGGGCACATAGAGCTACACGCCCCCGCAACTCCACTGCTGACACCCCAAGAGATGTCATCCTTCGTCTACACTATTATACTACCAAAGAGAAAGTTCTACAGGCTTCTTTTAAAAATAAGCCTTTCAAAGAACCTTACCAAAATCTACAAATCTTCCCGGATCTGTCTCTACACACCCTAGCCAAAAGAAGATCCTTCCATCAATTTACAATGGCATTGAGACACCATAAGATAAAGTACAGATGGGGATTCCCGGTGAAGCTTTTTGTGCAACACCAGGATCATTCCTATGTAATTTCATCCTTAGATCAAGGTCTGAAGCTACTCAACACTCTAGGTCTCTCTGACCCCTCTGAGTCCTCTACTGGGAACCAAAGAAAAGTTAAGGAGCTTAACCTGACAGCTCCAGAATGGAGACCACACCATCCTGAGTCCTCTCACCAAGAAAAAGAATGACTGAGATCAGAACCCAGGTAGTTACAGACTTCTTTACCACCAGACCGGGGCTATCAAGACCGAATTATTGAAACAAACCCTTAATGGAGTGCACAAACGGGTACTTACCTTACTCATTCACCACTCCCTTCTCTTTGGTCCCATTAACCAGGACTTCTTCATCAGATGGCCCCCACACAGGTAAGCCTAGAGCTCACATATGGGTACTTACCTTACTCTCCTCTAGCTCATGGCTTTCCCCTGGTCGTTATGAATCTCCCTTGCTATATCATGTATTTCTCTCTTGCTTATCGTTTTATTCCAACAGGTTATTCTAAAGAAACCTCCCTGTCTCACTAAGTACAGGAGATGCATGGCTACTAGGATATATACTTAATGTTGTTAATTAGGATTGAGGTAGTAGCATTTATAAACGTGCTGTTGATGTTCGAACTACACCATATGCTTTAATATGTCATGTTTTAGTCAGAGAAATATTTGATACTTGTTACTCAGGTTTGATTCTGTTATTCAGTTTTTGATATACATGTTTGTTTTGCTACATATGTTTCTTCATACTGTATGTTTTACAAAGCCTATAGACTAGGCAAACTCCTAATTGAATCCATTTGGGTCCTCTTTTCTGTCTCAACTAAACGAACATACACAGATCTAAAATATCCCATTAACCAGGACTCCTTTATTAGATGTCCCCCACACAGGTAAGCCTAGAGCCCGCGTACGGGTATGCACCCTACTCTCCTCTAGTTCATGGCTTTCCCATTGTTGTTATGACTCTCCCTTGCTATATCATGTATTTCTTTCATGTAATTGGCAAGAGTCCATGAGCTAGTGACATATGGGATATACAATCCTACCAGGAGGGGCAAAGGTTCCCAAACCTCAAAATGCCTATAAATACACCCCTCACCACACCCACAATTCAGTTTTACAAACTTTGCCTCCTATGGAGGTGGTGAATTAAGTTTGTACTAAGATTTCTATGTTGATATGCGCTTCTCAGCATTGTTGAAGCCCGATTCCTCTCAGAGTACAGCGAATGTCAGAGGGACGTGAAGGGAGTATCACTTATTGAATACGATGATTTCCCTAACGGGGGTCTATTTCATAGGTTCTCTGTTATCGGTCGTAGAGATTCATCTCCTACCTCCCTTTTCAGATCAATGATATACTCTCAATTTACCATTACCTCTACTAATAACTGTTTTAGTACTGGTTTGGCTATCTGCTATATGTGGATGGGTGTCCTTTGGTAAGTATGTTTTCATTACTTAAGACTCTCTCAGCTATGGTTTGGCACTTTATGCATTTATATAAAGTTCTAAATATATGTATTGTACTTATATTTGCCATGAGTCAGGTTCGTGTATTTCCTTCTGCAGACTGTCAGTTTCATATTTGGGGAATGTAAACATTTTTAAGAATTTTTTTTCTTACCTGGGGTTTAGTCTTTTTTTCAATGGACTACTTTTTGCATTTGCGGGTATTAGGCCCGCGGGTGCGTCAAATGCTAAACTTTATTGCGTCATTCTTGGCGCGAGAAATTTTTGGCGTGAAAAAATACGTTTATGACGCTACTTCGTCATTTCCGGCGTCATACGTGACGCCGAGACCTTTCACATGGCGGCGTCATTAGTGGCGCAAGTGTGTCATTTCCGGTTATTTTTGGCGCCAAAAAAGGAGTTTACGTTACGTTGTGCGTCATACTTGGCGCCAAACTTTTCATTATTTCAATACCCCTTGTATGTTTGCCTCTTGCTTTTTGCTATCAGAGGCCTATGCTATTGCATTTTTTCCCATTCCTGAAACTGTCATTTAAGGAAATAGATAATTTTGCTTTATATGTTGTTTTTTCTCTTACATTGTGCAAGATGTCCCAATCTGATCCTGCCTCAGAAGTTTCTGCTGGAACATTGCTGCCTGACATCGGTTCTACCAAAGCTAAGTGCATTTGTTGTAAAATTGTAGAAATTATTCCACCGAATGTCATTTGTAATAGTTGTCATGATAAACTTTTACATGCAGATAGTGTTTCCATCAGTAATAGTACATTGCCAGTTGCAGTTCCTTCAACTTCTAATGTGCATGATATACCTGTAAATTTTAAAGAATTTGTTTCTGATTCTATTATGAAGGCTTTGTCTGCATTTCCACCTTCTAATAAACGAAAAAGGTCTTTTAAAACTTCTCATTTAGCTGATGAAATTTCAAATGACCAAAAACATAATAATTTATCCTCTTCTGATGAGGATCTATCTGATTCAGAAGATCCTTACTCAGACATTGACACTGACAAAGCTACTTATTTATTTAAAATAGAGTATATGCGTTCTTTACTAAAAGAAGTGTTAATACTTTGGATATTGAGGTAACCAGTCCTATTGACATTCAGTCTAATAAACGTTTAAATGCTGTTTTTAAACCTCCTGTGGTTTCTTCAGGGGTTTTTCCCATTCCTGAGGCTATTTCTGATATGATTTCTAGGGAATGGAATAAGCCAGGTACTTCTTTTATCCCTTCTTCAAGGTTTAAAAAATTGTATCCTTTACCAGCAAAATCTATAGAGTTTTGGGAAAAAATCCCCAAAGTTGATGGGGCTATTTCTACTCTTGCTAAACGTACCACTATTCCTATGGAAGATAGTACTTCCTTTAAGGATCCTTTAGATAGGAAGCTTGAATCTTATCTATGGAAGGCCTATTTATATTCAGGTCATCTTCTCAGACCTGCTATTTCTTTGGCTGATGTTGCGGCTGCATCAACTTTCTGGTTGGAAAATTTAGCGCAATATGAATTAGATTCTGACATATCTAGCGTTATTCGCTTACTGAAACATGCTAATCATTTTATTTGTGATGCCATTTTTGATATAATCAAAATTGATGTTAGATCCATGTCTTTAGCTATATTAGCTAGAAGAGCTTTGTGGCTTAAGTCTTGGAATGCTGATATGACATCTAAATCTAGATTACTATCTCTTTCTTTCCAAGGTAATAATTTATTTGGTTCTCAGTTGGATTCTATTATTTCAACTATCACTGGGGGAAAAGGAGTTTTTTTTGCCTCAGGATAAAAAACCTAAGGGTAAATCTAGGGCTTCTAACCGTTTTCGTTCCTTTAGTCAGAATAAGGAACAAAAACTCAATCCTCCCCCCAAGGAATCTACTTCCAATTGGAAGCCTTCCTCAAATTGGAATAAATCCAAGCCATTTAGGAAACCAAAGTCAGCCCCTAAGTCCGCATGAAGGTGCGGCCCTCATTCCAGCGCAGCTGGTAGGGGGCAGATTAAGGTTTTTCAAGGATTTTTGGATAAAATCTGTCCAAAATCATTGGATTCAGAGCATTGTCTCTCAAGGGTATCGAATAGGATTCAGAGTAAGACCTCCTGTGAGAAGATTTTTTCTCTCACGCATCCCTGTAAATCCAGTAAAAGCTCAGGCTTTTCTGAAGTGTGTTTCAGACCTGGAGTCTTCAGATGTGATCATGCCAGTTCCTCCTCAGGAACAAGGTTTGGGGTTTTATTCAAACCTATTCATTGTCCCAAAGAAAGAAAATTTATTCAGACCAGTTCTGGATCTAAAATTTTTGAATCGTTATGTAAGAGTACCAACTTTCAAGATGGTGACTATGGGCTCCATGTACTAAAGCGTCAATTTTCTCGCCAACAACGTGTCTGCTCGACTCGCTTGAACTCGCAGCTAGCGAGATGTTGCCCGCCCGCCATATGCACTAAAAAACATCCAAAAAAATCTTGCGTCTAATCCTCATCGAGCACTGGCGAATGATTCATACATATGACGCCTCGCTAGTTGCGAATGTACTATTATTTGCTTACAACTTGTCAGTCATGTTTGTCCCACGTGACTGTAAGGTGTCAGAAACGTCAGATTTGTCGCGGGAACATATTGCAGCACTATATAAAGTAGAATTTATCAATTTTGTCAGACTGCATAGTTCCCGAAGCTTTACTGACTTTTATTGTTATTGATAAATTAAGTATGGCTACTTCTAGATCGGATTCACAGTCCAAATCGAAGAATCCACACTTTTCACATCAGCAGAACCTGGTTCTTGTCGATATGGTTCTAAACTCGTATGACTATTTATTTGGTTGTCGTGCAAAGCAAGCTTCGAGTATCCGAAAAAAAAGTATCTGGACTTGGATCAGTGATGCTGTCAGTGCTCAGGGACCTGGGAAAAAGGACGTTGACCAGATCAAAAAAAGGTACAACGATATAAAAAGATTTGCCAAAGCCAAATTGGCAAAAGAAAAAAATTCTTCCCGTGCTACCGGAGGTGGAACAGCTTATGCTGCAGATCTGACCGATTACGAGCAGAGACTGGTGCAGCGTCTAGGCCAGAAGTAATCGTCGGGATCACAGATGATTGTGATAGCGACCTAAGAGGAAATTTGCATCAGACGAATAATATACAGTTGAAGAAGTGTCTCCATGGCTAGGAGGATCAAAAGTGAGTAACAATTCAATTGTATTGTCCCTCTTTTAAATCAGTTGTAGGCGTATATGTTATAGACCCTATTGTTTATGATGGTGCTCGCCACCTATAAGCTGGCGAGGGATTTTTCACGAGGTAGGTGCGGAAAAATTCACGAGCGTATAAATAGATAGTTTAGTAATTACTGTTTTGTGCGAGATTTATGTAGAGCGAGTATTTTATAGCTACAAAAAAGACTGGAATTCAAGAGTTGCGGACAAGTTCGCTCAACATTTGTAAATGTAAGGTTTTCAATGGATTCGTGGCATAGTACATACGGTTATGGATCCGCACGCAGAAATTTAGACGGAAATAGTCACGAAGACCTCGCAGACAGCTTAGTACATGGAGCCCTATAAGGACTATTCTGCCTTTTGTTCAGCGAGGACATTATATGTCCACAATAGACTTGCAGGATGCATACCTTCATATTCTGATTCAACCAGAACACTATCAGTTTCTGAGATTCTCTTTTCTAGACAGGCATTACCAATTTGTTGCTCTTCCATTTGGCCTAGCAACAGCTCCAAGAATCTTTTCAAAAGTTCTGGGTGCCCTACTATCTGTAATCAGAGAACAGGGTATTGCAGTGTTTCCTTATTTGGACGATATCTTGGTACTAGCTCAGTCTTTATGTACTGCAGAATCTCACACGAGTCAACTAGTGTTGTTTCTTCGGAAACATGGTTGGAGGATCAATTTACCAAAAAGTTTCTTGATTCCTCAGACAAGGGTCACCTTTTTATGCTTCCAGATAGATTCAGTGTCCATGACTCTGTCTATAACAGACAAGAGACGTTTAAAATTGGTCGCAGCATGCCGGCACTTTCAGTCTCAGTCATTCCCTTCAGTGGCTATGTGCATGGAAGTTTTAGGTCTCATGACTGCAGAATCAGACGCGATCCCCTTTGCTCGTTTTCACATGAGACCTCTAGAGCTTTGTATGCTGAATCAATGGTGCAGGGATTATACAAAGATATCACAATTAATATCCTTGAATCCCAATGTACGACACTCTCTGACATGGTGGATAGATCACCATCGTTTGGTTCAAGGAGCTTCTTTTGTTCGGCCAACCTGGACTGTGATCTCAAGAGATGCGAGTCTTTCAGGTCGGGGAGCTGTTTGGGGATCTCTGACAGCACAAGGGGTTTGGAAATCTCAAGAGGCGAGATTACCAATAAATATTTTAGAACTTATGTCTTATGTCAATCATCAGGGTGGGACTCACAGTCCCCAAGCTATGAAAGAAGTATCTCGGATACTTGCTTGGGCGGAATCCAGCTCCTGTCTAATCTCTGCGGTGCATATCCCAGGTGTAGAGAATTGGGAGGCGTATTATCTCAGCCGCCAGACTTTACATCCAGGGGAGTGGTCTCTCCATCCAGATGTGTTTTCTCAAATTGTTCAGATGTGGGGTCTTCCAGAGATAGATCTCATGGCCTCTCATCTAAACAAGAAACTTCCCAGATATCTATCCAGGTCCAGGGATGTTCAGGCGGAAGCAGTGGATGCGTTGACACTTCCTTGGTGTTATCATCCTGCTTACATCTTCCCGCCTCTAGTTCTTCTTCCAAGAGTGATCTCCAAAATCATCATGGAACAGTCTTTTGTGTTGCTGGTGGCTCCAGCATGGCCACACAGGTTTTGGTATGTGGATCTGGTTCGGATGTCCAGTTGCCTGCCTTGGCCACTTCCGTTACGGCCAGACCTACTATCTCAAGGTCCGTTTTTCCATCAGGATCTCAAATCATTAAATTTGAAGGTGTGGAAATTGAACGCTTAGTTCTAAGTCATAGAGGTTTCTCTGACTCAGTGATTAATACTATGTTGCAAGCTCGTAAATCTATTTCTAGAAAGATTTATTATAGAGTTTGGAAGACTTACATTTCATGGTGTTCTTCTCATAAATTCTCCTGGCATTCTTTTAGAATTCCTAGAATTTTACAGTTTCTTCAGGATGGTTTGGATAAGGGTTTGTCTGCAAGTTCCTTGAAAGGACAAATCTCTGCTCTTTCTGTTTTATTTCACAGAAAGATTGCTATACTTCCTGATATTCACTGTTTTGTACAGGCTTTAATTCGTATTAAGCCTGTCATTAAGTCAATTTCTCCTCCTTGGATGGTTCTGAAGGCTTTACAGGCTCCTCCATTTGAACCTATGCATTCTTTGGACATTAAACTACTTTCTTGGAAAGTGTTGTTCCTTTTGGCTATCTCTTCTGCTAGAAGAGTTTCTGAGCTATCTGCTCTTTCTTGTGAGTCTCCTTTTCTGATTTTTCATCAGGATAAGGCAGTTTTGCGGACTTCTTTTCAATTTTTACCTAAAGTTGTGAATTCTAACAACATTAGTAGAGAAATTGTTGTTCCTTCCTTATGTCCTAATCCTACGAATTCTTTGGAGAGATCCTTACATTCTTTGGATGTGGTAAGAGCTTTGAAATATTATGTGGAAGCTAATAAAATTTCAGGAAGACTTCCAGTCTATTTGTTTTATTTTCTAGTCCTAGGAAAGGTCAGAAGGCTTCTGCTATTTCCTTGGCTTCTTGGTTGAAACACTTGATTCATCAAGCTTATTTGGAGTCGGGTCAGACGCCGCCTCAGAGAATTACAGCTCATTCTACTAGATCAGTCTCCACTTCATGGGCTTTTAAGAATGAAGTTTCAGTTGATCAGATTTGCAAAGCGGCAACTTGGTCCTCTTTGCATACATTTACTAAATTCTACCGTTTTGATGTATTTGCTTCTTCGGAAGCAGTTTTTGGTAGAAAAGTTCTTCAGGCAGCTGTTTCAGTTTGATTCTTCTGCTTTTGATTTAAGTTTTTTTCTTTCAAAATGAAAATAAACTTATTTTTTTGGGTTGTGGTTTAATTTTATCAGCGGAATATGGCTGTTTTTATTTTTATTCCCTCCCTCTCTAGTGACTCTTGAGTGGAAGATCCACATCTTGGGTATTGATATGCCATATGGCACTAGCTCATGGACTCTTGCCAATTACATGAAATAAAACATAATTTATGTAAGAACTTACCTGATAAATTCATTTCTTTCATATTGGCAAGAGTCCATGAGGCCCACCCTTTTTTATGGTGGTTATGATTTTTTTGTATAAAGCACAATTATTTCCAAATTTCCTTGTTGATGCTTTCTTACTCCTTCTCTTTATCACCCCACTGCTTGGCTATTCGTTAAACTGAATTGTGGATGTGGTGAGGGGTTTATTTATAGGCATTTTGAGGGTTTGGGAAACCTTTGCCCCTCCTGGTAGGATTGTATATCCCATATGTCACTAGCTCATGACTCTTTGCCAATATGAAAGAAATGAATTTATCAGGTAAGTTCTTACATAAATGATGTTTTTCCCTCTTACTTATCTGTTTTAGTCTAATTTGTTATTCTAAAGAAACCTACCTGTCTCACTAAGTACAGGATAATCCATAGTACTAGGATAGATACTTAAAGGGACACTGTGAGCCAAAAAAAAATTATTTTGTGATTCAGATAGAGCATCGCAATTTTAAGCAACTTTCTAATTTACTCCTATTATCAAATTGTCTTCATTTTCATGGTATGTTTATTTGAAAAGCAAGAATGTAAGTTTAGATGCCGGCCCCATTTTAGGGTGAACAACCTGGGTTGTCCTTGCTGATTGGACAGCACCTTTAAACAAGTGCTGTCCATGTTCTGAACCCCACATTTGCTGGCTCCTTAGCTGAGATGCCTTCTTTTCAAATAAAGATTGAAGAGAATGAAGAAAAATTGATAATAGAAGTAAATTAGAAAGTTGCTTACAATTACATGCTCAACTCTGAATCATGAAAGAAACAACTTTGGGTTCAGTGTCCCTGTAAATGATGTTTAATTAGGATTGAGATAGTAACATTTATAGGTTTGCTTGGATATTCAAACTACACCATATGCTTTAGTGTGTTATGTTTTAGGTGGAGAAATACTTGATATTTTTTTGCTTAGGTTTGAAGCTGTTTTTTCGTATACATGTTTGTTTCCTCTACATATATTTCCCATACGGTAGGTTTCACCAAAGCCGTAGACCAGTAAACTCCTAATTCAACCCATTTTTTTTTCTTTTTTGGATCTCTTCTCTGTCTCAAACTACATGAACATATACAGGTCTAAAATTACTCCTCCTTTGTTCACTTTACCATACTGCTCATAAACGGGGGGGGGGGGGGCCTCATGTCTGGCCACCTTTATCTTCTGCAGCCCACACTTAACATTTCTTCCCCCAGACTTCTCTACCATATTCACATTATTCTAAGTTATTTAACCCCCCCAAACTTCTTTTTTCTAGACCCGCTGATCATCTACTCTCATAACCAACCCAGTTTAGGTTGGTCACATTCACCTCCGCCCCCCCCCCCCCCCATATTACCTCTACCTTCCCCCTGCTCCCTATTTTTTTAACCAGAGGCGCTCTTGACCGCTGAATCCCCAATATCCCGAAAAATAAAAATTAAGCACATCGCTTAGTTTATATCTAATTCCCATCACTTTTCAACACTACTTTCGACACTACTCTGCTGGACCAAACTCACTTTCAAGGTATTGACCGCTGGAAATCACCCCCTTGACACGATCTCTTTTTTTTTTTTTTTCTTCTTCTTTCTCTCTTCTTCCTCTCCTTCTTTCCCCTCATTTCCTCCCTCATATTTATAATTATCTAACCCCAATAACCATGGAAGGACTCCGCCTACTTACTTTAAATGTACAGCAAATATAGCAAATGATACCAGGCAGGGTTGCCCACTCCTCACCTCTCCTGTTTGCTTTGGTCATAAGAACCCCTCGCACAATCTTTTAGAAAGGACCCCCGAACCAAATCTCCCTCTATGCAGAATGACATCACCCTTTTTTGTCGTCTCCCAGATCGAGTCCCTCCCCGCAGTTGTTCACTATAATAGAACGTTTTTACAAGCTTAATATCTCTAAAACAGAGGCCCTTCCCATTAATGTCTCTCCCCATGACCTCAATTTTCTGGCAAAAAAAAACATTCCACTTTCAGTGGAAAAGAACTTCTCTTCTAGATCCTAGGTATTTCATCTTAGTCCAGTTCTTCACCACAGTAGCTCAGCAATTTGTAGACAGGTTTCCAGGAATTCAAGAAACTACTTGAGTCCATGGGAGTTTCGAGAGATCTCTTGGATAGGACGCATCTCCGCGATCAAAATGTCCTTTCCTCCCCAAGATCATCATATCTGCTTAGATCCATCCCATACAACGTTCCCAGAACTGTCCTTAACAGACTACAGAGTATTAATCACCACTTATGTGTGGAAGGATAAGAGACCCAGAACCTCTGGTTGTACATTGGAAAAAACGGTGAATCAGGGTGGCCTCGCTTTACCGAATCTGATTTCATATTAACAGATGCTGCTAGACTTTCACATATATTTAGATGGAATCGACTCTGAACGGCAACTGGGTGGTCTCTTGTTGAGTCGTCACTGTTACCCCTAGTTTCTGTCTCTCTGATCTCCTTTCAATTCCTAATCACCATAGACAGGACTTAGAAAGTAGTACACCCAATATTCAAACATGCACTACCTGTTTTGGGACCAGATAAGACATAATCAGCCATCTCCCCTCACCCATCGCCTATACTCACTATTTCTAGTGCGCTTTTCTGTCTCTCTGACTCATGTCCCCCCCCCCCTACAGCAGGACCCTACGGGTGACAGACTTTTATGATAATGTGCATGTGGCTTCCACATCCGGCTCTATGCGCCCAAATTTCAACTCCCCCTCTAGACTTATTTTGAAGCATATACGCTCTGAGCACGCGTCTAAGCACCTGGAGCTACCCTAAACGAGCCGCTAAGACCTTTGACAACCTGGGAGATGGCCTGGCAAAGGGCTCATAAGGTCAAACATTCTTTTTCATTTCATTATAAACTGCTCATCAATCTCGCACATCTCTCACAAAATACCACAACACCAAGCCTGGGAAAGAGATATTGGTTTTACCACTACCCTAGAGATTTGGCATACTAGGATCATCTTAACCAAAAAATTACTCCATTGCGCCAATTTGTGGGAACTTCATTACAAGGTTCTAGTTAGGTGGCATTTGGTACCAATGGTACTACATAAGATTTTCCCCACACAAAACCCCCGAATGCTGGAGGAATTGCAAAGCTTGTGGTACAACACTACACATTTGGTGGTCTTGCCCGGCCATTCAGCCACTGTGGAGGGAAATATATGCACTCCTACACTAACTTAGAATAACCCCACCATATACCCCAGAGGTATCCCTTTTACATATGCAGATGCCCAATCTTAATCGTCCCAATGAAGCTCTTACAATCTACATTTTTATGGCCACAAAACTAGTTATAGCCAGAACTTGGAAGGAGGAGAGACCGCCACTCCTCGCACAGGTAGTTCCCATAGTACACTACATTGGACAAATGGAACAGTACTCTTATAGTCTTAGATATGATTGATTCCTTTTATGAGATCTGGTCTCCTTGGCTCTCAAAATTCCCAAACTTGGACTCCACCCCCCACCGTTACACCCCATCCTTAAACACTCCCCTTTTTTTTCTCTTCCTTTAGGTCTTCGCGTCCCAAGACACATCCACTCATACTTTAACAGCAATAGATATAACTATCAGATATACCTTCTTCTTCGATGTTCCCCGTAAATGAGACCCTATTCTCAACAACCATTTTATACATTACTATCGCCGACAACAGGACCCAACAACTCCTCCAACTTTTTATATACTTCTGTATTATAAATTGTAATACGTCTTTTACCCTGTATATGAATATGTCTTATTTTGTATGATGGTGATGTTTTATTGTCTTAATGTTAGTCTCAAATAAAAAATATTTAAAAAAAAAAAAAAAAAAAAAAAAAAGTGTGCAAAGACCAAGAAGCTTCTTTGAAAATCTGTTTCAATAGAAGCCTCCATCATGAAAAGCAAAATAAATGGACACGGCTCTAATAGAATGAGCTAATAACACGCTCAGGCGGGAGTTTTTCACCACAACCAAATATGTCTTACAATTAAGGCTTAAAAAAAAAAAACGTTAGAATGTTTAAAACTTTTGTGACTTCCACATATTTGAGAGCTCTCACAACATCCAGATGATGAAGATGCCTGTCTAATATTCTTAGGAGCTGGACAAAAAAGACAGAACCACAATTCCCTGATTAATCAGTATCTGTAGATACTACCTTAGGAAGAAAAGGATAGCTAGTGGGAAAAACAAACTTACGCTGATGGGGAAAAAAAATCTAAAAATGTAATTTTTATATATAATTTTTTTAGTAATATCTGAAAGCTCAGAAACTTTCTAGCCTAAGAAAAATAACATTGCACGATAAAAGCTAATGGTTAAACCCGTGGTTGCCCATCCCGCGGTCCCCTCAAGGACCCCCAACAGTCCTGGTTTTTCATTATAGCTTGAAGCCAGTGCACAGGTGAAATAATCAGCTGATGGATGAGAGGCAGGTTGGTTACAGATCAGCTGATTATTCACACCTGTGCACTGGTTTAGCTATAATGAAAACCAGGACTGTTGGGGGTCCTTGAGGACCGCGGTTGGCAACCACTGGTCTAAACCATGCATTGGCTCAAAAGGAGGAGTTTGAAAATCTTGATAAAATAAAGGACCTTGAGTGAAAAGATCCTCCAAGTTGTCCACAAGGACATTTGAACTAGATCTGCAAACCAAATCCTGCGAGTCTATGCCAGAGCAATCAGAAATACTGAGTCTTGTTCCTGTTTGTGTATCTATCCAGAGTGATAGTCTGAATCAAACAGAGGAAAAAGTAAATCAGGTTGAACAACCAGGGAACCACTAGGGCATCTATCACACTTACCTGAGAGTCCTGTTACCTTGCACAATACTGGGGCAGTTTGTGGTTCAGGCTAAAAGCCATAAGATCTATAGCTGGCAGACCCCAACATCTCACAATCTGGTCAAAAACATCCTGATTCAGAGACCATTCAGCTGGGTTAAGACACTGGGGACTGAGAAAGTCTGCCTCTTAATTGTTCGCACCCAGAATGTAGATGGAATAAATCATGCAATGATGATAATTCTACCCAGCTGATGATGTGGGACACCTCCCTTACTTGCTATAAGCCACTGCTGTGAAATTGTCTGACTGGAATCACCAGCAAAAGATTCCTGACTGAGGTCGGGACAACTTTGGAGATCTGCATTGGAGTTCAGCATATTTATGGGAAACTTCCCCTCCCAAAAAGACCAACTCACTGCACTCCTCCAGTCCTCCAGACTGTACCCCCAACCTAACAGGTAGCATCTGTGAAATTACTACCCACACTGGCCAAAGAAAGGCGGCCCTGAACGAAGGAATGGCATGTTTGCCACCATGTCCTTGTCCTGTGGATCTAGCAGGACTTGTGAGACAGATCCTCCGTGGTCCCCATTTCACTTGATGCAAGCATCTGGAATTGGAGGACCAGAACATGAATGTGGCAAATGGACTTGCATCTGAGGCAGCCACCATTAATCACACCAACTTCCATGCCACTAAGCAACAGAAGGGAGAGAATTCAGCTGCAGAAGGCCACAGGCCTGTTGCCAGCTTTCAGTCTGCCGCTGATTTGTCCAGGACAAATGCATAGTTAGTGAATTGAATATGAACTCAAGAAAAGACAAGGGTCTGAGGAGTTATGAAGGTCTTTGAAGGATTTGATTTCCCAACCATGACCTTTGAAGACAGTGTACGAAGCCATTTGAGTGAAAGACAGCCACATGAAAAGAAGGAGCTGAACTAGAAGGTTGTCCCAAGTTAGGAACTACAGAGATTCCTTGAGCATGAACCGCAGACAACAGAGCTCCCAGAAGTTTAGTAAACCATCTCGGTGCTGTAGCCCCAGCCCTGAAAGGGGGGGCCACAAGCTGATAATCTTGCTTAAGAAATCACAATCTCAGGACTTGACATGACCCCTGTGAATAGCGATATATTAATAAGCATCTTTTAAGTCTATGGTATACATAAACTGACCCTCCTGCACTAAAAGAATTAAAGTGTAAATTGGTCTTCCATCTTGAAAGTACCTTGAAAGTAACTTTTAGGAATTTGTCCAATATTTTGAGATCCATAAAGAGATTTAAACTAAAACCCGCTGGTTTAATTCTGATGTTGGAACTGGAGCAATTACTCCCATTAATGCCACATCTCTTACAAAAGACAAACAAGTTTGGCCTTTTAAAGGATCTCAATGCACTTTAGACAGAAAGAATCTTCCTCGAGGAGGCCTTGACTGAAAGATTATTTGATAAACTTTACCCAGGGATACCGATCAGATCGCTCTAAAGCATTCTACCCCCACCAGAGACTAGTCTGGCATGGGGGCAACACCTTCATGCGTTCTTGGAGGCTGGGGCAGACTTTTTCTAAGCCTTGATTGCCAAAAGAAGCACAAAAAACAAACATCCTACAGATCTAAGTTTACCCATAGATTTTATTTTTTTATCTTGGGACAGAAAAGCCCCAGTGACTGTTGTAATAATGGCATCCAGTTCAAGCCCAAACAGAGATTTACCCTGAAAAGGAAAACATATCAGCAGACCAAGAAAACAAGTTTGTGTAGCTAAAAAAAGCTAATACAGCATTTTTAGCATTAATGTTAATCATTTCTGCTGCTCTTTTCAGGAGATTGAAGGGTCAATTTAAAATGAAACATTCATGATTCATATAGAGCACACAATTTTAAACAACTTCCAATTCACTGCATAATCGTTATATATTTACACTCTCTGAGGCATCAGATCCTACTGAGCATGTGCAAGATTCACAGGATATATGTATACGCATTTTGTGATTGGCTGATGGCTGTCGCATGATGCAGTGGGAGGGAAAATAGAAAAAAGTGAACAGAAGGTCAGATGCGCCTAAGTGATTAAGTGCATATACTAAAATAAATCCAATATGCACCAGTACCAAAAGGAACAAATCTAAAGTGCTATAAGTACAATATATGTACTTTATAAATATATATATGTCTATATATGTAGAGTGAAATAAACATATGTTATTTGAAATGTAATGCTGATTAGCAATCAAAGCAAAGCAAATATAAAGTGATCACCCAAGCAAATATAAAGTGATCACCCAAGCAAATATAAAGTGATCACCCAAGCAAATATAAAAGAAGAAACCCTCGTAATAACATAAAACAAATAGCAAAAAAACGTATATACTAATATAATGGTCACGATATGACCTTGGCAGTCCACCACTACCTAACAAGGAGTGTTGAAATCTGTGTGTTGTATCTGCGGAGGGAAAATAGAACTTACTTTAACATTTGTCAAAAAGAAATCTATGCTCATCTGAAATTCAAACAAAGTGCTTTTGCATTGTCTTTTACTGATTATGCTATTCTACTTTGTTTAGTGGTTCTTTAATGCGATCCCGAAAGAGCAAGAGCCAATAACATGAGTCTATGAACATAAGTTAAAGATAAAAGACCAGAGTCCTAGAGTCAATGAAAATATAATCTGTGGGATTAGGAGTAGAAATCTCAGATGAATGTAATGACTGCCATATAAAATAAAGATTGAAATAAAGTAGATGGATATACAGGTTGTCAACCAGCCTTCCTACTCTGGAACATTCTCTTATCTGGTCACATACTACATTAGATAATATAAGACATTCTGCTGTCATTTGAGGATCTAATTTGACCAGTAATGAGGTACCTACATATTACATAACGTGTATAATCTGCTATTCACCTTACAAATAAAGGTTATTCACCTTGTATGATCTCATTACACCACCTCACAAGTAACCTATTTACCATAATCACTACTGCCCTAGACCTCTTACTATACAAAGCTTTTATGACCACTGGATATCTCTGCCTGCAGAACTGAGAAATACATTGAACATTATGGGATTTCAAGTAAGATTTACTTTAGAGGATAATTACACCAGAGTGGACCAGACTTAGATATGAGGGAGAACATAATTAGTAATCAAAAGAAAACCTATAGAGGCTGACTGCGAGTACCAGGCCCAAGAAAAGAAAACCTATAGAGGCTGACCGTAAGTACCAGGCCCAAGAAAAAAAAAAACTATAGAGGCTGACAGTGAGTACCAGGCCCAAGAAATAAAACCTATAGAGGCTGACTGTGAGTACCAGGCACAAGTAAAAAAAAAAAACCTAGAGGGAGGCTGGCGGTGAGTACCAGGCCCAAGAAAGAAAACCTATAGAGGCTGACCGTGAGTACCAGACCCAAGAAAGAAAACCTACAGAGGCTGATCGTGAGTACCAGGCCCAAGTAAAAAAAACCCTATAGAGGCTGACCGTGAGTACCAGGTACAAGTAAGAAAACCTATAGAAGCTGACTGTGAGTACCAGACACAATTAAGAAAACCTATAGAGGCTGACCGTGAGTACCAGACCCAAGAAAGAAAACCTATAGAGGCTGACCGTGAGTACCAGGCACAAGTAAGAAAACCTATAGAGGCTGACCGTGAGTACCAGGCACAAGTAAGAAAACCTATAGAGGCTGACCGTGAGTACCAGACCTAAGAAAGAAAACCTATAGAGGCTAACCGTGAGTACCAGACCAAAGAAAGAAAACCTATATAGAGGCTGACCGTGAGTACCAGACCCAAGAAAGAAAACCTATAGAGGCTGACCGTGAGTACCAGACCCAAGAAAGAAAACCTATAGAGGCTGACCGTGAGTACCAGACCCAAGAAAGAAAACCTATAGAGGCTGACCGTGAGTACCAGGCACAAGTAAGAAAACCTATAGAGGCTGACCGTGAGTACCAGACCTAAGAAAGAAAACCTATAGAGGCTGACCGTGAGTACCAGACCCAAGAAAGAAAACCTATAGAGGCTGACCGTGAGTACCAGACCCAAGAAAGAAAACCTATAGAGGCTAACCGTGAGTACCAGACCAAGAAAGAAAACCTATAGAGGCTGACCGTGAGTACCAGACCATAAGAAGAAAACCTATAGAGGCTGACCGTGAGTACCAGACCCAAGAAAGAAAACCTATAGAGGCTGACCGTGAGTACCAGGCCCAAGAAAGAAAACCTATAGAGACTGACCGTGAGCACCAGGCACAAGTAAGAAAACCTATAGAGGCTGACCCTGAGTACCAGGCTCAAGAAAAGAAAACCTATAGAGGCTGACCATGAGTACCAGACCCAAGAAAGAAAACCTATAGAGGCCGACTGTGAGTACCAGGCCCAAGTAAAAAAAAACCTATAGAGGCTGGCGGTGAGTACCAGGCCCAAGAAAGAAAACCTATAGAGGCTGACCGTGAGTACCAGACCCAAGAAAGAAAACCTACAGAGGCTGACCATGAGTACCAGGCACAAGTAAAAAAAAACCTATAGAGGCTGACCGTGAGTACCAGGCCAAAGAAAGAAAACCTATAGAGGCTGACCGTGAGTACCAGGCACAAGTAAGAAAACCTATAGAGGCGGACTGTGAGTACCAGACCCAAGAAAGAAAACCTATAGAGGCTGACTGAGTACCAGGCACAAGTAAGAAAACCTATAGAGGCTGACCGTGAGTACCAGACCGAAGAAAGAAAACCTATAGAGGCTGACCGTGAGTACCTGGCACAAGTAAAAAAAACAATATATAGAGGCTGACCGTGAGTACCAGACCCAAGAAAGAAAACCTATAGAGGCTGACCGTGAGTACCAGGCACAAGAAAGAAAACCTATAGAGGCTGACCGTGAGTACCAGACCCAAGAAAGAAAACCTATAGAGGCTGACCGTGAGTACCAGGCACAAGAAAGAAAACCTATAGAGGCTGACTGTGAGTACCAGACCAAAGAAAGAAAACCTATAGAGGCTGACCGTGAGTACCAGGCACAAGAAAGAAAACCTATAGAGGCTGACCGTGAGTACCAGGCACAAGTAAGAAAACCTATAGAGGCGGACTGTGAGTACCAGACCCAAGAAAGAAAACCTATAGAGGCTGACTGAGTACCAGGCACAAGTAAGAAAACCTATAGAGGCTGACCGTGAGTACCAGACCGAAGAAAGAAAACCTATAGAGGCTGACCGTGAGTACCAGGCACAAGTAAAAAAAACAACCTATAGAGGCTGACCGTGAGTACCAGACCCAAGAAAGAAAACCTATAGAGGCTGACCGTGAGTACCAGGCACAAGAAAGAAAACCTATAGAGGCTGACTGTGAGTACCAGACCAAAGAAAGAAAACCTATAGAGGCTGACCGTGAGTACCAGGCACAAGAAAGAAAACCTATAGAGGCTGACCGTGAGTACCAGGCCCAAGAAAGAAAACCTATAGAGGCTGACCGTGAGTACCAGGCATAAGTAAGAAAACCTATAGAGGCTGACCGTGAGTACCAGACCCAAGAAAGAAAACCTATAGAGGCTGACCATGAGTACCAGGCTCAAGAAAAGAAAACCTATAGAGGCTGACCATGAGTACCAGACCCAAGAAAGAAAACCTAGAGGCTGCCCGTGAGCACCAGGCACAAGTAAGAAAACCTAGAGAGGCTGACCCTGAGTACCAGGCTCAAGAAAAGAAAACCTATAGAGGCTGACCATGAGTACCAGACCCAAGAAAGAAAACCTATAGAGGCTGACCGTGAGTACCAGGCCTAAGAAAGAAAACCTATAGAGGCTGACCGTGAGTACCAGACCCAAGAAAGAAAACCTATAGAGGCTGACCATGAGTACCAGGCCTAAGAAAGAAAACCTATAGAGGCTGACCGTGAGTACCAGGCACAAGTAAGAAAACCTATAGAGGCTGACCGTGAGTACCAGGCACAAGTAAGAAAACCTATAGAGGCTGACCGTGAGTACCAGACCCAAGTAAGAAAACCTATAGAGGCTGACCGTGAGTACCAGGCACAAGTAAAAAAATCTATAGAGGCTGACCGTGAGTACCAGACCCAAGAAAGAAAACCTATAGAGGCTGACCGTGAGTACCAGGCACAAGTAAGAAAACCTATAGAGGCTGACCGTGAGTACCAGGCACAAGTAAGAAAACCTATAGAGGCTGACCGTGAGTACCAGACCCAAGAAAGAAAACCTATATAGAGGCTGACCGTGAGTACCAGGCACAAGTAAAAAAATCTATAGAGGCTGACAGTGAGTACCAGACCCAAGAAAGAAAACCTATAGAGGCTGACCGTGAGTACCAGACCCAAGAAAGAAAACCTATAGAGGCTGACCGTGAGTACCAGCACAAGTAAAAAATCTATAGAGGCTGACCGTGAGTACCAGACCAAGAAAGAAAACCCTATAGAGGCCTGACCGTGAGTACCAGGCACAAGTAAGAAAAACCTATAGAGGCTGACCGTGAGAGTACCAGGCACAAGTAAGAAAACCTATAGGGGCTGACGCTGAGTACCAGACCCAAGAAAGAAAACCTATATAGGAGGCTGACCGTGAGTACCAGGCACAAGTAAAAAAATCTATAGAGGCTGACAGTGAGTACCAGACCCAAGAAAGAAAACCTATAGAGGCTGACCGTGAGTACCAGACCCAAGAAAGAAAACCTATAGAGGCTGACCGTGAGTACCAGGCACAAGTAAGAAAACCTATAAGTCTAGAAACCATAAACAAAAGAATAATGGAAATACAAGAAATTCTTGAAAATAGAAAAGATACGGATATTTTTAAAGAAAGACAAGCAGAAATAATTAGAACATTACAATCAACTAATACAGAGTTACAAAAAATTAAAAAGAAAAAAATGCAGAGAGACAAAAATGACTACACATTACATATAGAAGACTCTAATAACACAAGCGACAGAGATACTTACAAAACAGAGCACACAAAATCCCTCAAATTATAATAAACCAATTATTCAAACAAATAATACTAGACCATGATTCCTTTAGGAAACCTATAGTCATAGACAACATGAGGATTTCACACCTAGAAAAACTAACAACTACCAACATAAAAAATGAGAACAAACCTAGAAACCCCACAGAATATTGAAGATTCCTATAGGGAACCTGAGTACTATAATAACCAACATAGATGGGCATAATATACCGCCAACTAGACAAGAATATACTCATGCACGCTTAATATCCACTGTCAGATAGAGATATAGACCATACACTCTACCTAGAAACCCCTCCCCCCTATAGTTGGAGGAGAGGATAGATATAGAATGAAGCCCCCCCCTCAGGAAGAACAGACTACCCCTCAATACAAAGAGAAGAAAAGAATTGGAGAATACCACTCAGAAATAGGTTTCAACACACGACACAAAAGTCTGAAAAGGACAACACTATAGATAGAAAAGAAATGAACCAAGGGGCACATTTTTTTAGGGGTCAGTCCAGAGCAGAAACATCAAGAGGGGCATATAGTAGAAAAAGTACAATTAGGCCCCCTCATGGAATCCAAAGAAAAAGGAGCTCTAGAGGAAAAGAGAGGAGGAAGGGGCAGAAACAATAAAGAAACCAAGGGACAGACTAGAGCAATGGTAGACCCTGATACCTCAGGAATATTTAATCTAAGCAAAACAAGTCTAAGTAATGAAGAATCAAAAGTTCTAAGCCTAGGTTTATCCTTTGCACCTACGTCTAAACTAAATAAATTAAAAACACATATTAATGTATCACAGTTCATAAGGAAACTCACACTCAAGAGGTATTTTATTAAAAATCCAATTGAACAATACACATCCAGACAATACACCGAAGACCCCAAATTTGTTCATACAGATTTAAAACCAAAGTCCAAGTTTTACCCCACTCAAGAGAAAGGGAAGAACGTAGAATTATTTGAAAAACTAGTACAAAGAGACATAGAAAAGTATGAGCCAAATAAAAATAAAAAATGCCTTTTTAATTTGAAAAAATCTGAAAATGATGCCCTCAAAAGACTGAAAGAGAACAGAGACATCATAATTAAGCCAGCTGATAAAGGGGGTGGAGTAGTGATTATGGACAGGGACTACTACCTAGTAGAAGCAGAAAGACTATTGAAGGATGAAACCACCTATAAAGAGTTAAAAAGAGACCCCACTTGAGCCGACCATCTATTTTGAAACTACTTCTAGATACTGCTAAAAAATAAAGGTATACTCAACTCTAAAGAATACCGTTTCCTATACCCCGAATTTCCTAGAATTCCCATTTTTTATTTTTTACCAAAGATTCATAAAGATTTAAAAAATCCACCAGGTCGCCCGATTATTTCAGGGATAAACTCACTCACCGCCAACTTGTCCCAATACATAGATAGATTCCTTCAAAAATATGTCAAACAATTACCCTCATATTTGAAAGATCAACACAAGTGCTACAACTTCTAGATAACTTGAAAATTGACGGTGAAATCATTTAGCTAAATGTGACGTAACATCTTTATACACTAATATCCGCACATGATCTAGGTGTTAAAGGCAGTTACAAAGTTTCTAAAGAAAGATGAAACTATATCCCAAAGGAACAAAGAGGAAAGTCCCTATTATGACAGCATCAGATTCACTCTTGAAAACAATACATTTTCTTTTAATCAAAAGATGTATCTACAATTAAAGGTACCCCGCTATGGGGCACCCCAGATTTGCACCAAGCTATGCCAATCTTTTTATAGTGATTGGGAGTCCGAATTTTTGGGAACCAATAGCTTGGTGCAGTATCTGGTGACCTATAAGCGGTACATTACGTCCAAACAACATGACCAACTAGGGGAACATAGTCAAGGCTTCTTTCCCTGCCCATTGCTGCAGATCCTGCCACTACACAAATAAAACCAACAGAATATAGCCTTCAACTCAAACAGGAATAACTACCATATAAATGACACTATCAGATGTACAGATAAAGGAATCATATACCTCATACAGTGTAGTTGTAATATGCAATATTTAGGAGAGACCTTCTAGAACACTCCGCGAAAGAATTAGAGAACACCTTTGGTATCATAGAAAAGGCAACAAGGAAACACACCTATACAGACACTTTAGAGAGGTCCATAATAACCGACTTAAAGACTTTAAATTCTGGGGGGATTTCGAAAGTCAAACCAGAATGGAGAGGAGGGAATTTTGAAACAAAGCTCCTAAAAAAGGAAGCCGAACGGATATATACCATGAAAACACTGCACCCATTAGGCTTAAACTCAGAACTTGATGTAGCTCCTTTTATGTTTGACTAAAACTTCCCTAAGGGGTCTCTATTAGATATGCCTTTTAAAAACCAATCTGAACCTCCTTTCATTATTTGCCCAAGTATGCAACCCCCAAATGCAAAACTTTGGAATAGTCTGTCTACATTTTTTATGTCATATACACATATGTGTTTAACTTTTACCTATGTGTTTAATTTTACCCCTAATACACTAAGAACTGTTTTTCATAACTAACTTCCGTTTGCAAGTACCAAATGTAAAACTTTGGAATAGCCCGTCAATGTCATATACACATATGTGTTTAACTTTTACCTATGTGTTTAACTTTTACCTATCTGTTTAACTTTACCCCTAATACACTAAGAAACCGTTTTTTCATAATTAACTTCCGTTTGCAAAGTACCAAATGTAAGATTTTATAATATTTATCAAAAAGAGAACAAATATCGACATATGTGTTTAACCCTTTAACTATGTGTTTAATCATACTATCATCCCCCAAACAATACTGACTCTTGATCAGATAAGTATGCCCCAATATGCAACCACCAAACGTGAAATATCTAGAATGTCTGTCTATTTTCTGTATCATATACACATATGGGAAAAAACATAATTTATGTAAGAACTTACCTGATAAATTCATTTCTTTCATATTAGCAAGAGTCCATGAGCTAGTGACGTATGGGATATACATTCCTACCAGGAGGGGCAAAGTTTCCCAAACCTCAAAATGCCTATAAATACACCCCTCACCACACCCACAATTCAGTTTAACGAATAGCCAAGAAGTGGGGTGATAAGAAAAAGTGCGAAAGCATATAAAATAGGAATTGGAATAATTGTGCTTTATACAAAAATCATAACCACCACAAAAAACGGGCGGGCCTCATGGACTCTTGCTAATATGAAAGAAATGATTTATCAGGTAAGTTCTTTACATAAATTATGTTTTCTTTCATGTAATTAGCAAGAGTCCATGAGCAAGTGACGTATGGGATAAGGATTACCCAAGATGTGGATCTTTCCACACAAGAGTCCACTAGAAGGGAGGGATAAAAATAAAGACAGCCAATTCCTGCTGAAAATAATCCACACCATAATAAAGTTTAATGAAAAACATAAGCAGAAGATTCAGACTGAAACCGCTGCCTGAAGTACTTTTCTACCAAAAACTGCTTCAGAAGAAGAAAATACATCAAAATGGTAGAATTTAGTAAAAGTATGCAAAGAGGACCAAGTTGCTGCTTTGCAAATCTGATCAACCGAAGCTTCATTCCTAAACGCCCAGGAAGTAGAAACTGACCTGGTAGAATGAGCTGTAATCCTCTGAGGCAGAGTTTTACCCGACTCAACATAGGCAAGATGAATTAAAGATTTCAACCAAGATGCCAAAGAAATGGCAGAAGCTTTCTGGCCTTTTCTAGAACCGGAAAAGATAACAAATAGACTAGAAGTCTTTCGGAAAGATTTAGTAAGCCTTCAACATAATATTTCAAAGCTCTAACAACATCCAAAGAATGCACTGATTTCTCCTTAGAATTCTTAGGATTAGGACATAATGAAGGAACCACAATTTCTCTACTAATGTTGTTGGAATTCACAACTTTAGGTAAAAATCCAAAAGAAGTTCGCAACACTGCCTTATCCTGATGAAAAATCAGAAAAGGAGACTCACAAGAAAGAGCAGATAATTCAGAAACTCTTCTGGCAGAAGAGATGGCCAAAAGGAACAAAACTTTCCAAGAAAGTAATTTAATGTCCAATGATGCATAGGTTCAAAGGAGGAGCTTGAAGAGCTCCCAGAACCAAAATTCAAACTCCAAGGAGGAGAATTGACTTAATGGACAGGTTTTATACGAACCAAAGCTTGTACAAAACAATGAATATCAGGAAGAATAGCAATTCTTCTGTGAAAAAAGCAACAGAAAGAGCAGAGATTTGTCCTTTCAAGGAACTTGCAGACAAACCCTTATCTAAACCATCCTGAAGAAACTGTAAAATTCTCGGTATTCTAAAAGAATGCCAAGAAAAATGATGAGAAAGACACCAAAAAATATAAGTCTTCCAGACTCTATATATATATCTCTCTAGATACAGATTTACGAGCCTGTAACATAGTATTAATCACAGAGTCAGAGAAACCTCTTTGACCAAGAATCAAGCGTCTCAATCTCCATACCATTAAATTTAAGGATTTCAGATCCTGATGGAAAAAAGGACCTTGTGACAGAAGGTCTGGTCTTAATGGAAGAGTCCACGATTGGCAAGAGGCCATCCGGACAAGATCCGCATACCAAAACCTGTGAGGCCATGCCGGAGCTACCAGCAGAACAAACGAGCAGTCCTTCAGAATCTTGGAGATTACTCTTGGAAGAAGAACTAGAGGCGGAAAGATATAGGCAGGATGATACTTCCAAGGAAGTGATAATGCATCCACTGCCTCTCGCCTGAGGATCCCGGGATCTGGACAGATATCTGGGAAGTTTCTTGTTTAGATGAGACGCCATCAGAATCTATTTCTGGAAGTTCCCACATTTGAACAATCTGAAGAAATACCTCTGGGTGAAGAGACCATTCGCCCGGATGCAACGTTTGGCGACTGAGATAATCCGCTTCCCAATTGTCTACACCTGGGATATGAACCGCAGAGATTAGACAGGAGCTGGATTCCGCCCAAACCAAAAATTCGAGATACTTCTTTCATAGCCAGAGGACTGTGAGTCCCTCCTTGATGATTGATGTATGCCACAGTTGTGACATTGTCTGTCTGAAAACAAATGAACGATTCTCTCTTCAGAAGAGGCCAAAACTGAAGAGCTCTGAAAGTTGCACGGAGTTCCAAAATATTGATCGGTAATCTGACCTCCTGAGATTCCCCAAACTCCTTGTGCCGTCAGAGATCCCCACACAACTCCCCAACCTGTGAGACTTGCATCTGTTGAATTACAGTCCAGGTCGGAAGCACAAAAGAAGCCCCCTGAATTAAACGATGGTGATCTGTCCACCACGTTAGAGAGTGTCGAACAATCGGTTTTAAAGATATTAATTGAGATATCTTTGTGTAATCCTTGCACCATTGATTCAGCATACAGAGCTGAAGAGGTCGCATGTGTAAACGAGCAAAAGGGGATCGCGTCCGATGCAGCAGTCATAAGACCTAGAATTTCCATGCCATAAGGCTACCGAAGGGAATGATTGTGACTGAAGGTTTCGACAAGCTGAAATCAATTTTAGACATCTCTTGTCTGTTAAAGACAGAGTCATGGACACTGAATCTATCTGGAAACCCAGAAAGGTTACCCTTGTCTGAGGAATCAATGAACTTTTTGGTTAAATTGATCCTCCAACCATGATCTTGAAGAAACAACATAAGTCGATTCGTATGAGATTCTGCTAAATGTAAAGACTGAGCAAGTACCAAGATATCGTCCAAATAAGGAAATACCACAATACCCTGTTCTCTGATTACAGACAGAAGGGCACCGAGAACCATTGTAAAAATTCTTGGAGCTGTAGCTAGGCCAAACGGCAGAGCCACAAACTGGTAATGCTTGTCCAGAAAAGAGAATCTCAGGAACTGATAATGATCTGGATGAATCGGAATATGCAGATATGCATCCTGTAAATCTATTGTGGACATATAATGCCCTTGCTGAACAAAAGGCAAGATAGTCCTTACAGTTACCATCTGAACGTTGGTATCCTTACATAACGATTCAATATTTTTAGATCCAGAACTAGTCTGAAGGAATTCTCCTCTTATGGTACAATGAAGAGATTTGAATAAAACCCCATCCCCTGTTCCGGACTGGAACTGGCATAATTACTCCAGCCAACTCTAGATCTGAAACACAATTCAGAAATGCTTGAGCTTTCACTGGATTTACTGGGACACGGGAAAGAAAAAATCTCTTTGCAGGAGGTCTCATCTTGAAACCAATTCTGTACCCTTCTGAAACAATGTTCTGAATCCAAAGATTGTGAACAGAATTGATCCAAATTTCTTTGAAAAAACGTAACCTGCCCCCTACCAGCTGAGCTGGAATGAGGGCCGCACCTTCATGAGGACTTAGAAGCAGGCTTTGCCTTTCTAGCAGGCTTGGATTTATTCCAGACTGGAGATGGTTTCCAAACTGAAACTGCTCCTGAGGATGAAGGACTAGGCTTTTGTTCTTTGTTGAAACTAAAGGAAACGAAAACGATTATTAGCCCTGTTTTTACCTTTAGATTTTTTATCCTGTGGTAAAAAAGTTCCTTTCCCACCAGTAACAGTTGAGATAATAGTATTCCAACTGAGAACCAAACAAATTGTTACCCTGGAAAGAAATGGAAAGTAGAGTTGATTTAGAAGCCATATCAGCATTCCAAGTCTTAAGCCATAAAGCTTTTCTAGCTAAAATAGCTAGAGACATAAACCTGACATCAACTCTGATAATATCAAAAATGGCATCACAGATAAAATTATTAGCATGCTGAAGAAGAATAATAATATCATGAGAATCATGATGTGTTTACTTGTTTGCGCTAAAGTTTCCAACCAAAAAGTTGAAGCTGCAGCAACATCAGCCAAAGATATAGCAGGTCTAAGAAGATTACCTTGAACACAGATAAGCTTTTCTTAGAAAGGATTCAATTTCCTATCTAAAGGATCCTTAAATGAAGTACCATCTGACGTAGGAATAGTAGTACGTTTAGCAAGGGTAGAAATAGCCCCATCACTTTAGGGATTTTGTCCCAAAATTCTAATCTGTCAGACGGCACAGGATATAATTGCTTAAAACGTTTAGGAGTAAATGAATTACCCATTTATCCCATTCTTTGGAAATTACTGCAGAAATAGCATTAGGAACAGGAAAAACCTTCTGGAATAACCACAGGAGATTTAAATACCCTATCCAAACGTTTAGAATTAGTATCAAGAGGACCAGAATCCTCTATTTCTCAATTAGTACTTCTTAAGTAAAGAACGAATAAATTCCATTTTAAATAAATATGAAGATTTATCAGCATCAATCTCTGAGACAGAATCCTCTGAACCAGAAGAGTCATCAGAATCAGAATGATGATGTTCATTTAAAAATTCATCTGTAGGGAGAGAAGTTTTAAAAGATTTTTTACGTTTACTAGAAGGAGAAATAACAGACATAGCCTTCTTTATGGATTCAGAAACAAAATCTCTTATGTTATCAGGAACATTCTGCACCTTAGATGTTGAAGGAACTGCAACAGACAATGGTACTTTACTAAAGGAAATATTATCTGCATTAACAAGTTTGTCATGACATGAATACAAACAACAGCCGGAGGAATAGCTACCAAAAGTTTACAGCAGATACACTTAGCTTTGGTAGATCCAGCACTAGAGAGCGATTTTCCTGTTGTATCTTCTGACTCAGATGCAACGTGAGACATCTTGCAATATGTAAGAGAAAAAACAACATATAAGCAAAATTGATCAAATTCCTTAAATGACAGTTTCAGGAATGGGAAAAAATGCCAAAGAACAAGCTTTCTAGCAACCAGAAGCAATGAAAAATGAGACTAAAATAATGTGGAGACAAAAGCGACGCCCATATTTTTTAGCGCCAAATAAGACGCCCACATTATTTGGCGCCTAAATGCATTTGGCGCCAAAAATGACGCCACCTCCGGAACGCCGACACTTTGGCGCAAAATAACGTCAAAAAATGACGCAACTTCCGGCGACACGTATGATGCCGGAAACGGAAAAGATTTTTTGCGCCAAAAAAGTCCGCGCCAAGAATGACGCAATAAAATGAAGCATTTCAGCCCACAGGGAAAAAGAGTCAAATTTTTGAAGGTAAGAAAAAATGATTAATTCAAATGCATTATCCCAAATATGAAACTGACTGTCTGAAAAATAAGGAATGTTGAACATTCTGAGTCAAGGCAAATAAATGTTTGAATACATATATTTAGAACTTTATAAACAAAGTGCCCAACCATAGCTTAGAGTGTCACCCGAAAATAAGATTTACTTACCCAGGACACTCATCTACCATGTTTGTAGAAAGCCAAACCAGTACTGAAACGAGAATCAGCAGAGGTAATTGTATATATAAAGAGTATATCGTCGATCTGAAAAGGGAGGTAAGGAGATGAATCTCTACGACCGATAACAGAGAACCTATGAAATAGACCCCGTAGAAGGAGATCACTGCATTCAAATAGGCAATACTCTCCTCACATCCCTCTGACATTCACTGCACGCTGAGAGGAAAACCGGGGCTCCAACTTGCTGCGGAGCGCATATCAAACGTAGAATCTAGCACAAACTTACTTCACCACCTCCATCGGAGGCAAAGTTTGTAAAACTGAATTGTGGGTGTGGTGAGGGGTGTATTTATAGGCATTTTTGAGGTTTGGCAAACTTTGCCCTCTCCTGGTAGGAATGTATATCCCATACGTCACTAGCTCATGGACTCTTGCTAATTACATGAAAGAAAATTCTTTACCTATGTGTTTTAACTTTAACTCTAAGACAATGAGAACCCCCAGTTCTCTCTTTTGGTCCCTAATTTACTTCTGTTTTGTAACTATCAAATGTAAAACTGTGTAAAAACTTTATATTCCCTGTACAATACGTGACATATGTCTTTTACCTCTACCTATGTGTTTAATCAAATTGAGGACTCCCAAAAAATACTAACTCTTGAACAGACTTTACTCATAATTTAAGTCTATTTCACTTGACAACATGGATGTGACCATATTACACGTATGGTTGTTCCTTTCCGGAGCAATATGTACTTTTAGTATACTAGTTGTTAAACTAAAATTAACAACGGGACATTTCCAAAAAACTACAAGAGACAATAAGGGTACCTCCTTAAAAGTTTAAGGGATATAACTCAAATTCCACCTTAACTGGGATCACACACCCCCTTTTGAACTAACCAATAAGGATGCAGGATAGCCCTATAAAGGGTATACCTGCCAGCAATGAGAACACATCTTGAAAAAGCCCCAAGTGAGGGGAGAAGAACCGGTTGATGACTGTGTCTCATTTCCTACAAGAAGAACTACTGCTAAGCTGAACTCCTTTAAGGCTTGTGAACTTGATACAGCCGCCGAAAGGATCGCTATTGTGTTGAAAAAGCACACAGGACAACTACCAACGCCTGGCTCACTACCCCCAAGGCCTGTGAATTTGAATACAGCCCTCTGAGGGAGCGCACCAGTCTACGAATTGAATATACTGCCAGATGATCTAGTACCTGCACTAAGCACCACGGAATAAGAGTGCCTTGAAGTTACTATCTACCATCATCTAAAGGATTGCTATTACCCCAGAGATTGTTTACATTCTGTTCCTCCCGAAATCAGCTGGACATTTTCAGAAAGGGTGATGTAAGCGGACTACGCTAGGAGTACACACCCACCTCCAGAGGATCACCCACCTACAGGACGAACAATATTCAATCTGTGCTCCACAGATTAGCGCAAGGTACCTCACTTGCCCATTAGCTTGATCCAATGCTATTAGTATGATCATCTAGTCACGAGTGTTTTTGTTCACTATAGTGCACTTTCAGGTTAATACTGTTTTAACCCCAGATTATTACTGTTTTAACCCCTGGTTTTTACGCTGGACGTCCAGTTATTAAGCCTGTTTGTATTGCTATTTGTTTTTATTTATACTGTTTGAATATCTCTGCCCTCTTTATACTTATATGTATTTGAGTATAGTTTTCTTCTATCCTCAATCACAGTATATATATATATATATATATATATATATATATATATATATATATAATATATATATATATATATATATAGATTTGTGGTTAATCTTTCCCCTTTCTGTATGTTTTTTCAAACTAATTTAAAGGGCCCCATTAATTACTTTTTAGTATATATGTACTGATTTTATTAACGCTGATTTTATAATCTTGATTGTATTGTAATTTTACACTATTAAATATATTTTCTAAGATATATATTAGGCTATTACCATTTATTAACTTTTATAACGATTATATTTCTGCTAAGGTAGACCCTTTTAGGTTACCCGTATATTGTATTTGTGTACTACCCTGCTTTCAGCGCCAGTATTTCCGCTTAAATTATTCTACTATCCTCCTCAGGGTTCTTAGAGAGAGACCCTTCTATACTTGGCATTAGGGTTGATATAAGCGCCAATTCTCACCTATCCTCCTTACAAGTAAGAAAACCTATAGAGGCTGACCGTGAGTACCAGACCTAAGAAAGAAAACCTATAGAGACTGACCGTGAGTACCAGGCACAAGTAAAAAAAACCTATAGAGGCTGACCGTGAGTACCAGACCCAAGAAAACCTATAGAGGGCTTGACCATGAGTACCAGACCCAAGAAAGAAAACCTATAGAGGCTGACCGTGAGTACCAGACCCAAGAAAGAAAAACCTATAGAGACGGACTGCGAGTACCAGGCACAAGTAAGAAAACCTAGAGAGGCTGACCGTGAGTACCAGACATAAGAAAGAAAACCTATAGAGGCTGACCGTGAGTACCAGACCCAAGAAAGAAAACCTATAGAGGCTGACCGTGAGTACCAGACCCAAGAAAAATAGGAAAAACAAACGAAATGATACCACAAAAATAGAGAACAATTTAAACAAACAATAAACCACATCCACTCATCCCTGGGAAAACACATAACAGGAATAAAGCTAATGAGCTATGACAAAAGGAAAAACAAAAGGGTAGGACGATCCAAACTCAAAATGACATTAATACTAAATCCCACAAATCAACAGATCCTGGTTCTCTACAAACTGGCAGATGCCAAATGTGAGGCAAACCTCATAGTCAAGCTGGAACCTATACATAAAAGCTAATGGCAAACAACATTCTCTTCTTTACCACACATTTAATGCTTTCTTACCATGTGAGCAAGTAGGACCACACAATACCACTCCAACCACACACTTTACATGTAATTTCCCCCTGAATAAAATATACAGAAATCCAATTCAAACACAAAAAGAAGAAAAACAACAATTAAAAACAGAACATTTCTATATCTTAGCATATATCTTGGCTTGCACTTACCAGGTGAGAGCTTACCTTCCCAGGGTGAAAGAGACACAAATGTGCTACGCCCCTTATACCTAAATATAATGACACTTTACCTCATCATTCCTAGTTATGTCCATCTTAGAAAAGGGCAGGGGACCCCTGGTACATGCTAGCTAGGATATAGACATTTTGTTTTTATGTTTTTCATTTCGTGTTATCTTAGCCTACCTAAGACTACCAATGCTTAATAAAAAAATGTTAGGGTGGGAAAAAACACCATAAAAATAGGATACTGAAAAGGAATATACATTTATTTTAAGAGAGTACAAAATGAAGAAGATTGAACCACATCCAATTTAGGGATAAATTACGAGTGGCAACTTAAGCATGCGAGCGATATCGGCTTTTTGTACTCAACGAAAATAGCGAGTATATTTTGAGTTGAAAGTAAATGCATTAGAGCAACTTTAGAGCTCACGTAAAGGGTTGGAAAAGAACACAACATCAATAAACGTAAAAGTACACTTACACTCATATTAGCACCATGATAAATTAGTTATAAAAGTTATAAAGGCTCTAAGATATAGGTTATAAGATGGTAGAAAGAAAGGGCTGCAAAGTGCTTTACCATTTCTATATATATATACTGTATTTCTGGACCACTTTGAAGCCTGGCTTCCACATTTTCTCTCATCTTAGGGGAACTTCAACAAACCCATTGATAATCCTAACATGCCTGCTGCCTCTAAACTTCTATTCCCTTATCACCTCTTTTGGCCTGTCCCAGTGGACAACATCTCCTACCCACTGTGAAGGAAACTCCATAGACCTGGTCTTCACTAATCTCTGTGCTGTTTCCAACTTCCTTAACTTCCCCTTTCCTCTCTCTGACCACCATCTACTAACTTTTTCTCTTACTCTACTGCTACATCTTTGCAAGCCCCCAAGAAACTGCTACCTTACAGGAATTTAAAGGATCTCAACAGACTTTTCAACGCAACTGAATCCTCTGCTTTCTGAAATTTCATCCCTCTCTTGCCCAAACCTCATTGCTTTACAGTACAATTCGTCACTAAAATTAACACGACATAGCTGCACCCTCCACTGTTCGTCGTATATCAATCACTCGGACGACAACTGTGGCACACCAAACAGACCAGATATCTTCAGCGATGTTCACGGGGCTGCTGAATGGCAGTGGAGGAAATCACGCACCTGTGCTGATTTCCGGCATTATAAATCCATTCTTAAGTCCTACAACTCTGCGCTCAGCCTGGCCAAACAAGTTTATTTTTCCTCCCTTGTGTCATCTCATGCATCCAACCCCAGAAAGCTGTTCCTCAACCTTTAACTCCTTCTACGTCCGTCTGCACCCCTGCCCACTACCAACCTCACTGCTCAGATTATTGCTGATCACTTCAAAAATAAAATTGACACCATTAGGAAAGAGATCTGCACCCTTCAAACCCAGCAATCCTACCCACCCTTCTATTACAAAACTCTATGCTACTTCCCCCTGTAACAGAAGAAGTCTGTACTCCTATCCTTGGGCTCATCTCACAGAACCTCCCCTACTGACCCTATTCCTTCTCAACTTCTTCCCTCTCTCTGCTTCACTAACCCCTACCCCTAACTCATCTATTTAACCAATCTTTCACCGCTGGCACATTTCCAGATACATTCAAGCATGCGCCAATCATACCAATCCTACTCTCGGATCGATCTCCTTACTTCCCTTTGCTTCAAAATTATTGGAAACGACTGGTCTACAATCGGCCTAACTTAATTTCTCACAACTAACTCTTTACTTGATCCACTACAATCTGGTTTCCCGCCCTAAACACTCAACAGAAACTGCTCTTGCTAAAGTAACAAATGACCTGTTATTCAGCTAAAGCAAAAGGCCACTACTCCTTACTAATTCTTCTTGACCTATCCGCTGCTTTGACACAGTCGACCATTCTCACATTCACTTTGGCATCCGAGACACAGCCCTCTCCTGGTTTGCCATTCATATCGCTCAAACTGCTCGTTTTAAGTTTCCTTTAACAACATATCTTGTGATCCTATGCCTCTCTCAGTTGGAGTACCGCAAGGCTCTGTCTTGAATTTCTTTGCTCTATACATCCTCCCTTGAAAACGTATAGCCTCCTTTGGATTCCAGTACCCCTTATATGCTAATGATACCCAAATCTATCTTTTCCTCTCCTGATATCTCTCCCTCTTTACTCAACTCAGATTTTCCAACTGCCTCTCTGCTATTTACTCTTGGATGTCTTTCACAATACCTCCAACTCAATCTGTCCAAAACTGAGCTGCCTTCTTATTCCCCCCTCTTCGAGACATCCAACACCTGACAGTTTCCTCTGACAGTTGGCGATTCCATTCTCATACACCTCACCCCAGGTTCGCTGTCCTTGGGGTCACACTAGACTCAGAACTCACATTCAACCCACACTAATACAAGCGGCTTACCAAACCTGCCGTTCACACCTACGCAACATTTCCAGAATTCGTCCCTTCCTTACTCAAAAAACGACAAAAATACTTATTCATTCCATCATTTTGTCACGCATTGATTACTGCAACCTACTCTTAAATGGCCTTCCAAAACACCGCCTCTCCTCCCTCCAATCTATTATGAATGCTTCAGCTAGACTCATCCACCTAAGTCGCTGATCTACATCAATGACTCTGCTCTGCCAGTCTCTACACTGGCTCCCCATACACTCCAGAATACAGTTTAAAGTATTAACCCTAACTTACAAAGCACTAAAAGTCTAACTCCCAACTATATTTCCTCTCTTATCATGAAATATTCCCTATTCCGTCCTCTTTGATCAACCTCTGACCTACGTCTCTCCACTGCTGTTATCTCTATGTCCCACTCCCGCCTCCAAGACTTTGCACGTGCTGCTCCTGTCCTCTGGAACTCTCTACCCCGCTCCATAAGACTGTCTCCAACCTTGTATAGCTTCAGACACTCCTTGAAAACCCACCTATTCAGAGAGGCGTACCATATCTCCTCCATTCCTAATCCGAACCAAACTAATACATGAACTGCCTGACTCACCTACTGTAACTACAACTGATGTAAACAAGCTACCCCAACCTTATGTCCTCTGCACCCTAAACCTGTAGACTGTGAGCTCTCCGGAGCAGGGCCCTCTTTCCTCCTGTACCAGATTTGTTTAGTTTTATGTTTTGTATTTTTATCAAAATGTTGTCATTGTATACCCCTATCATTGTACCCCCAGCGCTATACAAATAGAATGATAATAATAATAATATATACATGCATAACATGTCCTAGATATATATGTATACTTATATACAGTAGTCTAGATATATATGTACACAAAACACATATGTATACAGTATGTATGTGTTTTACTGTGTGTATATATATACTATAGTACTGTACATACATGTCTAGATATATATGTATACATATGTATAAGTATTATGTGTTTTACTGTGTATATATACTGTACATACATTATTATTTATTCTTTATTTATAAAGCGCCCAACAAAATTCCCGCAGCGCTGCCCATGGGTACAAGGACTAATACAATGGAGAAACATTACAATAAGACAATATTTTACAGACAAATACAGGAGGAATTGAGGGCCCTATTCCCGTGGGAACTTACAATCTAGATGGGGAGGAGGATGGGAAAACCAGGAAGGTGGGGACTGCAAAGGTGGAATGATATCAGTGGGGAGATGAGGGCAACCTGTTTAGGTTAGTGAAGTTCATTTGTTAATGAGTCGGGTGATAGGCTTCCCTAAACAAAAAAGTCTTTAGGGGACGTTTTAAAGGAGGAGAGGTTAGGGGAGAGTCCTGACGGCTCGAGGAAGTGCATTCCAGAGGGTTGGTGCTACACGAGAGAAGTCCTGTAGTCTAGCATGAGAGAGGTGATGGTAGAGGACGCAAGGAGCAGGTTCATTGTTGGATCTTAGGGGGCGGGCTGGAGTATATTTGTTCATAAGTGAGGACAGGTTGGGTGGGGCAGCATTGGTGAGGGCTTTGTAGGTCAGGGTGCAGCAGAAACGGAGCGTTGAGAGAGGTGGATTAGCCTGGCAGATGCATTTACAATGGATTGAAGGGTGGAGAGGCGGACAGAGGGAGGCCAGTTAGCAAGTTATTACAGTAGTCAAGTCTGGAAATTTCCAGGGAGTGGATAAGCAGTTGGAGATATTACACCAGGTGGTTGCGGCAGATGAAGAGAGCAGTTGGATGTGGGGAATGAAGGACAAATTTGAATCAAGTGTGATTCCGCAAGGCAGCGGACTTGGGGTGATGGGGAGATTGGTGCAGGCAACAGTGATGGAAAAATTAGAAACTGTAGTAGAGTTAGAGGGGGGATTAGAAGTAGTTCGGTCTTGGACATGTTTATTTTTAGGTGGTGAGAGGCCATCCAGGAGGAAATGCCAGATAAGCAGACACTGATGTGATAATTAACAGAAGGAGAGAGTGCAATGGGTGGAAAGGTAGATCCTGGTATCAACAACATAGAGGGGTAGTTGGAAGCCATAGCTGTTGATAAGTTTACCCAGTGAAGAAGTGTATATAGAGAAGAGTAGAGGGACCCAGGACAGAGCCTTGAGGGTACTCCAAAAGACAGAGGCAATGGAGAGGAGGGAGTCACCAGCAAAAGAGATGGAGAAGAATCTGTTAAAGAGATAAGAGTGAATCCAGGAGAGGGCAGTGTCCACAAAGTCCAAGAGAGCTGAGAGTTGTAGGAGAAGGGGATGGTCAACCGTGTCAAAGGCAGCAGAGAGGTCAAAGTAAGATGAGTATAGAGTAGTAGCCTTTGTTCTTTAGCAGAAATGAGATCGTTAGTAACCTTGGTGAGGGCAAGTCTTAGTTGAGTGTTGGGACACGAAGCCAGATTGCAGGGGGTCAAGCAGTGAGTTGGAGGACAGGAAGTGGGTTAGGCGATCTAAAACTAGTTTTTCAAGGATTTTGAAGCTAGTGGGAGCAGTGATATGGGGTAGTAGTTTGCAAAGAGAGTTGGGGTCAAGGGAGGGTTTTTTGAGGATAGGGGTGACCTTTGCATGTCTGAAGAGAAGCAGGGAATGAGCCGGTTAGAAAGGGATAGGTTGAATATGTGGGTAAGAGCCGGGAGTGAGGGTGGGAGACAGAGAAGGTATAGATGGGAAGGAATAGGGTCAAGTGGGCAGGTAGTGAGGTGTGAGGGAAGACAATAGGGAAGCCACTTCAGTCTTAGTGGTTGGGAGGAGGGTGCGAGAGTGGCAGAGGGGTGACTGGGAGAGAAGTTGGGAGATTGCAGGCTTTTTGTTGGGATGTTTCTTTTGGATGGTGTTTTATTGAAAAAGTAGTCAGCCAGGTCTTGAGCACTGAATGCAGATGAGGGGGTGGTGCAGGTGGTAGAGAAGAGAGTTTAAAATGGAGAAGAGTCTTTTAGGGTTTGAGGAGTGGGATATAAGAGAAGTAGGTTTCCTTAGCTAAGTGAAGGGCAGAGGTGTAAGAGTAAAGGGTTAACTTATAGTGCATGAAATCAGGTTCAAGCGGGATTTTCTCCAGGCACGTTTAGCAGTGCGGGGAACATTTTTGTAGGGTGGCATGTTTGCTGGGAGTGCCAGGGCTGGAGCTGATGACGTGGGGCTTTGGGAAGTTGGGGCGGAGCGAGAGTGTCAAGTTGCAGAGAAGAGAGTATTGTTATAGTGGGTTATGGCAAGGCCAGGGCCAGGATTATAGCGGAAGTGTGGGGGAGGTGTATTTGAATAAGGTTGGAGAGTGTCTACAGTGTGCAAGTTTCTACAGGTGCGGGGGGCGAGTGAGGAGAAGTAGTTTAGCCTGTATTATTAAGATTAAAGGTAAGCAGATGTTTTCTGAGATGGGGAAATGGGCGACAGGCAAAATATATGGGAGAAAGCAGAGATAGAATAGACCAGATCAATAGAGTTGTCCGTTGCAGTGGTTAGGGAATTGGGTGGAATTGTGAAAGGCCAAAGGAGGTTTGGTGAGATAGAAGTTAGTGGCAGAAGGGGTGTCAATTGTGCTGAGGGTTAATGGAGATGAGATTGTTGGTATTGCGTGACCTAGAGTTTTTGCAGTGGGAGACAGAGGCGAGAGTGTAAAAGTGTGGTGATTGCTGCAGGGCCAGGGTTAGGAGAGATGTCAGCAGCAGCAAGCAGTAGTAGCAGTGAGAGCTGACAGAAGGGGAGAGTGAGATTTGTAGGATTGCGTATGACTAGACACAGGAGAGTTAGATGGGGGGAAGTGTTTCTAAGGAAACAGAGTAGTTCATGAGGAGGACAGCATAGGGGGTGAGATATGGATAGTGTGGGGGTTGTTGTTATAGGGACATGCAGTGAGTTTTAGGAGAAGGCAGACAGAGAGAGCAGAAAAGACATAGAGAGCAATGTGCAGGTGTATAGTTAGTGAGTTTACCTGTTAGTGGGGCTGCATGGTTTCCACCTCTAGTGAGTAACTCCTGCCACTTTTAAATCGTTCCAATTTATTATTTAGCTGGATTTAACCTCTATATACCAGTACAAGTATCTCCGGTTATATGTATTCATATTCTCTTGTGATTATACAGAACCTTGAACCGCAAAGTCTTTTCTTAAAGCTGCAGTAGTCGACAATCCTCTGCCAAACCTTTTAAGCAAATCAACTTGTCTAATTTTGTATCTTATCAATCTAATACTGAAAACATCATAAGGAATTCTACCAATACTTGTATATATTTTCACACTTGCCTAAGTGAATATGTATGAAGGATTGACTGGGTTCTGTACATATTTTAGGTGTGATTGGATGTGTGAGTGTGTGAAGATCTAACACAGAACGTTTATTGGAAAACCCTCAATTCATCTACTAACCGAGTATCTACTGACAGAACTAAATATAAGGACTCTGTATCTACCTAGTCTAGCTTAAACCTGGACTGCTAACTAAAAATCTCTATAATATCATATCACTATATGAAATATCTAATAACGTATTATTTTGCGGATATAAACTCATACCAATCTTATTGAGGTTATCTATATAATTTACCCTCACTTAAGTGAAATCTTCTTTAAGCAAACTTCTCCTTGTATACTCCCCAGGTAATAGAGTCGTTGTTACTTGGTGGGTACTAAGTTAGAGAAACACTGCCTTTTCAAGGTAGCTTATGTTGCAAGGTAAACTAAGTTTTGTATAACTAAAGAATTACCATTCCTCAAACATCACAGAACACCACACAGTGAGAGTAATGAACTGATTCTAGGCAGCTGATACAGTCTATCTAGCCAGGAGGTTACACACTTGCAAATTAGGAGGGGGGGCAGGATGCATTAGTTATACAGAGACTATTACAGTAGGCAAAATGGAGACAGAGGAAATGCATACCAGAGATATTTAACAGAAATAAAGGGACGTTTTAAGAGGAGCCAGGAGCTAGATATATGTATACCATATGTATAAGTATTTGTGTTTTACTGTGTGTATATATATATATATATATATATATATATATTGTACATATTTAAAATTCCAATAATCTTCACTTACAGTATAATGTACTTTTTATTGTAAATACGTACTTCTATATACACCTATACATCTACTCCTATTGATATATAGGTATAGATATCTATTTTACATTAACAGTATTATATATATATATATATATTTAATAAAAAGTACATTATTTTCTATGTGAATCTATGCATCAGGGTTTGCAATTTAGGATTAATGTGATCGGGTCAGTGCACATAAATTGCTATCTTCAATGCATGTTCTTGAAATATAAAATATTAAATTATAAAAATTATTATATATACTGTAAATAGATATATTCTATGGATTATTTATAATATTTAACAGTATGTATAATAATTTTTTTTAAATATTTTATATTAAAGATTTCAAGAATACGTATTGAAAACAGCAATTCTTCATGTGCGCTAACCTGACCGTGTTAGTCCTAAATTGCGAACCCCGATGCGCTATGCACATTTTACATTCCCATGTTCTTCACATACACCTAGATTACGAGTTTTGTGTTATGACTCAAATAGCATCGTTATGGGCAATAACGCCCCATTTTCCCCTAACGTTGCTATTACAAGTTTCTGTAGCTCGACAAAAATCACCATCTACGCTCTCCTAGACGTTATTGATAGATCATTACCCAAAACATTCACGAATCACTTCAAAAATATTATACAAAGTACACTTACACTCATACAAACACTATTTTTTTCTCAAAATAAATTATAAAAATTGTAAACTGATAAAAGATACGAGATCTCGGGTGTTAGAAAAAAAATGCACAAAAAACAATTTTACATTGACTTAGATAGACATACATGAACATACTCTCATTTAGCTACATCTACGTACAAATATCATCACATACATACAGAAATTGATACATACAAACAATATACAGCACATTACGTACACAAAGGGTATTTTAAATATGAAATTATAACGATTTCGGTACTTTTTCTCAGAATGATATGACGTCACTCACTTTACGCTCAACAGAAGTGTTGGGAGTTGTTTTTCATGTAATTTCTAGCCTCCATTGACTTCTATGGGGAATACATGCTCCTGCACGCGACCAGCCTCTTTCCGTAACGCAAGAGAGATTTTGATATTTGAAAACTTGTAATAGCAGCGTTATAATTGTGGCGCTACTTCATTCATTCTTGCGTAGGTCCCGCAATGACAAATAGATCAAGTGTGAACATCACTATAACATCAAAATCTTTTAAGAAATTACATTACATCAGCTATAAATCACGATCAATTCTATCATCAACAATACGAAATCGGTTTCAAGAATTAACACATATTTAAAAGGACATAAAAATACTTTTTAAGATTTCATGATTCAGAAACAATTTTAAACACTTGTCTCATTTCCGTCTATTATAGCATTTCATTTATTCTATTCATATGCTTGGATGAACAGCATATCTACATAGGCTCACCAGATAATGATTGATGGCTGCACATACATGCCTTTTGACATGTGCATTGCTATATATTCAATAAACCATATAGAAACAATGAACACATTTACATCATACAAGTGCATTGGAAGGTTGTTTAACATTGGATTCTCTCAATCATGAATGATAAATTATGGCATTAGTGTCCCTTTAACATCACAATTTAATCATAATATAACATTAGGAATTCAGTATAATTATAAGATATCTTTAGAAAATATTATAGTTTTCGCTTTTTTGGAAGGAACAACAATAAATGAACAGATGTGGGAGAGAATCACAATACATACATATATGTACATAACACACATTTATCTTTTTAATCAGCACACAAGAAGAATGTTGAAAAATAAAACAACACAATGAAGATTTGCAAACTAGACAGGCAGGTTGCTATATGATGACGTCATTCAAAGCTTCAACCATACAGATTTCAGCATTAGGACTGTACCGCCCCTTTCATCAGTTTCTCACTCAATACTACAATATTACATATACGTAGACGAGAGGGTTGGAAGATCATTATTATTGCGATTTCAATGGGACACGTTAAATATTGAAATCTCGCCAATCACTTATATATAATAGATGTCAGCCATTACTTTATCATTTTGCAACCATATTGCAGCAACATTTATCGATCAGATTCTTTGCCATGTCTATGCACACATTATACACAAATATGCACTTTCAATCATGTTAGCGTGGACGTGTGGTTTTTACTATAACATTGCGTTTAAGTATTTGTTACGCATATGAATAAATATTAGGAAGATGCACTGCGTATGTTATATTTTACACTTTAACACTTTCACATTACAATTTATTGGGGAGGAAACAAAATTTCAAACAAACACAAAAAAAACACACAAAAAAACACACACTTAGTTTGAAAGTGCCGCTCACATACAATCAAGTGTATACCATCAGCAATCATTGCGAACACGCTACCATTGGACATTTTGCTATATCCCCCAAACAACATGGCCAAACTTTCCCTGGTGATCGACATTGTATCAAATCGCTTTTGTGCGTTTGCATACCTTGTTACTCCTCGTGCGTTTGCTCTGCTGTTTGGCTTTGCAAATATGGAGGATCCTCAGTTAGATTGTGTAGGTGCTGTTGGACAAGTTTTGTACAACAGAATCAGGCGGGCTCGGCGTCTCCAAGAGAGGGGTGGGGAACGTCTGATTAGCAGGAGGCCCACCTTTGAGAACATGAGCGACTTCGAGGTTTTCGACAAGTATAGGCTCAATCGAGAGCAGCTCATGAGCCTTTACGAAGTACTTAAACCTTACCTGGAGCGATGCAAACGTATGCGGACTGCAATCCCTGGCATGACCAAGATGCTATGCTGCATACACGTCCTGGCCTCCGGAAGCTTTTAATCCAGAGAGGGGTACATGCATTGGCTGTCGCAGGGCACCTTCTCCATGGTACGAGTTTGTAAGCTTTACATAGGATTCCCTCAAAATGAGGATGATTGGAGGCGACTCAAGAGTGAATTCTATGCAATAGCTGGAATGCCCAATAGATTGCACCCACATTGCGGTGCGTGCTCCAGCAGAAGAGCGGCCCTTCCGAAATCGCAAATATTTTCATAGTCTGAACGTGCAGTTTGTTTGTGATGCACGGATGCAGATTATGCAGGTGTGTGTGAATTTCGGGCGGGCCACTCATGATGGCTGTATCCTCAGACAGTCCTCACTCTAGCGGCAGTTTGAGGACAGAGAGTTTCCCCATGGGTGGCTCGTTGGTGAGTACTTGTGCACAGCATGGTTAAGTAGTTAGACAATTGCCACTGTAATGTTCAAAATGTGCAGATATAGGATTGTGTTTAACCATTTGTCTCTTTCAGCAAATATCTAGTTTTAGCTCCAAACAGGGATGTAGCAGGTCATAGCTTAAATGTGCAGCTATAGGATGCGCTTTAACCATTTATTTGTCTCTTCCAGCAAATATCTAGTTTTAGAAACAAACCGATATGTAGCAGGTCATAGCTTAAATGTGCAGCTATAGGATGCGCTTTAACCATTTATTTGTCTCTTTTAGCAAATGTCTAGTTTTAGCTCCAAACAGATATGTAGCAGGTCATAGCTTAAATGTGCAGCTATAGGATGCGCTTTAACCATTTATTTGTCTCTTCCAGCAAATGTCTAGTTTTAGAAACAAACCGATATGTAGCAGGTCATAGCTTAAATGTGCAGCTATAGGATGCGCTTTAACCATTTATTTGTCTCTTTCAGCAAATGTCTAGTTTTAGAAACAAACCGATATGTAGCAGGTCATAGCTTAAATGTGCAGCTATAGGATGCGCTTTAACCATTTATTTGTCTCTTTCAGCAAATGTCTAGTTTTAGAAACAAACCGATATGTAGCAGGTCATAGCTTAAATGTGCAGCTATAGGATGCGCTTTAACCATTTATTTCTCTTTAAGCAAATGTCTAGTTTTAGAAACAAACCGATATGTAGCAGGTCATAGCTTAAATGTGCAGATATAGGATGCGCTTTAACCATTTATTTGTCTCTTCCAGCAAATATCTAGTTTTAGAAACAAACCAATATGTAGCAGGTCATAGCTTAAATGTGCAGATATAGGATGCACTTTAACCATTTATTTGTCTCTTTCAGCAAATGTCTAGTTTTAGAAACAAACCGATATGTAGCAGGTCATAGCTTAAATGTGCAGCTATATGATGCGCTTTAACCATTTATTTGTCTCTTTCAGCAAATGTCTAGTTTTAGAAACAAACCGATATGTAGCAGGTCATAGCTTAAATGTGCAGATATAGGATGCGCTTTAACCATTTATTTGTCTCTTCCAGCAAATATCTAGTTTTAGAAACAAACCGATATGTAGCAGGTCATAGCTTAAATGTGCAGATATAGGATGTGATTTAACCATTTATTTCTCTTTCTGCAAATGTCTAGTTTTAGCTCCAAACAGATATGTAGCAGGTTATAGCTTAAATGTGCAGATATAGGATGTGATTTAACCATTTATTTCTCTTTCTGCAGATGTCTAGTTTTAGCTCCAAACAGATATGTAGCAGGTCATAGCTTAAATGTGCAGATATAGGATACACTTTAACCATTTTTCTTTTTCAAGATACGATGTGTCCACAGATTTCATCCTTGTGTGTTTCTGTATTATCAGTTGCATAAAGTAATGCATGTGTCATTGGCAACTGTCCCATACATTTGACCCTTATATGTTATGTCTTGATTCTGATGTGGAACATTGTCAGATGGTGCTGTTCCCCATGTTTTAAGAGAAATCCTTTTCAGAATTAATTGCTATAAGCAGCATTCTGACACTTGGCAATATTTTATGTAAGTCTTGCCTCTAGTATTTTTAAATTAAACATGCTGTTGAGAAGTTTCTTTAAATAGAAGACGCTGCTCAGGGAATTAACTAGTTCCTGTTTAAGATTAAGGTGACAGTAACACTTTTTATTCAGTGTCTCACGATGGATGCCCTTTCCCTGAGGAGTTACCTATCGCCTCGCCTATATTCTAATTGGCAGGCGACCAAATTTGCATGTTACTTTTCTGAAGGGTCACTTCATTATGCAATATTTGCACGCGAATATAATTTAATTTTGCACAGTTTTACAGTTCAAGAGACTGTACGGGTTCGTTTTTATTACATTACTGCTGTTTATTTGTGTGAATTCATCCTTTGGACTTCGGATGGAATGAAAGCACACAACAATACAATTTCCTTTAAGATTTAAAGAGATACAGGACAGAGTTTGAGCTCTTAATTAGCTAATTCATTTATTACAGATGCTCCTTTGCAGATTACCAAATTGGCGGCTAAGAGTTCAGGGTTTTTCCATCTTGGCATGCAGAGTCTTAGGGTTGAAATCCTAGTCTGCAGATGTGTCCTCCAAATCTACGCTTTTGGCTATTCCCTACAAGGGGAATATCCTGTTCGGGCCTGACTTGAAGGAAATTATTTCTGACATCACGGGGGGGTAAGGATCATCTTCTCCCCCGGGGTAAGAAGTCCAAACAGAAAGGTCGACAGAGTAATTTTCACTCCTTTCGAAATTTCAAGGGAACCTCCCCTTCCTCTCCCTCTATACAGGAAGGGAACTATTCACAATCCAAGCCCGTCTGGAGTGCAACTGATAATACAGAAAATACAGAAACACAAGTAAGGATGAAATCCGTGGACTCATCGTATACAAAAAGAAATAAATTTATCAGGTAAGCATAAATTTCCTTATTTCTCTTTCTGCAAATGTCTAGTTTTAGAAATAGATATGTAGCAGGTCATAGCTTAAACGTGCAGATATAGGATGCGCTTTAACCAATTTTTGTCTCTTTCAGCAAATGTCTAGTTTTAGCGAAAAAACAAATTTATGTAAGAATTTACCTGATAAATTAATTTTTCATATTGGCAAGAGTCCATGAGCTAGTGACGTATGGCAAACCTCAAAATGCCTATAAATACACCCCTCACCACACCCACAATTCAGTTTAACGAATAGCCAAGTAGTGGGGTGATAAAGAAAGGAGTAAAAAGCATCAACAAAGAAATTTGGAAATAATTGTGCTTTATACAAAAAAAATCATAACCACCATAAAAAGGGTGGGCCTCATGGACTCTTGCCAATATGAAAGAAATTAATTTATCAGGTAAGTTCTTACATAAATTATGTTTTCTTTCATGTAATTGGCAAGAGTCTATGAGCTAGTGATGTATGGGATATCAATACCCAAGATGTGGAACTCTACGCAAGAGTCACTAGAGAGGGAGGGAAAAAATAAAAAACAGCCATTTTCGCTGAAAAATTAATTCACAACCCAAATAATAAGTTTATTCTTTAATGACAAGAAAAACTTAAAACATCAACAGAAGAATCAAACTGAAACAGCTGCCTGAAGAACTTTTCTACCAAAAACTGCTTCTGAAGAAGCAAATACATCAAAACGGTAGAATTTAGTAAATGTATGCAGAGGACCAAGTTGCCCCATTGCAAATCTGATCAACTGAAGCTTCATTCTTAAAAGCCCACAAAGTGGAGACTGATCTAGTAGAATGAGCTGTAATTCTCTGAGGCGGGCCTGACCCACTCCAAATAAGCTTGATGAATCAAAAGCTTTAACCAAGAAGCCAAGGAAATAGCAGAAGCCTTCTGACCTTTCCTAGAACCAGAAAATATAACAAATAGACTAGAAGTCTTCCTGAAATCTTTAGTAGCTTCAACATATTTCAAAGCTCTCACAACATCCAAAGAATTCTTGGGATTAGGACACAAGGAAGGGACAATTTCTCTACTAATGTTAGAATTCATAACCTTAGGTAAAAATGTAAATGAAGTCTGCAAAACCGCCTTATCCTGAGGAAAAATCAGAAAAGGAGATTCACAAGAAAGAGCAGATAGCTCAGAAACTCTTCTAGCAGAAGAGATGGCCAAACGGAACAACACTTTCCAAGAAAGTAGCTTAATGTCCAAAGAATGAATAGGCTCAAATGGAGGAGCCTGTAAAGCCCTCAAAACCAAATTAAGACTCCAAGGAGGAGAGATTGATTTAATGACAGGCTTGATACGAACCAAAGCCTGTACAAAACAGTGAATATCAGGAAGTTTAGCAATCTTTCTGTGAAATAAAACAGAAAGAGCAGAGATTTTTCCCTTCAAGGAACTTGCAGAAAAACCCTTATAAAAACCATCCTGAGGAAACCATAAAATTCTAGGAATTCTAAAAGAATGCAAAGAGAATTTATGAGAAAAACACCATGAAATGTAAGTCTTCCAAACTCGATAATAAATCTTCCTAGAGACAGATTTACGAGCTTCTAACATAGTATTAATCACTGAGTCAGAGAAACCTCTATCACTTGGCACTAGGCGTTCAATTTCCACACCTTCAAATTTAATGATTTGAGATCCTTATGGAAAAACGGACTTTGAGACAATAGGTCGGGCCTTAACGGAAGTGGCCAAGGTTGGCAACTGCACAAACGATTGTTCCATGATGATCTTGGAGATCCCTCTTGGAAGAAGAACTAGAGGCGGAAAAATATAAGCAGGTTGATAACACCAAGGAAGTGTCAACGCATCCACTGCTTCCGCCTGAAAATCCCTGGACCTGGACAGGTATCTGGGAAGTTTCTTGTTTAGATGAGAGGCCATCAGATTTATCTCTGGAAAACCCCACATCTGAACAATCTGTGAAAACACATCTGGATGGAGAGACCACTCCCCCGGATGTAAAGTCTGATGGCTGAGATAATCCGCCTCCCAATTGTCTACACCTGGGATATGCACTGCAGAAATTAGACAGGAGATGGATTCCGCCCAAGCAAGTATCCGAGATACTTCTTTCATAGCTTGGGGACTGTGAGTCCCACCCTGATGATTGACATATGCCACTGTTGTGATATTGTCTGTCTGAAAACAAATGAACGGTTCTCTCTTCAACAGAGGCCAAAACTGAAGAGCTCTGAAAATTGCACGGAGTTCTAAAATATTGATTGGTAATCTCGCCTTTTGAGATTTCCAAACCCCTTGTGCTGTCAGAGATCCCCAAACAGCTCCCCAACCTAAAAGACTTGCATCTGTTGTGATCACAGTCCAGGTTGAACAAAAGAAGCCCCATGAACTAAACGCTGGTGATTTAACCACCACGTCAGAGTGTCGAACATTGGGATTTAAAGATATTGTGATATCTTTGTATAATCCCTGCACCACTGATTCAGCATAGAAAGCTGGTGAGGTCTCATGTGAAAACAAGCAAAGGGAATCGCGTCCGATGCTGCAGTCATGAGACCTAAAACTTCCATGCACATAGCCACTGAAGGGAATGACAGACTGAAGGTGCCGACAATCTGCAACCAATTTTAAACGTCTCTTGGACACTGAATCTATCTGGAAGCCTAAAAAGGTGACCCTTGTCTGAGGAATCAAGAAACTTTTTGGTAAATTGATCCTCCAACCATGTTTTCGAAGAAAACACTAGTTGATTCGTGTGAGATTCTGCAGAACGTAAAGACTGAGCTAGTACCAAGATATCATCCAAATAAGGACACACCGCAATACCCTGCTCTCTGGTTACAGAGAGCAGGGCACCAAGAACCTTTGAAAATATTTTTGGAGCTGTTGCTAGGCCAAATGGAAGAGCAACAAATTGGTAATGCTTGTCGAGAAAAGAGAATCTCAGGAACTGATAATGATCTGGATGAATCAGAATATGAAGGTATGCATCCTGCAACTATATTGTGGACATATAACGTCCTTGCTGAACAAATGGCAGAATAGTCCTTATAGTCACCATCTTGAAAGTTGGTACTCTTACATAACGATTCAAAATTTTCAGATCCAGAACTGGTCTGAATGAATTTTCCTTCTTTGGGACAATGAATAGATTTGAATAAAACCTCAGACTCTGTTCCTGAAAAGGAACTGGCATGATTACCCCTGAAAACTCCAGGTCTGAAACACACTTCAGGAAAGCCTGAGCTTTTACTGGATTTGCTGGGATGCATGAGAGAAAACATCTTCTCACAGGAGGTCTTACACTGAATCCTATTCAATACCCCTGAGAGACAATGCTCTGAATCCATTGATTTTGGACAGAATTTATCCAAACATCCTTGAAAAACCTTAATCTGCCCCCTATCAGCTGAGCTGGAATGAGGGCCGCACCTTCATGCGGACTTAGGGGCTGATTTTGGTTTCTTAAATGGCTTGGATTTATTCCAATTTGAGGAAGGCTTCCAATTGGAAACAGATTCCTTGGGGGAAGGATTAGGTTTTTGTTCATTATTTTAACGAAAGGAACGAAAACGGTTAGAAGCCTTAGATTTACCCTTAGGTTTATTATCCTGAGGCAAAAAAACTCCCTTCCCCCCAGTAACAGTTGAAATAATAGAATCCAACTGAGAACCAAATAAATTATTACCTTGGAAAGAAAGAGATAGCAATCTAGACTTAGATGTCATATCAGCATTCCAAGATTTAAGCCACAAAGCTCTTCTAGCTAAAATAGCTAAAGACATGGATCTAACATCAATTTTGATAATATCAAAAATGGCATCACAAATAAAATGATTAGCATGTTGCAGTAAGTGAACAATGCTAGATAAGTCAGAATCCAATTCTTGTTGCGCTAAATTCTCCAACCAAAAGGTTGATGCAGCTCCAACATCAGCCAAAGAAATTGCAGGCCTGAGAAGATGACCTGAATATAAATAAGCTTTCCTTAGATAAGATTCAAGTTTCCTATATAAAGGATCTTTAAAAGAAGTACTATCTTCCATAGGAATAGTGGTACGTTTAGCAAGAGTAGAAATAGCCCCATCAACTTTGGGGATCTTTTGCCAAAACTCTATTGAAATTGCTGGTAAAGGATACAGTTTTTTAAACCTTGAAGAAGGAATAAAAGAAGAACCCGGCTTATTCCATTCCTTAGAAATCATATCAGAAATATCATCAGGAATAGGAAAAACCTCTGGAGTAACCACAGGAGGCTTAAAAACATAATTTATGTAAGAACTTACCTGATAAATTCATTTCTTTCATATTAGCAAGAGTCCATGAGCTAGTGACGTATGGGATATACATTCCTACCAGGAGGGGCAAAGTTTCCCAAACCTTAAAATGCCTATAAATACACCCCTCACCACACCCACAATTCAGTTTAACGAATAGCCAAGAAGTGGGGTGATAAGAAAGGAGCGAAAGCATCAAGAATAAGGAATTGGAATAATTGTGCTTTATACAAAAAAATCATAACCACCACAAAAAGGGTGAGCCTCATGGACTCTTGCTAATATGAAAGAAATGAATTTACCAGGTAAGTTCTTACATAAATTATGTTTTCTTTCATGTAATTAGCAAGAGTCCATGAGCTAGTGACGTATGGGATAGCAGATACCCAAGATGTGGAACTTCCACGCAATAGTCACTAGAGAGGGAGGGATAAAATAAAGACAGCCAAGTCCGCTGAAAAATTAATCCACTACCCAAATCAAAAGTTTCAATTTTTATAATGGAAAAAAACTGAAGTTATAATCAGAAGAATCAAACTGAAACAACTGCCTGAAGTACTATTCTACCAAAAACTGCTTCTGAAGAAGAGAAAACATCAAAATAGTAGAATTTAGTAAAAGTATGCAAAGAAGACCAAGTCGTTACTTTGCAAATCTGATCAACAGAAGCTTCATTTTTAAAAGTCCAGGAAGTAGAAACTGACCTAGTAGAATGAGCCGTAATCCTCTGAGGCGGGGATTAACCCGACTCCAAATAAGCAAGATGAATCAAAAAGCTTTAACCAAGAAGCCAAAGAAATGACAGAAGACTTCTGGCCTTCCCTAAAACCAGAAAAGATGACAAATAGACTAGAAGTCTTTCTGAACTCTGAATAACTTCAACATAATTTCAAAACTCTTACCACATCCAAAGAATGTAAGAATCTCTCCAAAGAATTCTTATTATTAGGACACAAGGAAGGGACAATAATTCCTCTACTAATGTTGTTAAAATTCACAACTTTAGGTAAAAATTGAAAAGAAGATAGCAAAACCACCTTATCCTGATGAAAAATCAGAAAAAGGAAACTCACAAGAAAGAGCAGATAATTCAAAAACTGTTCTAGCTGAAGAGATGTCTAAAGGAACAATACTTTCCATGAAAGTAATTTAAATGTCCAAAGAAAGCATATGCTCAAACGGAAGAGCCTGTAAAGCCCTCAGAACCAAATTAAGACTCCAAGGACGAGAAATTGGCTTAAATGACAGACTTGATACGAACCAAAGCCTGAACAAAACAATGAACAACAGAAAGATTAGCAAATTTTTCTATGAAAACAGCACAGAAAAAGCAGAGATTTGTCCTTGCAAGGACCTTGCAGACAAAAAACCCTTATCTAAACCATCCTGAAGAAAACTATAAAATCCTAGGAATTCTAAAAGAATGCCAAGAGAATTTATGAAAAGAGCATCAAGAGATGTAAATCTTTCAAACTCGATAATAAATCTTACTAGACAAAGATTTACGAGCCTGCAACATAGTATTAATCACTGAGTCAAATAACTTCTATGACTAAGTACTAAGCGTTAAAACTCCATACCATCAAATTAATAATTTGAGTTACTGATGGAAAAAATGAATGTTAAGATATAAGGTCTGGCCTTAATGGAAGTGACCAAGATTGGCAGCTGGACATCCGAACAAGAACCATATACCAAAACCTGTGTGGCCATGCTGGAGCCCCCAGCAACACAAAAGATTGCTCCCTGTTGATTTTGAAAATCACTCTAAAAAGAAGAACCAGAGGCGAAAAAATATAGGCAGATTGATAACTCCAAGGAAGTGTCAATGCATACACTGCTTCCGCCAGAGGATCCCCGGACCTGAATAGGCCTCTGGGAAGTTCCTTGTTTAGATGAGATGCCATCAGATCTGTTTCTGGAAGCCCACACATCTGAACAATTTGAAAAAACACATCTAGGTAAAGACCATTCTCCCGGATGTAAAGCTTGATTGACAGAGATAATCCGTTTCCCAATTGTCTATACCTGGGAAATGGACCGCAGAAATTAGACAGGAGCTGGATTTAGTCCAAGCAAGTATCCGAGATACTTCTTTCACAGCCTAAGGACTGAGAGTCCCACCCTGATGAGTGACATACGCCACAGTTGTGACATTGTCTGTCTGAAAAACAATCAACGTCTCTTTCTTCAAAAAGAAGCCAAAACTGAAGAACTCTGAAAAATGCACTGAGTTCCAAAATATCGATTGGTAATCTCGCCTCCTGAGATTTCCAAACCCCTTGTGCTGACAGAGATCCTCAGACAGCCTTCCAACCTAAAAGACTCGCATCTGTAGTGATCATGGTCCAGGATGAATGAACCGAAGAGACCTGTAGAACTATATGATGGTGATCTAACCACCAAATCAAAGATAGTTAAACATTGGGATTCAAGGATATAAAAAGTGATATCCTAGAATCCCTGCACCATTAATTCAGTATAAAAAACTGGAAAGGTTTCTTATGAAAATGAGCAAAGGGAATCGAATCCAATGCTGCAGCCATAATACCAAAAACTTCCATGCATATAGCAACTGAAGGAAATAATAGAGACTGAAGGTTCCGACAAACGGAACCCAATAAAATTGTCACTTGTCTGCTAGAGACAAAGACATTGACACAATCTATCTGGAAACCTAAAAAAAGGTGACCCTTGTCTGAGGAATCAAAGAGCTTTTGATAAAAAGATCCTCTAACCATGTCTTGAAGAAACAACAAAAGTTGAATCGTATGAGATTCCGCAGAACGAAAAAAGACTGAGCCAGTACCACGAGACCGTCCAAATAAGGAAACACTGAGAACCTTGAAAAGATTCTTAGAGGTGTCGCTAGACCAGAAGAAAAAGCAACAAATTGGTAATGCTTGTAAAAAAAAAAAAGAATTTCAGAAAATGAAAATACTGTGAATGAAAATAGAAAATGAAGATATGCATCTATTGTATCTATTGTGAACAAATAATGCCATTACTGACCAAAAAAGGCAGAATAGACCATATAAACTCCATTCTAAAAGATGGTACACATATGACAATTCAAAAAGATTTTCTATCTTTGAAATAATGAATAGTTTTGAATAAAACCCCCAAATCCTGTTCATAAAAAGGAACTGGTATAAATACCCCAGAAAACTCCAGGTCTGAGCAGCGCCTTGAGCCTCAACGGGTGACCAGCCGCGCTTCACAAGTACCCAATACATATAGGACTGAAACACACTTCAGGAAAGTGTGAGCCTTACTGGAATAGCTGGAATATGTTAGAGAGAGAAAAAATACTTCTCACAGACGGTTTTACTCATTCGGTATCCAAATCTAAGAAGTTTGGACCGAATTGAACCAAACAAATATATTAAAAAAGTCTTAACCTGCCCCTTACCAGCTAAGCTGGAATAAGAACTGCACCTAAATGCAAATTTGGGGAGCCGACTTTGATTTTAAAATTGCTTAAATTGAATGAAAAAAACTTCCAATTATAAACATGTTACTTGGGGAAGAATTTAGAATTCCGTTCCTTAGTAAGAAAAAAAGCTTAATATTTAGCCTTAGAACTCAATCTTGCAGCCCAGAGTAACAGTTGAAGAATTGAATCCAATTGTGAACCAAATAATTGATTACCTTGGAAAAAAAGAAATATGGAATTTAGAAATCAAATTAGCATTCCAAGATTGAAATCATAAAGTTCTACTAGCTAAAATAGCTAAAGACATAGATTAAACCTCATTTGCGAAAATATCAAAAAAATGACACAAATGAAATTATTAGCATGTTGATCAACTTAACAATGCTAAACAAATCATAATCCGATACTTGTTGCACTAAAGTATCCAACCAGAAAGCTGAAGCAGTTGCAACATCAGCCAAATAAATTACAGGTCTAAGAAAAGTACCTGAAAATAAATAATTTTCCTTAAATAAGATACAAGCCCAAGGAAAAAAACATAATTTATGCTTACCTGATAAATTTATTTCTCTTGTGGTGTATCCAGTCCACGGATCATCCATTACTTGTGGGATATTCTCCTTCCCATCAGGAAGCTGCAAGAGGATCACCCACAGCAGAGCTGTCTATATAGCTCCTCCCCTAACTGCCACCTCCAGTCATTCGACCGAAGACAAGCAAGAGAAAGGAGAAACCATAGGGTGCAGTGGTGACTGTAGTTAAAAAATAAAATATACCTGCCTTAAAATGACAGGGCGGGCCGTGGACTGGATACACCACAAGAGAAATAAATTTATCAGGTAAGCATAAATTATGTTTTCTCTTGTAAGGTGTATCCAGTCCACGGATCATCCATTACTTGTGGGATACCAATACCAAAGCTAAAGTACACGGATGAAGGGAGGGACAAGGCAGGTACTTAAACGGAAGGTACCACTGCCTGTAAAACCTCTCTCCCAAAAATAGCCTCCGAAGAAGCAAAAGTATCAAATTTATAAAACTAAATTACACCACATCTCTCTAACTGCTTCCATGCTTGTCGAGAGCTGCAAGAGAATGACTGGAGGTGGCAGTTAGGGGAGGAGCTATATAGACAGCTCTGCTGTGGGTGATCCTCTTGCAGCTTCCTGTTGGGAAGGAGAATATCCCACAAGTAATGGATGATCCGTGGACTGGATACACCTTACAAGAGAAAATAAATACTATCTGCTATAGGAATAGTAGTATGTTAGCAAGAGTAGAGATAGTCCCATTAACTTGGGGGATCTTCCTCTAAACTGAAAACTAACTGCCGGCAAAGGATACAATTAAAAACCTTAAAGAAGGAATAAAAGAAATTCCCGGCCTATTCCATTCCCTAGTATCAGGAACTGGAAAAAAACCTCTGAAGAAATCACAGAAGGTTAATAAGCAGAATTTAAATGTTAGCTAGTCTTAATCAAAAGAACTAGTTACTTCAATATCCAAAATAATCAACACCTTTTCAACAAAAAACGAATGTACTCTATTTAAAAATAAAAAAGATTTGTTAGTGTCAATATCTGATGAAGAATATTCTGAATGAGAAAATACACCATCAGAGAAGGATAATTCAGTATGTTGTTGGTCATTTGAAACTTCATCAACTAAATGAGAAGTTTAAAAAAGACCTAAAAATTTTATTAGAAGGCGGGATAGCAGACAAAGCCTTTATACTAGAATCAGAAAAATATTCTTATAAATTCCTAAATATATCTTGTATATAAGATGTAAAAAGAATAGCAATAGATAATGCATAAATACTAATGGACTCTGCATGTAAAAGTTTATCATAAAAACTTATTACAAACCATAGCTAAATATAAACATTCATAACATTAAAATAAATGAACTTAGCTTTGGTAGGACTGATATCAGTCATCAGGAATCCCTCAGTATTTTCTGATTCAGGAACAGCTTTTGAAATATCTTGCAATATGTAATAGAAAAAAACAACATATAAAGCAAAATTATCAAATTCCTTAAATGACAGTTTCAGGAATGGGAATAAATGCAAAACAAACAAGCCTCTAGTAACCAGAAGCAACAAAAAAGTGAGACTGAAATAATGTGAAAAAAATGGCGCCAAGAAGACGCCCACATTATTTGGCGCCAAGTATGACGCCCATATTTTTTGGTGCCAAAAATGACGCCCACATTTTTTGGCGCACAAAAACGTCTAACACACATGCGTCAACAAATGACTCAACCATGTGTAAACTTCCGGCGTCAACTATGGCACCAGAAATGACGAAATTTTGCGCCAAAAAAGTTTGCGCCAAGAATGACGCAATAAATTGAAGCATTTTCTGCCCCCGCGAGCCTAACAGCCCGCAAGGAAAAAAGTCAATTTGAAAATTTTTGAAGGTAAGAAAAAATATTTATTCATATGCATTTCCCAAAATAATGAAACTGACAGTCTGAAAGAAGGAATACTGATTAACCTGAATCATGGCAAATAACATAATTTATGCTTACCTGATCAATTTATTTCTCTTGTAGTGTAGTCAGTCCACGGGTCATCCATTACTTATGGGATTATATCTCTTCCCCAACAGGAAGTTGCAAGAGGATCACCCAAGCAGAGCTGCTATATAGCTCCTCCCCTCACATGTCATATCCAGTCATTCGACCGAAACAAGACGAGAAAGGAGAAACCATAGGGTGCAGTGGTGACTGGAGTTTAATTAAAATTTAGATCTGCCTTAAAAGACAGGGCGGGCCGTGGACTGACTACACTACAAGAGAAATAAATTTATCAGGTAAGCATAAATTATGTTTTCTCTTGTTAAGTGTAGTCAGTCCACGGGTCATCCATTACTTATGGGATACCAATACCAAAGCTAAAGTACACGGATGAAGGGAGGGACAAGGCAGGAACTTAAACGGAGGGAACCACTGCCTGAAGTACCTTTCTCCCAAAAATAGCCTCCGAAGAAGCAAAAGTGTCAAATTTGTAAAATTTTGAAAAAGTGTGAAGTGAAGACCAAGTCGCAGCCTTGCAAATCTGTTCAACAGAAGCCTCATTTTTAAAGGCCCAGGTGGAAGCCACAGCTCTAGTAGAATGAGCTGTAATTCTTTCAGGAGGCTGCTGTCCAGCAGTCTCATAGGCTAAACGTATTATGCTACGAAGCCAAAAGGAGAGAGAGGTAGCCGAAGCCTTTTGACCTCTCCTCTGTCCAGAGTAAACGACAAACAGGGAAGAAGTTTGAAGAAAATCTTTAGTTGCCTGCAAATAGAACTTCAGGGCACGGACTACGTCCAGATTATGCAAAAGTCGTTCCTTCTTTGAAGAAGGGTTAGGACACAATGATGGAACAACAATCTCTTGATTGATATTCCTGTTAGAAACTACCTTAGGTAAGAACCCAGGTTTAGTACGCAGAACTACCTTGTCTGAATGAAAAATCAGATAAGGAGAATCACAATGTAAGGCAGATAACTGAGACTCTTCGAGCCGAGGAAATAGCCATCAAAAACAGAACTTTCCAAGATAACAGCTTGATATCAATGGAATGAAGGGGTTCAAATGGAACGCCTTGCAGAACGTTAAGAACTAAGTTTAAGCTCCACGGCGGAGCAACAGTCTTAAACACAGGCTTAATCCTAGCCAAAGCCTGACAAAAAGCCTGAACGTCTGGAATTTCTGCCAGACGCTTGTGTAGAAGAATAGACAGAGCAGAAATCTGTCCCTTTAATGAACTAGCGGATAAGCCCTTTTCTAAACCCTCTTGTAGAAAAGACAATATCCTAGGAATCCTAACCTTACTCCATGAGTAACTCTTGGATTCGCACCAATATAAATATTTACGCCATATCTTATGGTAAATTCTTCTGGTAACAGGTTTCCTAGCCTGTATTAAGGTATCAATAACCGACTCCAAGAAGCCACGCTTTGATAGAATCAAGCGTTCAATCTCCATGCAGTCAGCCTCAGAGAAAGTAGATTTGGATGGTTGAAAGGACCCTGAATTAGAAGGTCCTGCCTCAGAGGCAGAGACCATGGTGGACAGGACGACATGTCCACTAGGTCTGCATACCAGGTCCTGCGTGGCCACGCAGGCGCTATCAGAATCACCGATGCTCTCTCCTGTTTGATCTTGGCAATCAGTTGAGGAAGCATCGGAAATGGTGGAAACACATAAGCCATGTTGAAGACCCAAGGGGCTGTCAGAGCATCTATCAGCACCGCTCCCGGGTCCCTGGACCTGGATCCGTAACAAGGAAGCTTGGCGTTCTGGCGAGACGCCATGAGATCCAGATCTGGTTTGCCCCAACGATGAATCAGTTGAGCGAAGACCTCCGGATGAAGTTCCCACTCCCCCGGATGAAAAGTCTGGCGACTTAGAAAATCCGCCTCCCAGTTCTCCACGCCTGGGATGTAGATCGCTGACAAGAGTGAGACTCTGCCCAGCGAATTATCTTTGAGACTTCCAACATCGCTAGGAAACTCCTGGTTCCCCCTTGATGATTGATGTAAGCCAAAGTCGTGATGTTGTCCGACTGAAATCTGATGAACCTCAGAGTTGCTAACTGAGGCCAAGCTAGAAAAGCATTGAATATTGCTCTTAACTCCAGAATATTTATTGGGAGGAGTTTCTCCTCCTGAGTCCATGATCCCTGAGCCTTCAGGGAATTCCAGACTGCGCCCCAACCTAGAAGGCTGGCGTCTGTTGTTACAATCGTCCAATCTGGCCTGCGAAAGGTCATCCCCTTGGACAGGTGGGGCCGAGAAAGCCACCATAGAAGAGAATCTCTGGTCTCTTGATCCAGATTTAGTAGAGTGGACAAATCTGAGTAATCCCCATTCCACTGACTTAGCATGCACAATTGCAGCGGTCTGAGATGCAGGCGCGCAAATGGTACTATGTCCATTGCCGCTACCATTAAGCCGATTACTTCCATGCACTGAGCTACTGACGGGTGTGGAATGGAATGAAGGGCACGGCAAGCATTTAAAAGTTTTGATAACCTGGCCTCCGTCAGGTAAATTTTCATCTCTACAGAATCTATAAGAGTCCCTAGGAAGGGAACCCTTATGAGTGGTAATAGAGAACTCTTTTCCACGTTCACCTTCCACCCATGCGACCTCAGAAATGCCAGAACTATCTCTGTATGAGACTTGGCAGTTTGAAAACTTGACGACTTGAATGTCGTCTAGGTACGGAGCCACCGCTATGCCTCGTGGTCTTAGTACCGCCAGAAGTGAGCCCAGAACCTTTGTAAAGATTCTTGGAGCCGTAGCTAACCCGAAGGGAAAAGCTACAAACTGGTAATGCCTGTCTAGGAAGGCAAATCTTAGGTACCGATAATGATCCTTGTGAATCGGTATGTGAAGGTAGGCATCCTTTAAGTCCACAGTGGTCATGTACTGACCCTCTTGGATCATGGGTAGGATGGTTCGAATAGTTTCCATTTTGAATGATGGAACTCTTAGGAATTTGTTTAGGATTTTTAAGTCCAAGATTGGTCTGAAGGTTCCCTCTTTCTTGGGAACCACAAACAGATTTGAATAGAATCCTTGCCCGTGTTCCGTCCGCGGAACTGGGTGGATCACCCCCATTAGTAAGAGGTCTTGTACACAGCGTAGAAACACCTCTTTCTTTATTTGGTTTGCTGATAACCTTGAAAGATGAAATCTCCCTTGTGGAGGAGAAGCTTTGAAGTCCAGAAGATATCCCTGAGATATGATCTCCAACGCCCAGGGATCCTGGACATCTCTTGCCCAAGCCTGGGCGAAGAGAGAAAGTCTGCCCCCCACTAGATCCGTTTCCGGATAGGGGGCCCTCTCTTCATGCTGTCTTAGGGGCAGCAGCAGGTTTTCTGGCCTGCTTGCCCTTGTTCCAGGACTGGTTAGTTTTCCAGCCCTGTCTGTAACGAGCAACAGCTCCTTCCTGTTTTGGAGCAGAGGAAGTTGATGCTGCTCCTGCCTTGGTTACGAAAGGCACGAAAATTAGACTGTTTGGCCCTGTCCTGAGGCAGAGCATGGCCCTTACCTCCCGTAATGTCAGCGATAATTTCTTTCAAGCCGGGCCCGAATAAGGTCTGCCCTTTGAAAGGAATATTAAGCAATTTAGATTTAGAAGTCACATCAGCTGACCAGGATTTAAGCCATAGCGCTCTGCGCGCTTGGATGGCGAATCCGGAGTTCTTAGCCGTAAGTTTGGTTAAATGTACGACGGCATCAGAAACAAATGCGTTATCTAGCTTAAGTGCTTTAAGCTTGTTCATAATTTCATCCAATGGAGCTGTGCGAATGGCCTCTTCCAGAGACTCAAACCAGAATGCCGCCGCAGCAGTGACAGGCGCAATGCATGCAAGGGGCTGTAAGATAAAACCTTGTTGAACAAACATTTTCTTAAGGTAACCTAATTTTTTATCCATTGGATCTGAAAAGGCACAACTATCCTCCACCGGGATAGTGGTACGCTTAGCTAAAGTAGAAACTGCTCCCTCCACCTTAGGGACCGTCTGCCATAAGTCTCGTGTGGTGGCGTCTATAGGAAACATTTTCCTAAATATGGGAGGAGGGGAAAAAGGCACACCGGGTTTATCCCACTCCTTGCTAATAATCTCTGTAAGCCTTTTAGGTATAGGAAACACGTCAGTACACACCGGTACCGCATAGTATCTATCCAACCTACATAATTTTTCTGGAATTGCAACCGTATTACAATCATTCAGAGCCGCTAATACCTCCCCTAGCAATATGCGGAGGTTCTCAAGCTTAAATTTAAAATTAGAAATCTCTGAATCCAGTCTCCCTGGATCAGATCCGTCACCCACAGAATGAAGCTCTCCGTCTTCATGTTCTGCAAATTGTGACGCAGTATCGGACATGGCTCTCACATCATCAGCGCGCTCTGTCCTTAACCCAGAGCTATCACGCTTGATTCTTAATTCTGGCAATTTAGATAATACTTCTGTCATAACAGTAGCCATGTCTTGCAAAGTGATTTGTAAGGGCCTCCCTGATGTACTTGGCGCCACAAAATCACGCACCTCCTGAGCGGGAGGCGAAGGTACTGACACGTGAGGAGAGTTAGTCGGCATAACTTCCCCCTCGTTGTCTGGTGATAATTTCTTTACATGTAAAGACTGACTTTTATTTAAAGTTACATCAATGCATTTAGTACACAACTTTCTATGGGGCTCCACATTGGCCTTCATACATAGTGAACAAACAGATTCATCTGTGTCAGACATGTTTAAACAGACTAGCAATGAGACTAGCAAGCTTGGAAAATACTTTTCAAATAAATTTACAAGCAATATAAAAAACGCTACTGTGCCTTTAAGAAGCACAAAAAGCTGTCACAGTTGAAATAACAATGAACCAAATTAGTTATAGCAACCAAATTTTCACAGTAAATGTATTAAGTTAGCAAAGGATTGCACCCTCCAGCAAATGGATGATTAACCCCTTAATACCCAAAAACAGATAACAATTTAATAATTAACGTTTTTATCACAGTCAAACACACTGTCACAGGTCTGCTGTGACTGATTACCTCCCTCAAAATGAATTTTGAAGACCCCTGAGCTCTCTAGAGACGTCCTGGATCATGGAGGATGAAGTAGGAAGATTGTGACTGAATTTTTACTGCGCAAAAAAGCGCTAAAATAGGCCCATCCCACTCATATTACAACAGTGGGGAAGCTCAGTTAACTGTTTCTATGCAGAAACAAAAGTTAGCCATGTGGTAAAAATCATGCCCCAATAAGTTTTATCACCAAGTACCTCACAAAAAACGATTAACATGCCAGTAAACGTTTTGAACATACATTTTAAAAGTTATGAAGTGTTAATAAGCCTGCTACCAGTCGCTGTTACTGCAGTTAAGGCTCATACATTACTTCAGTATTAACAGTATTTTCTGAGTCAAATTCCATTCCCTAGAAAAATACTTCAGTGTACACACACTCATCAGCCTAATACCAGTCGCTACCACTGCATTTAAGGCTGAACTTACATTACATTGGTATCAGCAGTAATTTCTCAGTCAATTCCATTGCTTAGAAAAATAATTTACTGCACATACCTCGTTTGCAGGGGGGCCCTGCATGCTATTCCCCTTTTCTGAAGTTACCTCACTCCTCAGAATGTGCGAGAACAGCCAGTGGATCTTAGTTACGTCTGCTAAGATCATAGAAAATGCAGGCAGATTCTTCTTCTAATGCTGCCTGAGAAACGAACAGCACACTCCGGTGCCATTTAAAATAACAAACTTTTGATTGAAGAAATAAACTAAGTTTAAAAACACCACAGACCTCTCACAACGACCTATCTTTAGTTAGGTTGCAAGAGAATGACTGGATATGACATGTGAGGGGAGGAGCTATATAGCAGCTCTGCTTGGGTGATCCTCTTGCAACTTCCTGTTGGGGAAGAGATATAATCCCATAAGTAATGGATGACCCGTGGACTGACTACACTTAACAAGAGAAATAAGTTTAAAACATTTAGAACTTTACATATAAAATGCCCAACCATAGCTTTGAGTGTCATAAATAGAAATAAGACTTACTTACCCTAAGACACTCATCTACATATAGTAGATAGCCAAACCAGTACTGAAACGAGAATCAGTAGAGGTAACGGTATATAAGAGTATATCGTCGATCTGAAAAGGCAGGTAGGAGAAGAAATCTCTACGACCGATAACAGAGAACCTATGAAATAGATCCCCTAGAGGAAGACCATGGTATTCAAATAGGCAATACTCTCTTCACATCCCTCTGACATTCACTGCACTCTGAGAGGAAAACCGGGCTTCAGCCTGCTGCGAAGCGCATATCAACGTAGAATCTAGCACAAACTTACTTCACCACCTCCATGGGAGGCAAAGTTTGTAAAACTGAATTGTGGGTGTGGTGAGGGGTGTATTTATAGGCATTTTAAGGTTTGGGAAACTTTGCCCCTCCTGGTAGGAATGTATATCCCATACGTCACTAGCTCATGGACTCTTGCTAATTACATGAAAGAAAACAGAATTTAAACGTTTACTAGTTTTAATGTCAAGAGGACTGGTTTCCTCAATATCCAAAGTAATTAACACTTTGTCAGTGTCAATATCTGAGGAAGGATCTTCTGAATCAGATAGATCCTCATCAGAGGAGGATAATTCATTATGTTGTCGGTCATTTGAAATTTCATCAACCTTATGAGAAGTTTTAAAAGACCTTTTACGTTTATTAGAAGGCGGAAAAGCAGACAAAGCCTTCTGAATAGAATCAGTAACAAATTCTTTAAAATTCATAGGTATATCACGTACATTAGAAGTTGAAGGAACTGCAACCAGCAATGTACTATTACTGATGGACACATTATCTGCATGTAAAAGTTTATCATGACAACTATTACAAATGACATTCGGAGATAAAATCTCCACAAGTTTACAACAAATGCACTTAGCTTTGGTAGAACCGATATCAGGCAGCAAAGTTCCAACAGATACTTCTGAGACAGGATCAGATTGAGACATCTTGCAAAATGTAAAAGAAAAAACAACATATAAAGCAAAATTATCAATTTCCTTATATGACAGTTTCAGGAATGGGAAAAAATGCAAATAGCATAGCCCTCTGACATAGAAAAAGGCAAGAGGCAAATAGCAATGGGGTGATAAAATAATGAAAAATTTTGGCGGCAAGTATGACGCACAACGTAACTGAAATTTTTTTGGCGCTAACAACGTCTGGAAATGACACAATCGCGTCACTAACGACGCAACCTTGTGTAAGGAACTCGGCATCAACTACGACGCCGGAAATGACGAACTTGCGTCAACGGACATACTTCCGCGCCAAAAAATTCTCGCGCCAAGAATGACGCAATAAAGTCTAGCATTTGGCGCACACGCTGGCCTAATTCTGCCTGCAATTTGCAAAGTAAAATTTAGTCAATTTGAAAAAAAATAAAATAAACCCCAAGTAAGAATTTTTTTTCTTAATATGTTTATTTTCCCCAAATATGAAACTGACAGTCTGCAAAAAAGGAAATACATGAACCGGACTCATGGCAAATATAAGTACAATACATATATTTAGAACTTTATATTAATACATAAAGTGCCAAACCATAGCTGATAGTGTCTTAAGTAAATGAAAACATACTTACCAAAAGACACCCATCCACATATAGCAGATAGCCAAACCAGTACTGAAACAGTTATCAGTAGAGGTAATGGTATATGAGAGTATATCGTCGATCTGAAAAGGGAGGTAGGAGATGAATCTCTACGACCGATAACAGAGAACCTATGAAATAGATCTCCCGTGAGGAAAACCATTGCATTCAATAGGTGATACTCCCTTCACATCCCTCTGACATTCACTGTAATCTGAGAGGAATCAGGCTTCAAAATGCTGAGAAGCGCATGTCAATGTAGAAATCTTAGCACAAACTTACTTCACCACCTCCATAGGAGGCAAAGTTTGTAAAAAAAACTAAATTGTGGGTGTGGTGAGTGGTGTATTTATAGGCATTTTGAGGTTTGGGAAACTTTGCCCCTCCTGGTAGGATTGTATATCCCATACGTCACTAGCTCATGGACTCTTGCCAATTACATGAAAGAAACGGATATGTAGCAGGTCATAGCTTAAATGGGCAGATATAGGATGCAATTTAACCATTTTTTTTTCTTTCAGCAAATGTCTAGTTTTAGCTCCAGATATGTAGCAGGTCATAGCTTAAATGTGCAGATATAGGATGCACTTTAACCATTTGTCTCTTTCAGCAAAAGTGTAGTTTTAGTGAAAAACAGATATATAGCAGGTCATAACTTAAATGTGCAGAAATAGGATGCGCTTTAACCATTTATTTCTCTTTCAGCAAATGTCTAGTTTAGGTGATTTTCGTATACACAAATGCATTGTATCATTTTATTTAAATGTATTTTCATATCATAATTTTTAAGATATTTCTAATATTGACATTTTGTCATGTTCAATATTTATAGGTGATTCAGGTTACATGAGCCGGCCTTGGCTCATTATGCCATTGCGTAACCGCACAGATGAGGACCAGGTGTGCTACAATCGTGCGCACAAGCGGACCAGGGCTGTAGTGGACCGGATGTTTGGGCTCCTCAAAATGCGTTTAAGATGCCTAGACAGGTCTGGAGGAGCCCTCCAATAGAGCCCTGGTAAGGTGACTAAGATCGTTATAGCCTGCAGCGTCCTTCATAACATTGCTCAGCGGGATGGGATGCTGCGGGCCGTCCAGGCACCCGGAGACCTCCTCCAAGATGAAGACAACCCAGTTCTAGAGGGGCCATTCCAGGACGAGGGAGTCAATGTCAGAGCCAACATCATCAACCTCCATTTCAAAAGGTAAATACTATATGTTATATAGGAGCATTGCGAATATCTGAGACTTTGAGTAAAATGAAAGTAGAATTGTGCGAACATGTTAGGATTGTTAAAGAATTGATTATAGCAAAATCTAAAATATATTTTATTATCATAGGTGATTTATACATCATATGATTCTGGCATTGGCTCCTGTAATGACTTTGTCACCTGATTTTCAAAGACAACATCAGATGGTAAGTATACACAATGTATGGATCGAGAGGGGGGGGTTGCCCAATGATCCATCATATGGCATACAATTAGTTTACATGTAGCATTTAGTTTAGACATTATTCGATTTTAGACATTCTGAAAGGGATAAATGCCACAGATAGCAGATAAAGGGATACTCTGAAGCCCATTAGAATTGACAAATTAATACATCAGAGGATAAGTATGGACAATGTATGTGAGTCAGCTTCACAATGTATTGCTATAACAGAACACAAGAGGCTACATACGCTTAGTAAGCTATTGCTATAAACATTTTAGGTAATAGGTATTGTTAGGGGAGGGATGCAGAACTATGTACCATGTTATTAGAGATTTAATTTACACTTTATTTTCCATTAGGGAGATTGACTTCATCTACAGACTGAAAGTGAAGAAAACCTATGTGATCATGTCTGCGGCATTGTCTTTCAACTGTTAAGACTTTGAAAACCATACAAAAACATGTTTACATGGTGAGTGTATACAATGCATGGACCAAGACGGGGGGAGGGTGATATTTTGCCCAATGATCCATCATGTGACATACAATTAGTTTACATGTAGTATTTAGTTTCGATTTTAGATATTCTGAAAGGGTTTAATGCCAAAGATAGCCGATAAAGGGATACTCTGAAGAACATTAGAAGTGACAAAGTCATACATCAGAGGTTAAAGGACCTAAAGCCCCAAATTTTTAGTTCATAATTTAGATAAAGCACATAATTTTAAACCACTTTCCAATTTACTTCTGTAATCAAATTTGCTTATCTTTCTTGTTATCCTTTGTTGAAAATCAAGGATATAAACTCAGAAGTGTGCATGTGTCTGCCGCACTATATGTCAGCAATTTTGCAACAATGTTATACATTAGCATGAGCACTAGATAGCAGCACTATTTCACTATTTCTGTCATGTAGTGCTTCAGGCACGTGCACGCTACCTACGTATCTCTTCAGCAAAGAATAATATGAGAAGGAAGCAAATTTGATAATAGAAGTAAATTAGAAATATTTTTTACATTTGTATTCTCTATCTAAATAATGAAAGATATATTTTGGGTTTAATGTCCCTTTAAGTATGGACAATTAATGTGATTCTGCTTTACAATGTATTGTTAGAACATAACACAAGAGGCTACATACGCTTAGTAAGCTATTGCTATAAATATTTTAGGAAATAGGTAGTGTTAGGAGAGGGATGCAGAACTATGTACCATGTTATTATAGATTTGATTTACACTTTATTTTCCATTAGGGAGATTTAAGTGTTTCTTGAACTGTGAGGGGCCTAGAGGGTTTAACAGGTTTGACACGGTCTTGAATATCTGATGACCAACACCGTACCTCCAGCTGAACACCTCCACAAATTGTGGATTCCAAGGTTACCCATTCCTTGTGGTCTCTGTGTTTGCACCAGTCCACTATTCTAGACATGAAAGTTGCGTGTTTGTAGAGTTGGAAATTCGGGGCACCTATGCCTTCATGTAGTTTGTTGCGGTACAATGTATGGGTAGCAATTCTAGACCGTTTATGGTTCCAGATAAAGGAGTTTATTATTTTTTGGAGTTGATATATTAATTTGTTGTCAGGGATAGGGAGTGTTTGGAGGAAATAGAGGATTTTTGGAAGAATAATCATCTTTATGTAGTTGACTCTGCCCAGCCAAGATAAGGGATTGTGTTTCAAGGAGGTTAAGGTAGATATTATATGTGTTTTGAGGGGTTAAAAATTTAAGGGGACTATTTTATGTAGGCAGGGGGAAATGAAAACACCTAAGTATTTGTGTGCTACTGGTTGTTGTTTAAATTGATACGCCATGAGGGGATGTAGTTCTTGCTGTGGTGTACCTATATTGATAAATTCCGATTTTGAGTAGTTAATGCGAAAGAGTGACATCTCGCCATATTCTCGCAATGTTGATATGAGTGATGGCACAGAGGTTTCTAAGTCTGTTATGGTTAGAATGACATAGTCCGCGTATAGAGAAGTTTTAAATTCGGTTAGGTCTATGAATATGCCCCTAATTTCCGGTGTGCATCTGATATATGTTGCCAGGACTTCCATTGCTAGAATGAATAAGAAATCATAGTAGTCAGTGCACACAGGTAGGCAAAAGGAATGCAAAGAAACTTTTAGTTGATCCAACTCCTTTATTGTAATGAATCACATTACAAGTGTATAGGCAACTTGAGTGATACGGCTGGCAGCTCAGGTCAGGAAAAACAAAGGTCAGACGCGTTTCCTAGTGCATTGAGCACATTAACTGCATAATTCCAAGCATTATATGCACAGGTAAACTCCTCCTGTTTAATTACTTAACCAATTATATGTAAGCAACTCAATGTATGTATAGGAAAAAGTTGGGTGCACACTAGTACACTTGTAATGTGATTCATTACAATAAAGGAGTTGGATTATACACTTGTAATGTGATTCATTACAATAAAGGAGTTGGATTATACACTTGTAATGTGATTCATTACAATAAAGGAGTTGGATCAACTAAAAGTTTCTTTGCATTCCTTTTGCCTACCTGGGTGCGCTGACTACTATGATTTCTGTTTGAATTTGGAGCGCAGGTGGAACGCTCCCGTCCTCGCACCAGTCGATTGAAATCTTGACAGCATCATGACGTATTGGAGGTGGTGTGACTCTCTACGTGAAGGCCACTGCAGGGTTCCTGGTAACCATTGCCGTATCGAGTGCTGTGTCTGAGCGCTTCCTGGAGGTTCTAGAATGAATAAGGTAGGGGACAAAGGGCAGCCTTGCCGGGTGCCATTATTAATTTGAAATGGTTCGGATAAGGAGTCATTCAACTTAATTTTGGCCGTGGGACTATTGTATAGAGCAAAAATTTTATTAAGAAACTCAGTGTTAAAGCCGAATCTTAGAAGAGTGTGTTTGAGGAAGGACCAAATCAAACGGTCAAATGCTTTTTCAGCATCCATAGAAAGGACTACTGAAGGGATATGGTGAGCGGTTGCATATTCTATGAGGTTTAATATTTTAGTGGTATTGTCCCTAGCCTCTCTATGGGGGGTGAATCCTACTTGGTTAAGATGAATCAGGTCTGGGAGAACTCTATTCAGGTGGGTGGCAATAATTTTGGCATACAACTTGACATCCTAGATAAAAAAATCAAAAAAGGTCCAAGCATACCGCACCTGGTGTTCCCAGGCAGTCTCCCATCCACGTACTGACCAGACCTGACCCTGCATAACTTCAGAGATCAAACAAAATCGGGTGCATTCAGGGTATTGTGGTGGTAGTCACAAATAAATTACCCTTGTGGATAGAACAAGGGAACTCTTCTCCAGATTTTTTTCCCATCACTGGAAAAGAAGATTGGACAAGATCTCTTAAAAGAGAGTTAGCTCGAAGTCAGGATGATACCTGAACTATATATTGTCCAGAAAAACACACTTGCAATATCCCTAGACCTAAAGGTCTGACTGGGATGGCGCAAACTAAGAAAACTAGGGAAGATTACGATTAAGGAAACAATAAATCTCTCAGGTCTAAGTTCGTTATGAACAGGCCCACTAGAACCAAAGGAGAAAGGATACTACTATGAAGGACAGAATCTGAAATATATGAGGTAAATACCTATATCCCGTTCCCAAACTGGGACTGGAACTGTCACTCTCAGAGATGAAGACCCTGAATCCAGTTCAAGGAATGCCTCTCATCCTACTTGGATTGCAGATACTCTAGAGAAATCTTCCCCTGGGAGGAAAACTTAGATTGTACTCGAAAAGGCATAACCCAAACAAAGTCTCATCCTTAAAAGGAGACACTAGAAGCGTGTGTTTGGAGAAAACAGAAAAAATTGAATCTGCAACTGCAGAACTATAAAGCCTAGGCTGTACCACTAAACCACAGCTTCTCAGCCGACTATAGATTTCAGCCACAATGCCCGGCGGCTAGTACAGCAAGTCTAATAAGACAAGACATTGCTCTAAATGAACAATTAAACCTCCAGCAGCTTCTTACCTATGTCAGAAAGAAAACTAGATTATCTCTGCAGAGATCTAAGCTCTCTGATTAAAAATAGAAAGTTCCCTTCTACTAAAGACACAGTGCATTTCAAGAGAGATAGCGACAGGAAATCCTAAAAAGGACGTGAGACAGGGAGAAATATTCCCAGATTCTCTATAACAATCCTGACAGCACATCTAGAACCCTTCCAGACAGGAAAGAAAAATAAAGAACTGATAAAGTTCACAAAACTCAGAAGGAGAGACGATAGGGATCGGTGTCATCCAGTCAGCCAAAACCTCCTGACAATATAAGAGGCTTTGAAGCAAACAACTGAAGGATACCCACTACAGTAACAGATGAAGGAATTATACTGTCCAGATCTGAGATTTCAGCCTCAAACTACCGACGAATCCTCCTCACAAACTTGGAAGAATACAAACTTGGAGAGCAGCATGTGGAGCAGAAACCCTCTTATCCGAGACTTAAAATGTCCTCTTTCCTTTTCCCTGAAGTAAAGGAAAACAGACCAAGCCACAGATACCGCAGAAGATACCCGAGTTTGCAACTTCTGTAAGCAAATACACTCCTCCAGGAGATTGAGAGGAACCACAGGGCACTGCATTTGATGCCATATAGACTTGGGACATAAAAGGAGAAAGCTGTGGCAGTGCCTTAAAATGAAGGTCCATTTTGATGAATTAGTGCCTGGTTTTTAATAAACCTATTAAAAACAAGGGCACTTTAATTCATCAAAATTGACATTTCACAGTTTTCTTCAAAAACATACCTTTTAATCCTTGCAGCAGCTCTAGCAATTCCCCCGGCTGTCGGAAGACACTGCAGACATCAGAAATTACGAATCAGGCTTCCTCCAATCACAGCTTCCCCCCCGGGGGAATCTTGGCCTGATGCAACACTGATTGGAGGAAGCCGGATTCGTCATTTTCGACCCGTGAAGACGGTTTGTGACGGGCGGAGGAAGTGCTGGAGCGGCTGCCAGGATTAAAAGGTACGTTGTTTTTGAAGAAAACAGTGAAATGTCAATTTTGATGAATTAAAGTGCCCTTGTTTTTAATAGGTTTATTAAAAACCTGGCACTAATTCATCAAAATGGACCTTCACTTAAACAGCAACATCCTTGGAGACAAATTTCAAACCAATCTGTACATTTAATAGCATTTGCGAAATCAGAGATACAGAAAAAATAAATGTTTAAACTAATTCTTAGTTGAGCAAGCCTTCCACACAACTTCAGCATCAGTAGAAGGAATTATACTGCCTGAATCCAAAATTTCACCTTCAGATGCAGCCGAAGAATCTTCCTCCTCAGACTTCTGAGAGGAAATACTTTGATTAGCCACTTCAGGATCAGAAACCTTACTTACTGTTTCTTTAAATTTCCTTTTGCATTTTCCCTGCAGCATGGGAAAAGCAGACAGCGCCTCAGATACCGCAGAAAATACCTGGGCAGCAATATCTTACAAAAGTAAATTTATGCTTACCTGATAAATTAATTTCTTCTACGATACGACGAGTCCACGGATTTCATCCTTACTTGTGGGATATTAACCTCTTGCTAACAGGAAGTGGCAAAGAGCACCACAGCAGAGCTGTATATATAGTTCCTCCCTTCCCTCCACCCCCAGTCATTCGACCGAAGGTTAGGAAGAGAAAGGAAAAGTTAAAAGTGCAGAGGTGACTGAAGTTATAAAAAATAAAATCTAAATCTGTCTGAAAAATGACAGGGAGGGCCGTGGACTCGTCGTATCGTAGAAGAAATTAATTTATCAGGTAAGCATAAATTTACTTTTCTTCTACAAGATACAACGAGTCCACTGATTTCATCCTTACTTGTGGGATACAATACCAAAGCAACAGGAAACGGATGAAATGGGAGGGACAAGACAGAGACCTAAACGGAAGGCACCACTGCTTGAAGAACCTTTCTCCCAAAAACAGGCTCAGAAGAAGCAAAAGTATCAAATTTGTAAAATTTGGGGGGGCGGAGCCAGCAGCCAAAGCAATGAGACGTGCATTTATGAGGCTCCTGATTTTATTTTCAATTTACCTAGTTTTTCCTCTGTGGATCAATATTTGGATATCAGGTTATCATTAAGAACCTCAGGAGGATAATGTAAAACATCTGGCTGTAACATACAAGGTGATTTTATTGATGTGTTAACATTTTTGGAGAATCAGCAGGCCGCAAATTGAATATGGGGAAAGACAACTGCGCCACACTACAGACTCTATTTGCTGAATACGAGCAACGGATCCTCAATAGACTTGATGACCTATTGACAAGGATTGAAGTGGCGCGTGTAACAGGGAAACCTGCCCTAACTGGTGAGGAGGGAGAAGTGGATATCAGTGAAGAACCTGGAAACGTGCAGTTAAGTGCAGGGGATTTCCACATAGTGCCTGATCTCCCTGATATGGAGCAACTGCCGGATGGATCGGTTTGCGAAGTCCCGGTCCTGCTGGATCGCAATGTGCTGACCCTTGTGAGGATTACTGCCGCTGAGTCAAGTGTAGGAGGGAGAGTGACTGGCTTCCGTGAGCGCAGCCCTATTGCTGTGATTAAATCGCTGTTGGCCTCATGTCGGAGTACTGCCTTGGAGGTCTGCATGATCTGGGGCCTTGAAAGGAACGGCGCAGAGGTTCTGCCTAAGAAAATTATCTTTCTCTTGATGACCCCGCGATGTGAGGATTTCAGGCTCTCTGAGGCTAATATAAAAACTGGAGTTGGGTGATAATTTTTACTATAGGAGTGACTACTAAGCGTTCAGGATACCATCTTGCCTATTGAACGCGCTTCTGCTTAAAATTCAGTTTTTGCACTTGCTGAATAATTTCACTATAGTTGTACCCAAGGAATCTGCATTAATGAAGATAACTATCTGAGAATGTGTAGATATTGAGACTAAACCCTTTTGATGTTTCCTTTAAGTGCAGAGTAATGGAGGACCTGTCAGTAATGGTCCTTAGTACCCCACGTTAAAGAATGCAAAATACCAATTATATGCAATAAGTTTCCCCAGCACTTACACAGACTGAGTACTATTTAGCAAGGCCCTGCTTTGTTGTGTGTTGATGTAACAAGGACTTATTAGCAATAGTTGTAAATGTTAAGTTATCTAAGTATGTTTGTTACCTTGAAATATGCCCTGCAGTATCCTCTAACACATTATTAATTGCTCCTACCCTTTGTTATTTCCTTCACTGTAGGGAATTATTTACTTCTCATTTATGTGCTGCTCTCCTGTACATTTCCTGAAGTTTGCATGCAATTTAACTAGCTGGTATGTGTATGGATGTTGTGAAGTGATGTTTGAGTGCTTTACCCTTTTTCTTTTTTAAGTTAGACCCTGGCATTGCATAAATATTCAGCAGGGGGAGATGCCTTGTTAACTTGAATCAGCCTCCATTACACAGAACTTTGAGTCTCACTCAACTATTCTCTCTGTGTTTAGTTATAAATGGTGTTAAGTTGCTACACTGCTATTTTATGTTTTCTAGTGCAGTCAGAACATACTAGCTATAACGTAACTCTCAAGTAGACCGGAAGCAACCATTTACATAGATGCTAGTGTTTATATGGCGCCTTTCAGAATCCGCCATAATGAGATTGCCTGCCTGTCTATAGTGTAGGTCTGTAGTCTATTGTGTATAACATAACTGTAGGAATTTATTTACTTGCTCCTCTCTCACCCTGTTGAGGTCTGTATGCACTCTTGTTGCCTAATGTGTAAATTTGTGATACGAAGTGATACTCTGAATGTCAGAACCTAGCATTATATTAGTGTTGGGCAGGGGGAGATGCCTAAAATGATGCATTGTTATTCTGAGTAAGCCTCTGCTACCTATATCTGTGAGTCTAACTTAGCATTTATCTTCGAATGTAGTTTTAGCCTAAGTCTGGCTACTACAATGTTACTCTATGTTTACTAGTGCAGTCAGAATATAATAGTTATGGTATAGATTTCATATAGTTTTGCAGCACAATAAAATAGGTACCGATGTTGATATAGACTCCAGTGTGTATAGTTTATCTACGCTTATATGTTTATACTCCGTCAGCACTACATTGTGGGCCTGTTTACTGTACAGGTCAGAAGTTGAGAGGAAACATAGTGCTAGTCTAATCTCCGCCCCCCCCCCCCTTCAATGCGGTGAAGGGCGAGTAATCTCTCCTTCGCATTACTTTCTGGCAGAGTTTTTGCAGTCTTTGCCCAGTCTGAAGAGCCTGGATTAAAGCTTTTCTTTAACCCCTTAATGACAACTGACGTACCAGGTACGTCATGCAAAAACTAACTGTTAATGACAATAGACGTACCTGGTACGTCAGTTGTCTAACAGAGAGCTGGAAGTGATCACAATCGCTTCCAGCAGCTCTGAGGGTATTGCAGTGATGCCTCGATATGGAGGCATCCTGCAATACCCCTTTACAAGCCTCCGATGCAGGGAGAGCCACTCTGTGGCCCTCTCTGCACCGGTAGTGATGGTGCCTTTGTCCGGTGGGAGGAGGGAGCGCGTGCACGGGTGCGCGCGTGCACGTGCACATGCACATGCACATGCACGCATTAGCCACACTGACACCAATGAAAAAGGAAGGGGGAAAAAAGGTTTTTTTTTTTTTTTTTTTTACATTTAAAAGGATCTGGGAGGGGGTGGGGGTATTGTGGGGGGGCTGCTACACTACAGAAATAATTAAACATACAAATAAAAGTTATAAATAAAATTAAAATAGTTTGGTTTGTGGGGCCAAACTGGGTACTGGCAGACAGCTGCCAGTACCCAAGATGGCGGTAATTAGGTAGGGGAGAGGGTTAGAGAGCTGGAGGGGGGATCAGGGAGGTTGGTGCTAAGGCAGGGGTCCATCACAACTAAAATATTTTATAATTTTTATTTAAAAAAAACAAAAACTTTTATTTAGTACTGGCAGACTTTCTGCCAGTACTTAAGATGGCGGGTAACAATGGTGGGGTGGGGGTGGGAAGAGAGCTGTTTGGGAGGGATCAGGGGGTGGGATGTGTCAGGTGGGAGGCTGATCTCTAAAATTAACCCTGCAAGCTACCTAATTTAACCCCTTCACTGCTGGGCATAATTCACGTGTGGTGCGCAGCAGCATTTAGCGGCCTTCTAATTACCAAAAAGCAACGCCAAAGTCATATAAGTCTGCTATTTCTGAACAAAGGGGATCCCAGAGAAGCTTTTACAACAATTTCTGCCATAATAGCACAAGCTGTTTGTAAATAATTTCAGTGAGAAACCTAAAATTGTGAAAAAAAAAAGTTTTTTTTTTATTTGCTCGCATTTGGCGGTGAAATGGTGGCATAAAATATACCAAAATGGGCCAAGATCAATACTTGGGGTTGTCTACTACACTACACTAAAATTAACCCTACAAGCTCCCTAATTAACCCCTTCACTCCTGGGCATAAAACACGTGTGGTGCGCAGCGGCATTTAGCAGCATTCTAATTACCAAAAAGCAACCCCAAAGCCATATAAGTCTGTTATTTCTGAAAAAGGTGATCCCAGAGAAGCATTTACAACCATTTGTGCCATAATTGCAGAAGCTGTTTGTAAATAATTTCAGTAGGAAACCTAAAGTTTGTGACAAAATTTGTGAAAAAGTGAACTTTTTTTTTTATCGCATTTGGCGGTGAAATGGTGGCATGAAATATACCAAAATGGGCCTAGATCAATACTTTGGGATGTCTTCTAAAACAAAATATATACATGTCAAGGGATATTCAGGTATTCCTGACAGATATCAGGGTTCCAAAGTAACTAGCGCTAATTTTGAAAAAAAGTGGTTTGGAAATAGCAAAGTGCTACTTGTATTTATTGCCCTATAAATTGCAAAAAAAGCAAAGAACATGTAAACATTGGGTATTTCTAAACTCAGGACAAAATTTAGAAACTATTTAGCACGGGTGTTTTTTGGCGATTGTAGATGTGTAACAGATTTTGGGGGTCAAAGTTAGAAAGTGTGTTTTTTCCATTTTTTCCTCATATTTTATCATCTTTTTTAAAGTAAATTATAAGATATGATGAAAATAATGGTATCTTTAGAAAGTCCATTTAATGACGAGAAAAACGGTATATAATATGTGTGGGTACAGTAAACGAGTAAGAGGAAAATTACAGCTAAACACAAACACTGCAGAAATGTAAAAATAGCCATTGTCATTAAGGGTAAGAAAATTGAAAAATGGTCCGGTCATTAAGGGGTTAATATGTACAATGAAAGACTCTTCAGGCCCCAAATATAAAGAAATGTTATGGTGCGTTCATATATACTGAAATGTAACTTCTTATATTTTATTCTCTTTTTCTATGACAATTGTTCTCCTATTTGTTTCATAGTATGCATGAAGTGCCCTGAATTCTACCACACAGATCTTGGTCCCCTTGTTGGATCTGTAATATATTAAGGACACTGTGAAACTGTAAAAACAAAATGAGGTGCTTATGATTGTACATTCGTATCAGTCTGCTTAATAATCACTCTCTCATTTATTTGTTAGTTCGTTTTGAAGCTGTAACAAATTGTTGATTGTCTGATATGTATGTTTTCAGAACTTGTTTATCACCTCAATAAAAAAATAAATGTCAAAAAAAAAAAAAAAAAATTGTAAAATTTGGAAAAAGTATGAAGAGGCGACCAAGTCGCAGCCTTGCAAATCTGTTCAACAGAAGCATCGTTTTTAAAAGCCCATGTGGAAGCCACAGCCCTAGTAGAATGAGCCGTAATTCTTTCAGGAGGCTGCTGTCCAGCAGTCTCATTTGCCAGGCGGATGATACTCTTCAGCCAAAAAGAAAGAGAGGTAGACGTAGCTTTCTGACCCCTACGCTTCCCAGAATAAACAATGAATAATGAAAATGATTGACAGAAATCCTTAGTCGCCTGCAAGTAAAACTTCAAGCCCCGGACCACGTCCAGGTTATGTAACAGACGCTCCTTCTTAGAAGAAGGATTAGGACACAAGGAAGGAACAACAATTTCCTGATTAATATTCTTATTTGAAACAACCTTAGGAAGGAATCCAGGTTTGGTATGCAAAACCACCTTATCAGAATTAAAAAAAGATAAGATAAGGTGAATCACATTGTAACGCTGAAAGCTCAGAAACTCTACTAGCAGAAGAAATAGCAACTAAAAACAAAACTTTACAAGATAACTTAATATCTATGGAATGCATGGGTTCAAACGGAACCCCTTGAAGAACACTAAGAACTAAATTCAAACTCCAAGGCGGAGCAATTGGTCTAAAGACAGGCTTAATTCTGGTTAGAGCCTGACAAAAAGACTGAACATCTGGAACATCTGTCAAACATTTGTGTAGCAAAATTGACAAAGCAGAAATCTGTCCCTTTAAGGAACTCGCTGATAACCCTTTCTCCAATCCTTCATGGAGAAAAGACAGAATCCTGGGAATCCTAACTTTACTCGATGAGTAGCCTTTGGATTCACACCAAAAAAGATATTTATGCCATATCTTATGATGGATCTTTCTAGTGACAGGCTTACGTGACTGTATCAAAGTATCGATGACCGAATCTGAGAAACCCCGCTTAGATAAAATCAAGCGTTCAATCTCCAAGCAGTCAGCTGCAGAGAATTTAGATTTGGATGTTGGAAAGGTCCTTGAATGAGACGGTCCTGTCTCACTGGAAGTTTCCACGGTGGCAAAGAGGACATGTCCACTAGATCCGCATACTAAGTCCTGCGTGGCCACACAGGCGCGATCAGAATTACTGAAGCTCTCTCCTGTTTGATCCGAGCAAACACTCGTGGAAGGAGAGGAAACGGTGGAAACACATAAGCTAGGCTGAACGGCCAAGGCATCTATCAGTTCGGCCTGAGGATCCCTCGACCTGGATCCGTATCTTGGAAGCTTGGCATTCTGTCGAGATGCCATCAGATCCAATTCTGGCCTGCCCCAACGGAGAATCAGTGAGGCAAACACCTCCAGGTGGAGTTCCCATTCCCCCGGATGAAAAGTCTGTCGACTTAAAAAATCCGCTTCCCAGTTCTCTACTCCTGGGATGTAGATTGACGACAGATAACAAGAGTGGGCCTCCGCCCATTGAATTATCTTGGATACTTCTGTCATTGCTAAGGAACTCCTCGTTCCCCCCTGATGATTGATATAAGCCACAGTCGTGATATTGTCCGACTGGAATCCGATGAATTTGGCCGAAGCCAACTGAGGCCATGCCTGAAGCGCATTGAATATTGCTCTCAATTCCAGAATACTGATTGGAAACAGAGACTCCACCTGAGTCCATACACCCTGAGCCTTCAGGGAATTCCAGACTGCACCCCAGCAAATTAGGCTGGCGTCCGTTGTCACTATCACCCACGAGGGTCTGCGGAAACACGTCCCCTGGGACAGATGAACCGACGACAACCACCAAAGAAGAGTCTCTGGTCTCTTGATCCAGATTTATCTGAGGAGATAAATTTGCATAGTCCCCATTCCACTGTCCGAGCACTTGTCCGTGGAACTAGTGAACTCTTTTCTAGGTTCACCTTCCATCCGTGAGTTCTCAGAAAGGACAACACTGTGTCTGTATGAGATTTCGTCAGATAAGTCGACGCCTGAATCAAAATATCATCCAGATAAGGCGCCACTGCTATGCCCCGCGGTCTGAGAACCGCCAGAAGGGACCCTAGAACCTTCGTGAAGATTCTGGGTGCTGTGGCCAACCCGAAGGGAAGAGCCACAAACTGAAAATGTTTGTCCAGGAAGGCAAACCTTAGGAACTGATGATGATCCTTGTGAATAGGAATATGAAGGTATGCATCCTTCAAGTCCACGGTAGTCATATATTGACCCTCCTGGATCATTGGTAAAATTGTTCGGATAGTCTCCAATATTCTCTTGAACAATGGGACTCTGAGAAACTTGTTTAGACTTTTGAGATCTAAAATGGGTCTAAAAGTTCCCTCTTTTTTGGGAACTACGAAAAGATTTGAGTAAAATCCCTGTCCCTGTTCTAGTCTTGGAACGGGACGAATTACTCCCATAGTGGAGAGGTCTTTTACACAACATAAGAACACCTCTCTTTATCTGGTTTACAGACAATCGTGAAAGAAGAAATCTCCCACTTGGGAGAGAATTTTTGAATTCCAGTTGATTCCCGTGGGTCACGATTTCCAGTGCCCAGGGGTCCTGAACATCTCTTGCCCAAGCCTGGGCAAAGAAAGAAAGTCTGCCCCCTACTAGATCTGGTCCCGGATCGTGGGCCCCCCCTTCATGCTGTCTTTGTAGCGGCAGCAGGCTTCTTGGGTTGTTTACCCTTGTTCCAAGCCTGGTTGGGTCTCCAGATGGACTTGGACTGAGCAAAATTCCCTTCCTGCTTTGTGGAGGAAGCAGAGGGTACTCCTTTAAAATTTCAAAAGGAATGAAAATTATTTTGTTTACCCCTCATCTTAACAGACTTATCCTGAGGTAGGGCGTGACCTTTACCTCCAGTAATGTCAGAAATTATTTCCTTCAACCCAGGCCCGAATAGGATCTTACCCTTGAAAGTAATAGCTAAGAGCTTTGATTTAGATGACACAGCAGACCATGATTTTAACCATAACGCTCTACGCGCTAAAATGGCAAATCCTGCATTTTTCGCCGCCAACTTAGCAATTTGAAAGGCGGCGTCTGTAATAAAAGAATTAGCTAGCTTGAAAGCCTTATATCTATCTAAAATGTCCTCTAAAGGGGTCTCAACCTTCAGAGACTCTTCTAGCGCATCAAACCAAAAAGCTGCTGCAGTAGTAACCGGAACAATGCAAGCTGTAGGTTGTAAAAGGAAACCCTGATGAATAAAATTTCTTTAGAAGACCCTCTAACTTCTTATTCATAGGGTCTTTGAAATCACAACTGTCCTCAATAGGAATAGTTGTACGCTTAGCCAGGGTAGATATAGCTCCCTCACCTTAGGGACAGTCTGCCAAGAGTCCCGAACGGTTTCTGATATGGGATACATTTTCTTAAAATTAGGAGGAGGAGAGAACGGTATACCCGGTCTGTCCCATTCCTTCTTAATAATTTCCGAAATTCTTTTAGGAACCGGAAAATCAGTGTAAGTAGGTACCTCTAGATATTTGTCCATTTTACACAATTTCTCTGGTGGAATCACAATAGGGTCACAGTCATCCAGAGTCGCTAAAACCTCCTGAAGTAACAGATGGAGGTGTTCAAGCTTAAATTTAAAGGACATGACGTCTGAATCTGTCTGAGGTAACATACTTCCAGGGTCTGAAAGTTCTCCCTCAGACAGCAATTCCCTGACCCCCAACTCAGAGCCCTGTGAGGGTACATCGGAAATAGCCAACAAAGCATCAGAGGACTCAGTATGCACATTAACTCCTGCCCTACTGCGTTTACACTGTAACACTGGCAACTTAGATAATACATCTGTAAGGGTAGTTGACATAACTGCAGCCATATCCTGCAGAGTAAAAGAATTAGACGCATTTGAGGAACTCTGCGTCGCTTGTGTAGGCGTTAATGGTTGTGACACTTGGGGAGAATTAGATGGCATATCCTGATTCTCTTCAGACTGAGAATCATCCTTAGGCCCACTTTCTTTACCTAAAATATGCTGTTTACATTGTAAGGCTCTTTCAGTACAAGAGGTACACAAAGTAAGAGGGGGTTCCACAATGGCTTCTAAACACATAGAACAATTGGTTTCCTCAATGTCAGACATGTTGAACAGCCTAGTAATAGCCACAATAGTTGTAAATCACCTCCTTTATTGATTCAAACAACTTTTAGAAAAATGAGTACTGCGCCTTTAAAGGGACATAATACTCATATGCTAAATCACTTGAAAGTGATGCAGTATAACTGTAAAAAGCTGACAGGAATATATCACCTGAGCATCTCTATGTAAAAAAAGGAAGATATTTTACCTCACAATTTCCTCAGCTCAGCAGAGTAAGTTCTGTGTAAAAATTATACTCAGTTGTTGCTCAGCTGCAGGTAAAAAATGTTTTAAAAAAAATGAAGAAATGAACAGCAGCCAATCAGCATCAGCAGTGTTGAAGTCATGTACTCTTTTACTGTGATCTCATGAGATTTGACTTAACTCTCATGAGATTTCATAGTAAGCTGAATAGGGAAATAATATGAGAGTGCACAAGGCTCATCCCCTAAGATGTCCCAGGACAGACACACTAAAATGCTGCTTAGAAATCCTTTACAATAGGAGGTGGCTACTGAGGAACTTTTGAGGTAAAATATCTTTCTTTTTTACATAGAGATGTTTCAGGAGATATTTTCTAGTCAGCTTTTTTACAGCTATACTGCATCACTTTCAAGTGTTTAAACATTGGGTATTATGGCCCTTTAAGAAATAAAAAAACGCAACAATTTTGTTCTCAAACTGCACAATACGTTTAAAAACGCTAAACATTTAAATATAATAATTCAATTGGCCCAAAAATGATTGCACCCTATAAATAAAAGGTGAAATTACACTCTAAGAGACATTTAATTCAAAAAATATATCTTAAGAGAAAAAAATGACCCCTGCACCTCGCCACAGCTCTGCTGGGCGCCTACCCTGCCCCAGGGTACTGAAAAATGACCTCGACAACACGATCCGGTGGATCAGACAAAACTCTAGGACCCCACCGGAGCTAATGCCTGCTGCCTTCTTAGTCAGTGGAAACTGCGCGTCTGAGCGTGCCGAAATAGGCCTCGCGCCCCATCATGGACGCTTTGTCTCAACAGTCTGTTTATAACCGCATGGGAAGCGGGGGTTTTTTTTGGGGGGGGGGGGGGGGGGGGGTGGGGTTGGGGGGGTTTTTTGCCAGTGTGGCCCCAGTACTTAAAAAAATCTTTAACAAAAAATAATGTCAGCCCTACTGACCCTTACTAATAAATGTCAAGCGGCCTGTCAAGCCCCAATACAGATATGTCTAAGAAAGATGTATAAACACAGGAATTTCAGTAACACCCTCAGTGAGTACAGGTCTACCTGCTTACCCCTTCCCTTTAGGGAAAAATGTTAGCCAGTTCTGATTATAACAGTCTCCTCAGAAAATAAAAGACTGAACATACCTCAATGCTGCTTGTAGCATGACACCGTTCTCCACACTGAAGATTTCTCTTGCACTACCTTCAGAAGCTCTGTGGGAACCAAAATGGATCTTAGTTACATCTGCTAAGATCATCAACCTCAGGGTGGAAATCTTCTTCATTCCATATCTCCCTGAGGAAAATAGTACTCACCGGTACCATATAAAATAAAAAACTTCTTGATTGAAGAAACTAAAACTAACACCTCACTTTACCTCTTCCTATTACTAACACAGGCAAAGAGAATGACTGGGGGTGGAGAGGAGGGAGGAGCTATATATACAGCTCTGCTGTGGTGCTCTTTGCCACTTCCTGTTAGCAGGAGGTTAATATCCCACAAGTAAGGATAAAATCCGTGGACTCGTATCTTGTAGAAGAAAATAACTCCAGGCGGAGCATGAGAGAAAACGCAGGGCACTGCATGTGCAGATGAATAGGATTGGGACGCTTAAGGAGAAAGCTGCGGCACATCTGAAACAGGAGGCTCCTGAACAGCATCCACCTTAGCTAATGATGGCTCAGGGTCAAAAAGTCTATTTCTATAAGTTAAAGTTCTTTCAATACATGAACAAAAAGGTACTGGGGCTCCACCTGGGCATCAAAACATAAGCTACAGGTAACATCCTGCATCAGCCTCCTGACCCATAATACAAAAAAAGAAAATTATAAAACAAAAAAAACCTTTTTTTTTAATCTTTTAACAAAGGATATAATACCAGAACAAAAAAAAAAATTCTTAAATAAATATTCCCTTTAAATTTACCAAATCAAGAAAACATACCCAGGCAAAACTCTACACCTCCGCAGAATTACTGAGGTGCCCTACCTGGTCCTGCAAACCCGCAGCAAACTGAGGAAAAAACTATCCCTTTTACAATCGGATTTCCAGAGAAGCAAAAAACAGCAAGGAATCATTCTAAACAGCAGGTGCCACCTGAAATATGCGCACCCTCACTCTACAGGAAGTGAAGAAAAGCGACAAAAAACACTGACATCACAGAATCAGAACCTCCCTAAAAGGGGCGGTTCTACAGCTGACAAAAAAGCCATTTTTTAAAACAACTTTCTTGAAAAACAGGCTTAAAAAACAAACAATAAAACCCCCCCAACAAAGTACATAATCTTGGTAAATCCTCCACTGAGCCATCAATAAAATAACAGAATTTATGCTTACCTGATAAATTACTTTCTCCAACGGTGTGTCCAGTCCACGGCGTCATCCATTACTTGTGGGAAATATCTCTCTTCCCCAACAGGAAATGGCAAAGAGCACAGCAAAAGCTGTCCATATAGCCCCTCCTCAGGCTCCGCCCCCCAGTCATTAGACCGACAGTTAGGAGATAAAAAGGAGAAACTATAGGGTGCCGGTGGTGACTGTAGTGTATAGAGAAAGACATTTTTCAAACCCGATTAAAAAACCAGGGTGGGCCGTGGACCGACACACCGTTGGAGAAAAGTAATTTATCAGGTAAGCATAATTCTGTTTTCTCCAACATTGGTGTGTCCGTTCCGACTGGTGTCATCCATTACTAGTAGGAACCAATACCAAAGCTTTAGGGACACGGATGAAAGGAGGGAGCAAATCAGGTTACCTAAACAGAAGGCACCACGGCTTGCAAAACCTTCTCCCAAAAATAGCCTCCGAAGAAGCACAAGTATCAAATTTGTAGAATTTGGCAAAAAGTGTGCAAGGAAGACCAAGTCGCTTCCCTACATATCTGATCAACAGAAGCCTCGTTCTTGAAGGCCCATGTGGACTGCCACAGCCCTAGTAGAGTGAGCTGTGATTCTTTCAGGAGGCAGCCGTCCGGCAGTCTCATAAGCCAATCGGATAATGCTTTTCAGCCAGAAAGAAAGAGAGGGTAGCAGTAGCTTTTTGTCCTCTCCTCTTACCAGAGTAAACGACAAAGATGAGGTTTGTCTAAAATCCTTTGTTGCTTCTAAATAGAACTTTAAAGCACTGGACTACATCTAAATTGTGTAACAAACGTTCCTTCTTTGAAACTGGTTTCGGACACAGAGAGAGGAACAACTATTTCCTGGTTAATATTCTTGTTGGAAACAACTTTTGGAAGAAAAACCAGGCTTGGTACGCAAAAAGTCCTTATCTGAATGGAACACCAGATAGGGTGGATCACACTGCAAAGCAGATAATTCAGAAACTCTTCTAGCAGAAGAAATAGCAACCAAAAAACAGAACTTTCCAAGATAGTAACTTGATATCTATGGAATGTAAGGGGTTCAAAACGGAACCCCTTGAAGAACTGAAAGAACTAAATTTTAGACTCCAAGGAGGAGTCATGGGTCTAAAACAGGCTTGATTCTGACCAAAGCCTGTACAAAAGCTTGTACATCTGGCACAGCTGCCAGGCGTTTGTGTAACAAAACAGATAAGGCAGAAATCTGTCCTTTTAGAGAACTCGTAGACAACCCTTTATCCAAACCCTCTTGGAGAAAGGAAAGAATCTTAGGAATTTTAATCTTACTCCAGGAGAATCCCTTGGATTCACACCAACAGATATATTTTTTCCATATTTTATGGTAAATCTTTCTAGTCACAGGTTTTCTGGCTTGGACCAGAGTATCTATCACTGAATTTGAAAACCCATGCTTGGATAAAATCAAGCGTTCAATTTCCAAGCAGTCAGCTGCAGAGAAACTAGATTTGGTTGTTCGAATGGACCTTGTACTAGAAGATCCTGTCTCAAAGGTAGCTTCCATGGTGGAGCCCGTGACATATTCACCAGGGTCTGCATACCAAGTCCTGCGTGGCCACGCAGGAGCTATCAGAATCACTGAGGCCTTCTCCTGTTTGATCCTGGCTACGAGCCTGGGAAGGAGAGGAAACGTTGAAACAATAAGCTAGGTTGAACGACCAAGGTGCCACTAAAGCATCCACTAGAGTCGCCTTGGATTCCTGGATCTGGACCCGTAGCAAAGGAACCTTGAAGTTTCTGACGAGACGCCCCTCAGATCCATGTCTGGAATGCCCCATAATTGGGTTAACTGGGCTAAGACTCCGGGTGGAGTTCCCACTCCCCCCGGATGGAAAGTCTGACGACTCAGATAATCCGCCTCCCAGTTGTCCTACTCCTGGGATGTGAATTGCAGATAGATGGCAGGAGTGACCTCCGCCCATTTGATGATCGTGGATACCTCCTCTCATCGCCAAGGAACTCTTTGTTCCTCCCTGATGGTTGATGTTATGCTACAGTCGTCAAGTTGTCTGACTGGAATCTTATGAATCCGGCCTTTGCTAGTTGAGGGCCAAGCTCGGAGAGCATTGAATATCGCTCTCAGGTTCCAGATGTTTATCGGGAGAAGAGACTCTTTCCGAGACCATAGACCCTGAGCTTTCAGGGAATCCCAGACCGCGCCCAGCCTAATAGACTGGCGTCGGTCCGTGACAATGACCCACTCTGGGTCTGCAGAATCTCATTCCCTGAGGACAGGTGATCCTGAGTCAACCACCAACGAGGTGAGTCTCTGGTTATCTGGTCTACTTGAATCTGAGGAGACAAGTCTGCATAGTCCCCATTCCACTGATTGAGCATGCACAGTTGTAATGGTCTTAGATGAATTCGAGCAAAAGGAACTATGTCCATTGCTGCAACCATCATCCTACTACCTTCCATCACTGAGCTATGGAAGGCTGCAGAATAGAGTGAAGAACTTGACAAGCGTTTAGAAGCTTTGACTTTCTGACTTCTGTCAGGAAGATCTTCATTTCTAAAGAATCTATTATTGTTCCCAAAAAGGGAACTCTAGTTGATGGAGACAGGAACTCTTTTCTACGTTCACCTTCCACCCGTGAGATCTGAGAAAGGCTAGAACAATGTCTGTATGAGCCTTTGCCTTGGAAAGAGACGACGCTTGAATTAGAATGTCGTCTAGATAAGGTGCCACTGCATGCCCCTCGGTCTAGAACTGCCAGAAGGGGACCCCTAGCACCTTTTGTGAAAATTCTGGGAGCAGTGGCTAAACCCGAATGGAAGAGCCACGAACTGGTAATGTTTGTCCAGAAAGGCGAACCTGGAACTGATGATCTTTGTGGATAGGAATATGTAGGTAAGCATTCTTTAAATCCACGGGTAGTCAAATATTGACCCTCCTGGATTGTAGGTAAAATTGTTCGAATGGTTTCCATTTTGAACGATGGAACTCTGAGAAACTTGTTTAGAAATTTTAAATCCAGGAATTGGTCTGAAAGTTCCCTCTTTTTTGGGAACTACAAACAGGTTTGAGTAAAACCCCTGACCTTGTTCCACTTGGTTGGAGCTGGGGCATCACTCCCTTCTTTAACAGGTCTTCTACACAATGTAAGAATGCCTGTCTCTTTATTTGGTCTAAGATAAGCGAGACATGTGGAACCTTCCCCCTTGGAGGAAGTGTTCCTTGAACTCTAGAAGATAACCCTGAGAGACTATTTCTAGCGCCCAGGGATCCGGAACATCTCTTACCCAAGCCTGAGCAAAGAGAGAGGAGTCTGCCCCCTACTAGAAACCGGTCCCGGATCAGGGGCTACCCATTCATGCTGTCTTGGTAGCAGCAGCAGGCCTCTTGGCCTGTTTACCCTTGTTCCAGCCTTGCATTGGTTTCCGAAGCTGGTTTAGGCCTGGGAAGCGTTACCCTCTTGTCTAGAGGCTGCAGAGTTAGAAGCTGGGTCCATTCCTGAAATTACGAAAGGAACGAAAATTGGACTTATTTCTTAGCCTTGAAAGGCCTATCCTGTGGGAGGGCATGGCCCTTCCCCCCCAGTGATGTCTGAAATAATTTCTTTCAATTCTGGCCCAAAAAGGGTCTTACTTGAAAGGGATATTAAGCAATTTTGTCTTGGAAGATACATCCGCAGACCAAGACTTTAGCCAGAGCGCTCTGCGTGCCACAATTGCAAAACCCTGAATTTTTCGCCGCTAATCTCGCTAATTGCAAGAGCGGCATCTAAAATAAAGGAATTAGCTAACTTAAGTGCGTGAATTCTGTCCATGACTTCCTCATATGGAGTCTCTTTATGAGCGACTTCTAGTTCAATCGAACCAGAAACACGCCGCCGTGGTGACAGGAATAATGCACGAAATTGGTTGGAGGAGGTAACCTTGCTGAACAAAAATCTTTTAAGCAAACCCTCCAATTTTTTATCCATAGGATCTTTGAAAGCACAATTGTCCTCAATGGAATAGTCGTGCGTTTGGCTAGCGTAGAAACTGCCCCCTCAACCTTAGGGGACTGTTTGCCATGTGTCCTTCCTTGGGTCGACCATGGGGAACCAATTTCTTAAATATAGGAGGTGGGACAAAAAGGTATGCCTGGTTTTCTCCCACTCCTTATTCACTATGTCCGCCACCCTTTTAGGGTATCGGAAAGGCATCAAGGTGCACCGGGACCACTAGGAATTTGTCCATCTTGCACAATTTTTCTGGAATGACCAAAGAGTCACATCATCCAGTGTAGTTAGTACCCTCCTTATGTAATGCGCGGAGATGCTCTACTTAAATTTAAACGTCACAACATCAGGTTTCTGCCTGTTGAGAAATTCTTCCTGAATCAGAAAGTTCTCCCTCCGACAAACCCTCCCTCACTCCACTTCTGACTGGTGTGAGGGTATGACAGATAAATTATCGTCAGCGCCTTCTTGCTCCTACTGTATTTAAAACTGAGCAATCACGCTTTTATTGAAAATGCTGGCATTTTTGGATAAAATATTAGCTATGGAATTATCCATTACTGCCGTAATTGTTGCATAGTAACAAGCATTGGCGCCCTAGATGTACTAGGGGGTCCGCCTGCGTGGGCATAACTGGTATTGACCCAGAAGGAGAGGATGAAGAACTATCCCCACTACCTTCATTTGAGGGAATCATCTTGGGCAACCTTATTAAATGTGACAGTACTGTCCTTTACTTTTGTCTGGACGCCATGGCACAATTATCACATACATTTGAAGGGGGACCACCTTGGCCTCCATACATACAGAACATGTTCTATCTGAAGGTCAGACATGTTAGACAGGCTTAAACAGGGCTAATTAATGCAAAAAAAAAAGTTTTTAAAACAAAACCGTTACTGTCTCTTTAAATGTTTAAACAGAGCACACTTTATTTCTGAATGTGTGAAAAACTATGAAGAAAATATCCAATCTTTACCAAACTTTCACCACAGTGTCTTAATGCTTTTAAAGTATTGCACCCCAATTTTCAAGCTTTTAACCCCTTAGCAATTTTTAGCCCCACTACAGTCCCAGCCACAGCGTTTGCTGCGACTTCACCTGTCCTTGGGGGTTATACGATACCAAATTAAGCCTTCCAGGAACATTTTTCAGTTGATCACCAGACCCTCTCACATGAAGCTGCATGCACTGCAACCAAAAGAAACTGCGCAATTATGGCACGAAAGATGAGGCTCTGCTACTATAGTGAAAGGCCCTTCCTGACTGGGAAGGTTGTCTAAACGACTGCCTGGCTCCTAAAAACGTTCCCAAACACTAAAAGTTTTAAAAAATCACTTCAAACTTCATAAAAAACTTAAATAAAGCAATCGATTTAGCCCACAAGAGTGTCAACCAGTGTATAGGCCCATAATAAGCCTTCATTCTGTTAAGAGTCTAAGAAAATGGCTTACCGATCCCCAAGAGGGACAATGACAGTCTTCTAGCATTACACAGTCTTGTTAGAAAAATGGACTAGTCATACCTTAAGCAGAAAAAGTCTGCAAACTGTTCCCCCCATACTGAAGTTCTCTGGGCTCAACAGTCTCCTGCGTGGGAACAGCAATTGATTTTAGTTACTGCTGCTAAATCATACTCCTCTTTTAAACAGAACTCTTCATCCCTTTCTGTTTTAGAGTAAATAGTACAAACCGGCACTATTTTAAAATAAACTCTTGATAGAAGAATAAAAAACTACAACTAAACACCACATACTCTTCACCATCTCCGTGGAGATGCTACTTGTTCAGAGCGGCAAAGAGAATGACTGGGGGGCAGAGCCTGAGGAGGGGCCTATATGGACAGCTTTTGCTGTGCTCTTTGCCATTTCCTGTTGGGGAAGAGAATATTTTCCACAAGTAATGGATGACGCCAGTGGACCGGACACACAATGTTGGAGAAAAATAACTCTCACACCAAACAGTGCCTGCAAAAACTGGCATAAAAACCTGCACCCCTGACAGGAATAAAAAACGTTCCCCCTGCAGCGTTTCAGCTGAAATAAGTGCCAAATTTTTCCTGCTACATAGAAAAATAAAACTGGCACTTACATCAATATTTATCTGTCCGGCAGCAGGACAGCTCACCTGGTTTGAGAGGATGCCAATCCCTCACTTGGACCTGTGGAAATGCAGAAAGCCTGAGTAAGTTTACTCAGTCTATCTAATAGGGCAGCAAAATGTTTTGGGGAAAATGCAGTGAGGATTGTACCCCACAAGGTTCCCAATTTCTTAAAAGTCACCACTGCCCTACTGAAGAGACTGACATGGGCTAAGGCTAGACCTTTTAGAAAGATCAGAGCAAACCGACTCTGATCTACAATCAAGATTTTTTTATCTTAAAGCAGACACCAAAACTTCATCTCCTCTCCTTGCACCACAGGCAAAGAGAATGACTGGGGTTATGGGTAAGGGAAGTGACATATAAAGCAGTTTTGCTGTGGTGCTCTTTGCCTCCTTTTGCTGGCCAGGAGTAATATATCCCAAAAGTAATTGATTCCGTGGACTCACCATATCTTAGGAAAGAAATTTATACTTACCTGATAAATTTAATTTATTTCTTGACATGATGAGTCCACAGATACATCTTTAATTACTGTTGGGGAACACCCCAGCAGGACTTTCGAGGGGAGGAGCTGTTCAGACCAGAGCCCGCTAAGAATGGCGTGGATCATGGAGTAGCAGCAGCTTGTTTTATCTATCCTCTTGCCGTCTCTCGTCTCCCGTTGCCGGTGTTGTTGCACCCTAGGGAGCCGGGCTAGCTCACCTCTGCCGAGCAGGTGAAGTCTACAGAGGCTGGATTATAGGCTCTTTCGCCAGAGCCTCAACTTAACTGCGCTACAAGCTTCAGTACCCCGGATTTATTACACCAGGTATAGCGCAAGATTGCAGGAGAGTGCCTTCCTTCTTCGAGTCAAGTGACCTCCTACTGTTGATGCCCACTGCAGTCTGCATCCTAGGGGAGACTGGGTTCCTTCGTTTGAGCCACATTTTTATAGCACTGCAAGCTCCTTTGCTGGAATCGATATACCTGGTATAGCGCTAGGTTAGAAAGAGTGCTTTCCTTCCTGACCCTCCCGCTGTCGTGTGTACCGCATCCTAGGGAGGTGGATAATCATCAGAAGGTGTAAAGCAGGAACGCTGCAGCAGCCGGTCGTGATACATGCTGGTGATGGTACTTTAAATCTTGTGAGTAACACCGACTGATACATATTACCACCGGCTGCGGGATGGTAATATCTCCTAGGGTATATCTGTGCATTGGTTGCTACTTGTCTGTTCGCAGGTCCCCGATAAAAATCTGCTTTTGTTACCGTGGCTGATTGTTGGGAAATACTATCTTGGGATATCATTTGTAGCCATTGTTTTGGATCTATTTTCAACTTCTTTATGGCTACATTGTCTGAAAGTTAACTTCAGATACTGCATCAAAAGTATCTCTTTGAGAAAGCTATCTACAGAACTGTCGGTCTCATTTAAGACTACAGAATTTAAAATACAGGCCATTGACCGTGCTTCCAGCCAAGATTGCACGTATCAGGGCTTAAAGGGGACACTTGTAAACTGTTAAATACAGTTAATATTATGTAACAATATTAGATCTATCTTCATACATATAAAATTGTATCTTTGGATAGCCCATTATCCCTTAAATTTAAGAATCTTTGGGTCTCTTGGCATATTCTGGTTTTTCATTTCTGTTTAAAATCCTGCTATATCATGACAAGCCAGGGTCAGGTAGGAAATTAGCTCAGGATACAAATTTGTTATTAGTATAGGATCCAGTTATAGTACATAGGTTTTGACAAAGCATCTTTCTGAATTGTGTTATATCTTGTGATATATTATACCTGAGAATTGAAGTCTCTCTTTCTCAGGTCCCCCAATATGTGATGTTTAAATAATATGCATTAAGCTATATGTATTTTTGCCTAGTTCAATCTTTTTGTCATTTATATTAATAAGGCTCAATTTGAGAAGAGATGTATATTGGTGGTGCTACATTGTTAATATACCTTTTTATTTAGATACTACTCTAGACAAGATAAGGTAAACCTTAGCAACAGTCTATCTGGCTAGGTTCAGCTATCAGATATCCTTGGCTCTTTCTTCACTAGTTAAAAACTTTTCTTTTTACACTATAATATTAAAAAAAAACAAAAAAAAAAACTCACTATAGAAGGCCACAAGCAGAGGCTTACTGAGATATATTGAAGCTATAGTAGCTTTTACACGCGTTAAAATATATAGATTAATTTCCTAGTATTGTGCACAGGTTTGATAGTATACACTTCCTTTTTTCCCCCCTTTATTTAATGGAAAAATGTATCACTCAGGTGAAAACCAAATCACCCAAAATGCCAGTGAAATCTAAAGATAAAAAAAATAAAACTGATTCCAGTTCAGATAGTTTAAATGAACCTATTGGGATCCCTATGGATCATCAAGTCTTGATATCTAAATTAACAGACTTATTCTCCCCTCAATTTGAGACTATTAAAAATGAGCTGGGGCTCTATCTCGTCTGAAATAATCACATTGTCCACTGAAGTCAGACAATTTCAACCAGGCTGCTTGAGGCAGAGAAAGAAGAATTTCTGACCTAGAAGACCAGATGAACACACAGGAAACTATAATTCATAAACAAGATTCTAAAATGAAAAATATGCAGTTACGCCTGGAGGACCTGGAAGATCGCTCCAGGCGTAATAATATCAGATTAGTTGGTCTACCAGAATTACCTGAATATGACGATTTAATAAAGTTTACCTCTACTACTTTACCCCTAGCACTAGGGATACCAACTCACTTATTACCTCTCATAATTGAGAGGGCACATAGGTTAGGTCCTAAAAGATCAGGCCCAGATGGAACCATAAAAAAATAGAATGTGCCTATTTAAAGGGACAGTCAAGTCCCAAAAAAACTTTCATTATTTAAATAGGGTATGCAATTTTAAACAACTTCCCAATTTACTTTTATCACCAATTTTACTTTGTTCTCTTGGTATTCTTAGTTGAAAGCTAAAACTAGGAGGTTCATATGCTAATTTCTTAGACCTTGAAGACTGCCTCTAATCTGAATACATTTTGACCACTAGAGGGCATTAGTTCACATGTTTCATATAGATAACATTGAGCTCATGCACGTAAACTGACTCTAGGGACTGAGCACTGATTGGCTAAACTGCATGTCTGTCAAAAGAAACTGAAATAAGGGGGCAGTCAGCAGAAACTTAGATACAACATAATTACAGAGGTAAAAAGTATATTAATATAACTGTGTTGGTTGTGCAAAACTGGGGAATGGGTAATAAAGGCATTATCTTTCTTTTTAAACAACAAAAATTCTGGTGTTGACTGTCCCCTTTAAGCTCCTAAAATTTCAAGACAAAGTAGAACTACTGAAACTATATAAAAAAAAGTGTCCCCCTAGTATTTGCAAACAATAAGGTCCTGTTATTTCAAGACTTCTCTAGTGAGACTTCTACTAAAAGGAGATTAATGGCCCATATGCACACAATTAATTAACAAAGGTGTTAAAGCTCGTCTGATATACCCAGGCACGAATTATAGTTTAAGATGGAGACGTTAAACTATCTTTTAATGATGTCACTGAAATCAGAAAATATATAGGCACTGAAATAGTCTTATAACCACGCTCTATAGGGACTCTGTGTTATTCTAAAAGATCTTTAGTAGGAAGGTTAGAGTTACTATACTTGATTGCACTTGTTAGGTTGAAAAACAAAATTTATGCTTACCTGATAAATTCCTTTCTCCTGTAGTGTAGTCAGTCCACGGGTCATCCATTACTTATGGGATTATAACTCCTCCCTAACAGGAAGTGCAAGAGGATCACCCAAGCAGAGCTGCTATATAGCTCCTCCCCTCTACGTCATATCCAGTCATTCGACCGAAAACCAAACGAGAAAGGAGAAACTATAGGGTGCAGTGGGTGACTGGAGTATAATTTAAAATTTAGACCTGCCATAAAAAACAGGGCGGGCCGTGGACTGACTACACTACAGGAGAAAAGGAATTTATCAGGTAAGCATAAATTTTGTTTTCTCCTGTTAAGTGTAGTCAGTCCACGGGTCATCCATTACTTATGGGATACCAATACCAAAGCTAAAAGTACACGGATGACGGGAGGGACAGGCAGGATCTTTATACGGAAGGAACCACTGCCTGAAGAACCTTTCTCCCAAAAACAGCCTCCGAAGAAGCAAAAGTGTCAAATTTGTAAAATGTGGAAAAAGTGTGAAGTGAAGACCAAGTCGCAGCCTTGCAAATCTGTTCAACAGAGGCCTCATTTTTAAAGGCCCAAGTGGAAGCCACAGCTCTGGTAGAATGAGCTGTAATTCTTTCAGGAGGCTGCTGTCCAGCAGTCTCATAGGCTAAACGTATTATACTACGAAGCCAGAAGGAGAGAGAGGTAGCCGAAGCCTTTTGACCTCTCCTCTGTCCAGAATAGACGACAAACAGGGAAGAAGTTTGTCGAAAATCTTTAGTTGCCTGCAAATAAAATTTCAGGGCACGGACAACGTCCAGATTGTGCAGAAGTCGTTCCTTCTTTGAGGAAGGATTAGGGCACAATGATGGAACAACAATCTCTTGATTGATATTCCTGTTAGTGACTACCTTAGGTAAGAACCCAGGTTTAGTACGCAGAACTACCTTGTGCTGAATGGAAAATCAGATAAGGAGAATCACAATGTAAGGCCGATAACTCAGACTCTTCGAGCCGAGGAAAATAGCCATTAAAACAGAACTTTCCAAGATAACAGTTTGATATCAATGGAATGAAGGGGTTCAAACGGAAACACCCTCTAAACGTTAAGAACTAAGTTTAAGCTCCACGGCGGAGCAACAGTTTTAAAACACAGGCTTAATCCTGGCCAAAAGCCTGACAAAAAGCCTGAACGTCTGGAACTTCTGACAGACGTTTGTGTAAAAGGATGGACAAAGCTGAGATCTGTCCCTTTAACGAACTAGCGGATAAACCCTTTTCTAAACCTTCTTGTAGAAAAGACAGTATCCTAGGAATCCTAACCTTACTCCATGAGTAACTCTTGGATTCGCACCAATGCAAGTATTTGCGCCATATTTTATGGTAAATTTTCCTGGTAACAGGCTTCCTAGCCTGTATTAAGGTATCAATCACTGACTCCGAGAATCCACGCTTTGATAGGATCAAGCGTTCAATCTCCATGCAGTCAGCCTCAGAGAAATTAGATTTGGATGTTTGAAAGGACCCTGCACCAGAAGGTCCTGTCTCAGAGGTAGAGACCATGGTGGACAGGATGACATGTCCACTAGGTCTGCATACCAGGTCCTGCGTGGCCACGCAGGCGCTATTAGAATCACCGATGCTCTCTCCTGTTTGATCCTGGTAATCAATCGAGGAAGCATCGGGAAGGGTGGAAACACATAAGCCATGTTGAAGACCCAAGGTGCTGTCAAAGCATCTATCAGAACCGCTCCCGGGTCTCTGGACCTGGATCCGTAATAAGGAAGTTTGGCGTTCTGGCGAGACGCCATGAGATCCAGATCTGGTTTGCCCCAACGCCGAAGTATTTGGGCAAAGACCTCCGGATGAAGTTCCCACTCCCCCGGATGAAAATTCTGGCGACTTAGATAATACGCTTCCCAGTTCTCCACGCCTGGGATGTGGATCGCTGATAGGTGGCAAGAGTGAGACTCTGCCCAGTGAATTATCTTTGAAACTTCCATCATCGCTAGGGAACTCCTTGTCCCTCCCTGATGGTTGATGTAAGCCACAGTCGTGATGTTGTCCGACTGAAACCTGATGAACCTCAGAGTTGCTAACTGAGGCCAAGCCAGAAGGGCATTGAAAACTGCTCTTAATTCCAGAATATTTATGGGAAGGAGACTCTCCTCCTGAGTCCAAGATCCCTGAGCCTTCAGGGAATTCCAGACAGCGCCCCAACCTATCAGGCTGGCGTCTGTTGTTACAAATCGTCCAATCTGGCCTGCTGAAGGGCATCCCCTTGGATAGATGTGGCCGAGAGAGCCACCATAGAAGAGAATTTCTGGTCTCTTGATCCAGATTCAGCATAGGGACAAATCTGAGTAATCCCCATTCCACTGACTTAGCATGCACAATTGCAGTGGTCTGAGATGCAGGCGTGCAAAGGGTACTATGTCCATTGCCGCTACCATTAAGCCGATTACCTCCATGCATTGAGCACTGAAGGGTGTGGAATGGAATGAGGACCCGGCAAGCATTTAGAAGTTTTGTTAACCTGACCTCTGTCAGATAAATCTTCATTTCTACAGAATCTATAAGAGTCCCTAAGAAGGGAACTCTTGTGAGTGGCAATAGAGAACTCTTTTCTTCGTTCACTTTCCACCCATGTGACCTTAGAAATGCCAGTACTAACTCTGTATGAGACTTGGCAGTTTGGAAACTTGACGCTTGTATCAGAATGTCGTCTAGGTACAGAGCTACCGATATTCCTCGCGGTCTTAGTACCGCCAGAAGAGAACCCAGAACCTTTGTGAAGATTCTTGGAGCAGTAGCTAACCCGAAGGGAAGAGCTACAAACTGGTAATGCCTGTCTAGGAAGGCAAACCTTAGGTACCGGTAATGATCTTTGTGGATCGGTATGTGAAGGTAGGCATCCTTTAAATCCACTGTGGTCATGTACTGACCCTTTTGGATCATGGGTAAGATTGTCCGAATAGTTTCCATTTTGAACAATGGAACTCTTAGGAATTTGTTTAGGATCTTTAAATCCAAGATTGGTCTGAAGGTTCCTTCTTTCTTGGGAACCACAAACAGATTTGAGTAAAACCCTTGTCCGTGTTCCGACCGCGGAACCGGGTGGATTACTCCCATTAGTAAAAGATCTTGTACACAGCGTAGAAACGCCTCTTTCTTTATCTGGTTTGTTGACAACCTTGAAGATGAAATCTCCCTTTTGGAGGAGAAGCTTTGAAGTCCAGAAGATATCCCTGAGATATGATCTCTAACGCCCAGGGATACTGGACATCTCTTGCCCAAGCCTGGGCGAAGAGAGAAAGTCTGCCCCCTACTAGATCCGTTTCCGGATTGGGGGCCCTCACTTCATGCTGTCTTAGGGGCAGCAGCAGGTTTTCTGGCCTGCTTGCCCTTGTTCCAGGTCTGGTTAGGTTTCCAGCCCTGTCTGTAGCGAGCAACAGTTCCTTCCTGTTTTGGAGCGGAGGAAGTTGATGCTGCTCCTGCCTTGAAGTTACGAAAGGCACGAAAATTAGACTGTCTAGCCCTTGTTTTGGCTCTGTCTTGAGGCAGGGCATGGCCCTTACCTCCAGTAATGTCAGCGATAATTTCTTTCAAACCGGGCCCGAATAATGTCTGCCCTTTGAAAGGTATGTTAAGCAATTTAGATTTAGAAGTCACATCGGCTGACCAGGATTTTAGCCACAGCGCTCTGCGCGCCTGAATGGCGAGTCCGGAGTTCTTAGCCGTAAGTTTAGTTAAATGTACTACGGCATCTGAAATAAATGAATTAGCTAGCTTAAGGACTCTAAGCTTGTCTGTAATCTCATCCAGCGGAACTGAGCTAATGGTCTCTTCCAGAGACTCAAACCAGAATGCCGCCGCAGCCGTGACAGGCGCAATGCATGCAAGGGGTTGCAATATAAAACCTTGTTGAACAAACATTTTCTTAAGGTAACCCTCTAACTTTTTATCCATTGGATCTGAAAAGGCACAGCTATCCTCCACCGGGATAGTGGTACGCTTAGCTAAAGTAGAAACTGCTCCCTCCACCTTAGGGACCGTTTGCCATAAGTCCCGTGTGGTGGCGTCTATTGGAAACATTTTTCTGAATATAGGAGGGGGTGAGAAAGGCACACCGGGTCTATCCCACTCCTTGTTAACAATTTCAGTAAGTCTTTTAGGTATAGGAAAAACGTCAGTACACGTTGGTACCGCAAAATATTTATCCAACCTACATATTTTCTCTGGGATTGCAACCGTGTTACAATCATTCAGAGCCGCTAACACCTCCCCTAGTAACACACGGAGGTTCTCAAGCTTAAATTTAAAATTTGAAATGTCTGAATCCAGTTTATTTGGATCAGATCCGTCACCCACAGAATGAAGCTCTCCGTCTTCATGTTCTGCAAATTGTGACGCAGTATCAGACATGGCCCTAGCATTATCAGTGCACTCTGTTCTCACCCCAGAGTGGTCTCGTTTACCCCTAAGTTCTGGCAATTTAGATAAAACTTCAGTCATAACATTAGCCATGTCTTGCAAAGTGATTTGTAATGGCCGCCCTGATGTACTTGGCGTTACAATATCACGCACCTCCTGAGCGGGAGATGCAGGTACTGACACGTGAGGCAAGTTAGTCGGCATAACTTCCCCCTCGTTGTCTGGTGATTTTTTCTTAACATGTACAGATTGGCTTTTATTTAAAGTAGCATCAATGCAATTAGTACATAAATTCCTATTGGGCTCCACATTGGCCTTTGAACATATTGCACAAAGAGATTCCTCTGTGTCAGACATGTTTAAACAAACTAGCAATTAGACTAGCAAGCTTGGAAAATACTTTTCAAATGAATTTACAAGCAATATAAAAAAACAAAAAAAAAAAACGTTACTGTGCCTTTAAGAAGCACACAAAAAAACTGTCACATTGAGATAACAATGAACCCGGATTAGTTATAGCAATCAATTTTTCACATGAAATGCATTAATTTAGCAAAGGATTGCACCCATTAGCAAATGGATTATTAACCCCTTAATACCAAAAAAAAACGGATAACAATAAAATATATACGTTTTTATCACAGTCAAGGCACAGTCTCACAGGTCTGCTGTGAGTGATTACCTCCCTCAAACTAGTTTTGGAGACCCCTAAGCTCTGTAGAGACGTCCTGGATCATGCAGGGAGAATAAGGAAGACTGTGACTGAATTTCTAATGCGTAGTAAAAGCGCCAAAATAGGCCCCTCCCACTCATAATACAACAGTGGGGGAAGCTCAGTAAACTGAATTTATTCAAAACAAACGACAGCCAAGTGAAAATAATGCCCATAAAATTTTTCACCAAGTACCTCAGAGAGAAAAAACGATTAACCTGCCAGTAACGTTTTAAATATAAATATATGAAATGATATTAAAGCCTGTTGCTAGTCGCTATCACTGCAGAAAGGCTATAAGTTATATGTATACAGTATTTTCTTAGTGAAGTGCCATTCCCCAGAAATACTTCAGTGCAACATACATACATAACAGCCTGATACCAGTTGCTACCTACTGCATTTAAGGCTGTACTTACATTATATCGGTATTAGCAGTATTTTCTCAGTCAATTCCATTCCTTAGAAAATAATATACTGCAACATACCTCTTTGCAGGTGAACCCTGCCCGCTGTCCCCTGTTCTGAAGTTACCTCGCTCCTCAGAATGGCCGAGAACAGCAAATGGATCTTAGTTACGTCCGCTAAGATCATACACAAACTCAGGTAGATTCTTCTTCTAATACTGCCTGAGAAAAAACAACACTCCGGTGCCGTTTAAAACAAACTTTTGATTGAAGAAATAAAAACTAAATTTAATAACCACACTCCTCTCACACGTCCTATCTATTAGTTAGGTGCAAGAGAATGACTGGATATGACGTAGAGGGGAGGAGCTATATAGCAGCTCTGCTTGGGTGATCCTCTTGCACTTCCTGTTAGGGAGGAGTTATAATCCCATAAGTAATGGATGACCCGTGGACTGACTACACTTAACAGGAGAAATATTTGTATTGTTTTTTTAACTTTTTATGTTGTTTTTTTTTTCCCCTTTTCCCCCTCCTCCCCTTGTGCGCCTCCTCATTTCCACATATGGTCAAGTGTCATTGGTTATCTTTTTTTTTTTCTCTCAGCTTTTAAATGACGGAGGGAATTTGAATTTTGTCTTGGAATATTGGGGTAATTTCTTCCCCAATCAAGCGTAAATTAATTATCAAAACTTTAGCTAAAAGCAAACCGGATATCGTCTTTCTCCAAGAGACACATATCAATGAACAAGAAGCAGCTAAATTGAGAATAAAATGGGTGGGGGAAGTTATTTCCACTTCTGGGAGTTATAGATGGGGGAAGTTATTTCCACTTCTGGGAGTTATAGAAAGTGTGGGGTAGTGATTCTCCTGCATAAAGATTTGGAGTACAAGCTTATTAAAGTTGTTAAAGTTGAGCTAGATCCAGCTGCTAGATTCATCCTTCTTCAAATTCAAATAAAAAATGTAAAATTTGTTTTATGTAACATCTATGCTCCTAATACATTCTCTAATGAATTCTGGGAGAAAATTAGAATAAAGCTAATTCCATATATTTCGGAGTATATAATACTAGGTGGAGATTTTAACGCAACATTATGTCCAGATTTGGACAGATTTTCAAACAAAAATAGAACACAATATAATAAAAATGCAGTCTTTGAAGCGATTTTGTTCCATGTTAAAATTGGTAGATATAGGGGCGGAGCTTAGCCATTCTGGAAAATGGCTGCGTGAGAGGATAGCTCCCAGGCCCATGCCATCTAAGCCCGGTAAATAAAATTAGCCAGCGACCTTTTTCTGCCCTACAGCGAATCCTTACACACGGCAGGAGCAAGAGGACCGGACAAGCTGCAGAGGGGAACAGCGGAGCCTGAGAAGCGCCACAGGGAGCCGGTGGGCCGACTCCCTGTACACAGGCGGTGTGATCGCAGGAGACTGGGGGCAACTGTCCCAAAGCCCGGGTAAAACATCAAGCCTGCATAGTAACCGGACACGCTTTAGCCAACCGGACACAGCGGGGAGCCGACGTAACTGCGGCAAGTAAGTTCCAGGTCCCCGGGGGTGCAAAGACTCTGCGCACAACCACGCGGTGGGATCAGCTTGAAAATAAAACGCCACTACACCAGCTAAAGGGCACATACCACCATTGCACAAGAGACTAGATCTGGACTAACAAAATAAAACAAATAATTAGCTATTAAACGCAACGGCAGCCTAAAAAAAAAAAAAGGGGCCAGGGTGCTGAACATTAAAAATAAGCAGAAAAAAGGCCCAAGCACACTATAGAGACACTATAAATTATAAGAAAATAAGCTGCATTTTAGCACTAATCACCAAAAGAGACTGCATAGATTACCAACTGCTATAATAGACCCTAAACTTTGTTAGGAGGATCTTTTTCATACTGGTGAACAGGAATCACAAGGACAAAACTATTACTGCCTGCACAATAGTAAATACATAGCTAACACCAGAGATATAGCACACCCCTGAACCAGAAGGCAGATATCTGAGAAAATACAAAGAAAGTGCATTACAGTAGTTTGGTGGCTTTATTAATACTGTTGTTTATTACCAAACCAGATATACCCACGCTGGGGAGAGATAAGCTGAGGCTGTTGCACACCTGACAAGACCTGCCTCCTACTCCACTGTATTAATTCTTAAAAGTATGCCAGCACGTAAACAAGGCAAATCTGACGGTGCTACAAATAAAAAAATGTTGCAGCAATATCTAAAACCAATAGACCCGCAGACACCTACTGCCACGCCTTCCCCTAAGGCCCTTACACCAGCAGAGGATATGCAAGCAACACCGTCACATCCAACACACCCCACTGGTCTCACAAAAGAAGACTTAAAACCTCTCTGCATTAAAGATGATGTAAAAGAGATCATGTCAGAAGTCAAAACCTGGTACACTGAGCTGAAACGTGACCTGACTAGAGTAACTCAAACGGTAACAAATCTAGAAGAGAGTCACAATACAACACATAATGATATTGAACACATATCACGCCTGGCATACGAGCAAGAGGAGACTATAAACCATCTTTGGGAGAAAGTGGAGGACTTGGATAATAGAGGTAGGAGGAACAACCTCCGGATACGGGGCATCTCTGAAATTATACAACCAGCGGCCCTGGAGGGCTGCCTACAAGATCTTTTCCGGACCCTTAAAGGGGACAGTGGCGCACCTGAGGTCCCAATAGAGAGATCCAAACCTCCACCTAAAGCACCACCAAGGGATGTCATTCTCAAACTCCTACACTTTAAAGACAAAGAAGAAATTCTCAAATATGAATCAAATTTGAAAAGATTGACCTCAGCGCCTAATGATAACCTATGAGCCTGGGAAGGGGTATTCCTAGCTATTACCCAATGAAAGATACAGAATGAGGGGAAACCCCAGGCGCCTACCCTAAGGAGGCTAGGTTGAATAAAAATATAAAATCTAAACTTCTGTGTTGTCTAAAAATGCGTTTTATTACATATAATTAAAAAATGTGAAAATAAATGTTTACAAATTTAAACAAATTTACATACAAAACTTCATGGATCCATGATAAATAACAGATAAAATTAAAAATAAAAGTAAAAGCAATGAGATAAAACTTGAGCAATTAATGCAGTAGCAGCAAGGTAGAAATAAAAAAGTTGCAGACAATTCTTAGTAAAACGTCTCGAAATCAAATAAAATTACAGTGAGAAAATTCAAGTGAAAAATTCCTGTGAAAAAATTATTGGTGAAAAAATCCAAAAATGTGAAAAAAACTCCTCAAAATGGAATCCAAAATAATAATGGGGAAAGTCTAAAATATAGTCCTATTTTGAATGGTTTAATCCGGTGGCTGGAAATCCCTAAATAATAGTGAAAAAGAGTGTATCCAAACTGATGTCAAATAAGTGCAAATGTTACAAACTTGGGTGTGGAAATGTCACAAATAAAAATTATGTTTAAAATGAAATGTGAGTGCTCCAATATTCTTCAAAAATACATATCTTCCAAGACAAATCTTCAAATCAAATATAAAGTGGAACAACAAGAAAAATAAAGAACGAAAAAATGACCTGTGGAAAAAGAAGAAAAAGAATATAGTGTAGATTGTCCTAGAAGTTTAGCAAACAATAAAATAAGGCTTACCAGTGCTGGTCAACAGCGTTTCGGCCCGTGTTAGGCCTTTCTCAAGAAAGGCCTAACACGGGCCGAAACGCGTTGACCAGCACTGGTAAGCCTTATTTTATTGTTTGCTAACTTCTAGGACAATCTACACTATATTCTTTTTATTCTTTTTCTTCTTTTTCCACAGGTCATTTTTTCGTTCTTTATTTTTCTTGTTGTTCCACTTTAAATTTGATTTGAAGATTTGTCTTGGAAGATATGTATTTTTGAAGAATATTGGAGCACTCACATTTCATTTTAAACATCATTTTTATTTGTGACATTTCCACACCCAAGTTTGTAACATTTGCACTTATTTGACATCAGTTTGGATACACTCTTTTTCACTATTATTTAGGGATTTCCAGCCACCGGATTAAACCATTCAAATAGGACTATATTTTAGACTTTCCCCATTATTATTTTGGATTCCATTTTGAGGAGTTTTTTTCACATTTTTGGATTTTTTCACCAATAATTTTTTCACAGGAATTTCTTTCACTTGAATTTTCTCACTGTAATTTTATTTGATTTCGAGACGTTTTACTAAGAATTGTCTGCAACTTTTTTATTTCTACCTTGCTGCTACTGCATTAATTGCTCAAGTTTTATCTCATTGCTTTTACTTTTATTTTTAATTTTATCTGTTATTTATCATGGATCCATGAAGTTTTGTATGTAAATTTGTTTAAATTTGTAAACATTTATTTTCACATTTTTTAATTATATGTAATAAAACGCATTTTTAGACAACACAGAAGTTTAGATTTTATATTTTTATTCAACCTAGCCTCCTTAGGGTAGGCGCCTGGGGTTTCCCCTCAAATTCTCAAATATGCCAGACAAAAACAGGACTTTACACACGCGGGTAACCGCATTCAGATCTTTGCTGACCTGAGCCCAGCAACTCTGCAAAAAAGGAGGGATCTCAGTTACATCACCATCGCTTTAAGATCACAGAAGATACCCTATAGGTGGGGATTTCCAGTCAGCATCATCGCTACAAGGGATGGCACTACTGCGGTGTACAAAACCAGGGAGGACCTACCACACTTCTGCGAAATCCTACGGATCAACATCCCACACCCAGAACATGCAGACGAAGAGAATGTGACAACTCCAAGATCACACATCAGACCCCCGTCACCCTCAGAGAGAAGGACAAGGACAGAATCTGAAAAAAGTACCGGTGTGCCGGAGTGCATGCCCAAACTTAGTAGAATCCTGTAAGCAATCTGATAAAGGGCATGCATCGGCGCGAAGGGACTCTTAATGGTCAAAAATGCCTACAGGTCGTATATTTTATATTAATGTTTGAATTACCGGGCTTAGGGGTGGGGATATAGCCCTATCTTGTTACCACATTTCAACTTGTTATTGTTGCTTGATACTGTTGATCTACTGTTATTTCATTGTTGTATTGCAAGTTAATCTCATACCACTTTTTTTTAGGTTCACCTGTGGCACTAACTGAGCCCTCCTTCACTGCACCTTAACTACACAGACGCGACAACTCTGCCTGTACGAACAGACGAGTTTTCACATCCACGACGTAAACACATCTAAATACCTGACTTGGACCCGACCAAAGATACACGTCACAAAAAGGTACTTGATATCCCCCATACACAGACGAAAGCTGCCACATTGATTTGACCCCACACACCTCAGACTGGTGGGAAAAGTAGCATGACAGACCAAAGAAACTCACAGAGACAACCCCTCTCACTAATATCCATAAATGCCAAGGGCCTCAACAGCCCCGAAAAAAGGTCAATAGCATTCCACCAATTACATAAAATCAAAGGGGATTTACTCTTTATACAAGAGACACACTTTAAAAAGGGAAGGGAACCTAAGTACATGAGTTGGTATATTCCTCAAAAACACTGTACTCTTCCAACCGAAACATGTTATTAAAGACCCCAAAGGAGCATATCTGATAGTGATAGGGCTTCTCTTCAACACATATGCCACGCTGGTCAATGTCTACCTGCCCAACCAAGGTCAGCATCTAGTTTTTAGACAGGTCACACAGTTACTACTTGAACATATGAAAGGGGTTGTTGTTCATCGCGGGCGACTTCAACCTGCCACTAGACCCCACGCGAGACACATCGACAGGGAGGACAAGCACACCGATGAAAGTCATAAAATCCGTAAACTCCCAATTGCAACTATTGAAAATACATGACATATGGAGAACAGAACACCCAGATGCCTCAGACTTCACATTTTTCTCACACCCACACCATACATACACTAGAATTGACTATATAGTGACGGACCAGATAGGACTGACTATGGTGGAAAAAGCTGAAATTCTGCCAATAACATGGTCTGATCACGCACCAGTAAAGTGCTTGATCAACTGGCCAAGTATACCGCCGCATCCCTTTATGTGGAGGCTTGACGAAACCGCTCTAGCTTATCCATTAGTCCAGATAGACATTGACGAAACACCAGGTCATTTCTTTAGGGAAAACACACCTTCTGACACATCAACGACAATGACATGGGAAGCACACAAATGTGTAGTCAGGGGGGAGTTCATAAAACACAAAGCGAGGAAAATAAAAAATGACAGACAGTTTGTAAACTCCACCCTCTCTCAAATAAGATACTGGGAGACCCAACACAAACAACACCCGACCTCCACAATCTACCTAAAAAATTTAACCAAAGCCAGGCACGAGCTTAACAACCACTACATTAGGGAATATCAACACAAGGGCGTAATATTACAACAAAAATACTTTGATGTAAACAACAAATCAGGGTCCTCACTGGCCAAGGCGCTAAAACGCCAACAACTAACAACACATGTGCACGAGTTAGCGGATACAACAGGAGACACGCACAGAGATAGCATAAAAATAGCGGAGACATTCAGACAGTACTACGGAAAACTATATAACATACAAAATGATTGTGACCCGTGAGATATAGACTGCTACCTGGAGGGGGTGACTCTACACACTCTTGACACGGAGAGCACTGAGGCTTTAGATTTACCAATCACAAAAGATGAAATTGTAGCCGCCATTAAATCCATGGCAAACGGCAAGAGCCTAGGACCAGACGGTCTGGGTATTAAATATTATAAAACCTTTATCCACCACCTGTCAACACCACTAATATCCCTATTTAACTCATTATTAAAGGAGGGGGGTTTCCCAGACAGCATGTTAAAGGCCTACATCACAGTCTTGCCTAAACCAGGCAAAAGCCCAAATAAACCAGAAAACTATCGCCCTATTTCTCTCTTAAACTGTGACATTAAAATCTTTGCTAAGATACTGGCCAATAGAATTAAATATCTGCCCGCATTGATCCATCCGGACCAAGTAGGTTTTGTCCCTGGGAGGGAGGCGAGGGACAACACCTTAAAGGCACTGCAACTAATGAGCTATGTTCAGCAAAACAAAATCCCGTCAATCTTTGTGTCGACAGACGCAGAAAAAGCTTTTGACAGGGTACATTGGCCTTTTCTAAAAGCGGTTCTGCATAAAATGAAATTCAGCGACTCCATTATCTCCCAAATCTTCACACTATATAGGTGCCCAACAGCACGGGTCAAGGTAAACGGACTACTATCTGATAAGTTTTACATTCATAATGGCACGAGACAGGGCTGCCCCCTCTCACTGATCCTCTTCGCCATAACTATAGAGGTGCTGGCGCAGAGAATAAGAGAGGACACATTGATATCAGGGGTCCCTACATGCTTGAACGAACACAAGCTTGCGCTTTACGCAGACAATGTCCTGCTTACATTAACTAACACGGAAACCTCCATGCCCAGGGTCCTGGAGGTGTTCGGGGATTATGGACAGGTATCAAATTTTCATCTTAACACGACTAAATCCGAGCTACTAAATATCACATATGACCCAGACACTTTATCAGAGACACTTCAAGACTGCCCACTTTGCACACAACAGACTAAAATGAGGTATTTAGGCATACACTTATCACCAGACCCACAGGTACTATTTCAAGCTAACTACAGAGCTCTAGAACACACTCTGGTGTCAGATCTTTCTAGTTGGAAAAAGAAGACAATTTCTTGGGTAGGGAGAATTAACGTTGTCAAAATGAACGTAGTCCCAAGGATACTATATCTACTCCAGACCACCCCAATCCCATTGCCAACAAATTACCTACATAAACTACAAAGTATATTGGAACACTACATCTGGGGAAACATTAGGCCAAGGATAGCAAAGAGAACTCTATACCTCCCCAGAGACAGAGGGGGCCTCGGAGTCCCCAACATTCATACTTACAAACAAGCCACCATATTACAGAGACTACTAGACTGGTGCCATAATGACCCCAACAAGAAGTGGGTGCAGCTGGACTGTGACATCCTTACCACAAGAAATGCAGGCCTTCAGGCCTGGGTTTCAGAGAAACACAGATCCAAAGCCATGTCCACATACCCGTTACTAATAGATTTTTACACGCATTGGGATAAAATCCAATGCACCTCCACAAATATTTCTTCCACACACGCACCATTAGCCCCAATGTATCAGAACCCTGAAATGCCTTGGAACTGCAAACCAAGGGATGTAGACTCAGGGTCTTCTTTCAGTGACATGACGCTCTCCTCCCTCTTAGACGGGGACAAACTTGCACCACTAGCAGACATTCAAGAGACAGTGTTGGGGGCGCATATGAACTGGTTAGCACACTCACAAATCAATCACTTCCTCGCAACGCACTGCTCTAGGGGTTTGTTTACAAGACAGAAAACGGCATTTGAAACCTTGTGTGCCCGAGACACCCCCATGGCTTATGCCATCTCATTGACATATAAATTATTAATAATGGAGGACACCAATACACTCCCCACATATGTAAGGGCGTGGGAAAAAGAACTACAAATGGAGATAGAAAATACAGAATGGCACTCCGCGTTCCAGATCACCAAAAAAGCCTCAGTCTCTGTACGAGTACAAGAGGCAAGCTATAAATTTATATCAAGATGGTACCTCACACCTAGTAGGTTACATTGCATTTATAAGACAGCTTCGGGGAGGTGCTGGAGAGACTGCGGGGAAGAGGGCACACCGGCGCACATTTGGTGGTCCTGCCCCAAACTTGACATGTACTGGGTGGGTGTCTTCCTCCATATAACACACATAATAGGAAAACCGTTACAAAACAGCCCAAAAACGATCCTATTCCTGTCACTACCTAAACTAGAGACTAAGCAGAGCAGGGCATTACTCCTGGTTATGTTGAATAGTGCCAAAATGCTTATCCCAAAACACTGGAAAACAAAGACGATACCATCCATAGAGGACTGGAAAAGACAAGTGGACACTCTGCTGCAGCTAGAGAGGTACCACCACATACAGCATGGCACAGCAGACATACATGACCTAATGCTGCAACAGTGGGAGCAGAATAACACTGACCATTGATATCAGCCCACGTAGAATCACTATACCTCAGGGTAAAAGACGTGACTGACACAGCATACCCACCCACTGGCTAAGTAGGGACAAGACAGAAAGACGCGAAGAACGCAATATTAGACATGGGAAGTGAGGGACCACAAACTGTGTAGAATTACCCACCTGTAAAAAACTTTTCATGGGTGAACCCATGATCCTTTTCCTCCTACTGATGTTACCTAGAGGTTACATAAGGTATCACCTTTTGCATGTGACTTCATGTTTGTTTGGTTACAAGTTAGTATTATTGCCATGTATCATTGATTATATTTGTTTGGCCGTAAGGCCTATATGGACTCAGACTCTATAATGATGCTGCGAAACTTAGCAGTATCCTCAATCATGGCACGAGCTGCCAGGGACAATACTGAGAAGTTGGAAAAAAAAGAAAAGAATGGAAAACATATATGTGAAATTTTACATGTTGTACACAAAGCTTTGAGTTTTTCAATAAAATATATTTAAAAAAATAAATAAAATAAAAAAATTGGTAGATATATGGCGGATTAAAAGCCCTGATACACAGTAATTTTCATGTGAGTCGAAAGCTCATAGAACGTTTTCTAGAATAGACCTATTCCTAATTTCTGTTCAAAAACTAGAGGCAGAGATCGGAGAAATCATAATATCAGACCATGCGATCATTTCTTTATGTTTCCCTATAATAAACAAAGATAGGGTACATATACCCGGGTTCTTTTTTCCTAGATATTTGTATGCTAATCCAAAATTTGTTAATAGGTTAAAATCTATATGGCAGGAATATTGTCATCATAATATGAATTACCTTGAAAAACCTGAAATATTCTGGGAAGCCTTCAAAACGGTGATTCGGGGAGAAATTCAGGCATATATAAGTATAGCTAAGAAAAAAAACAGAGTATGGGAAGTTCAGATCACTAATAAAGTTAGAAACTCTTATAGAAAATATAGTTCAGATCGCACAGTAACAAATTGGGAGAAGTATCTAGAAAATAGGAAAGAGAGAGAGACCTTTTTTTAAAGCAAAGAGGAAGAAGTTAAAACTAGTTTGCAATTTAAAGGGTTTCACGGTTGTTCATCCAAACATCTCGCTAGATTAACTAAAACTAGAAAGAAAAAAACCCCGATTCTTGCTATTCAGACTTGTAATGGTCGTTCCACTGACTAGAGAAATTTGAGGTTTTCTTCACTTATTATCAACAACTCTATTCCAGAATAGAATCAAATGATCAAAATCAAGATAATTTCTGGGCTAAGAAAAAGACACCACAATTACATGCTGATGATTTAACTTTAAAGGGACACTGTACCCAAAATTTTTCTTTTGTGATTCAGATTGAGCATGAATTTTTAAGCAACTTTCTAATTTACTCCTATTATCAAATTTTCTTCATTCTCTTGGTATCTTTATTTGAAATCCAAAAATGTAAGTTTAGATGCCGGCCCATTTTTGGTGAACAACCTGGGTTGTCCTTGCTGATTGGTGGATAAATTCATCCACCAATAAAAAAGTGCTGTCCAGAGTACTGAAACCAAAAAAAGCTTAGATGCCTTCTTTTTCAAATAATGATAGCAAGAGAACGAAGAAAAATTGATAATAGGAGTAATTTAGAAAGTTGCTTAAAATTGCATGCTCTTTCTGAATTACAAAAGAAAAAATGTGGATTCAGTGTCCCTTTAATTAACGCACCTATCTCTACAGAAGAATTGAGAAAAGCTATAGATAATCTAAAATTGAACAAAGCTGCAGGCCCGGATTATAAATGTCTTGGTGAAGAATTATTTCCAATACTGGAAAAGTTATTTAATTACTATTTTCTTACGGATAACTCTATTTCAAGTTATTTCTCCGCAGCAAATATCTCACTTATACTAAAAAAAGGTAAAAACGCAGAAGACCCGGCCTCATATAGGCCGATCTCAGTGCTTAATACGGATTACAAGATTCTGATGGCTATTATCTCTCTAAGGCTCTCTACATGTCTACACAAAATTATTCACCCTGACCAGACAGGTTTCATGGTCGCCAGAAATTCTGCAAAAAATATTCGTAAACTTATAAACTTTCTGGACTATGCTTGGAATATAGATCAAAACAGTAAGAAACCTCTTTGGCAAGATGTAGCTATTCTATCTCTGGACGCAGTCAAAGCATTTGACTCGATTGTGTGGCAGTATCTATTTAGGGTGTTAGAGAATTTTGGGTTTAAAGGTAAATTTATCCAATTTATACATAGACTATATTTAAACCCAATGTCTCATCTGCTTATTAACGGATATTTATCTTCTAAAATAGTATTACAGAGAGGCACCAGGCAGGGGTGCCCTCTGTCTCCGTTACTGTTTAATATTGCGCTTGAGCCCTTAGCGATTCGATTCAGAGATATCTTAACAGGGGTTGAACTCGGCTCCCAGAAACTCAAGACGTTATTGTATGCAGATGATGTATTGGTTTTTTTAGTTAATATCCAACAATCTATACCGATTATTTTACAAGCTCTTAAAGAATTTAGCTCTTTTTCAGGGTACAAGATTAATCTAGAAAAAAGCGAATTAATGTGTTTAGGCAATACACCTTCAGTATTACCCAATATACCGTTTAAAGTGGTTGATACTATTAAATATCTGGGTCTACCTCTTCACAAAAATCCCACACATTGGTATAAATCTAATTTTGAATCTTTATTTCAAAAGATTGAAAGGGATCTACAGCTATGGGCTGCATTCCTGCTGTCAATTACGGCTAAGGTTAATTTAATCAAATCTATTATATTTCCTCGTCTCCTTTATTCTCTCCAGAATCTCCCATTATTTATCTTAAACAAAGAACTAAAGAAAATGTATACACAGTTTTCTAGATTCATTTGGAATAATAAAAAGCCTCCAATTGCACTCTTTAGATTAATGTAAAAGTTTGATTCTGCTGGTCTGGCCCTTCCCAATCTTAAACTATACAACTTAGCGGCAATGGTGAAAATAGCGGTAGACTGGCTTGCGGGAACTAATATTGTTTAAACAGAAGACTTAGAAAACTATCTAATTACTCCATTCTCTTTAAAGGCTATTCTCCATTCCCCGGTGCAGAAGTTGCCTCAGAACATTAGTGGACTTATTTCAATCAAAAATATAATTGTAGCCTGGCAAAAGTTTTGCACAAACTTATATATAGATTTCACATTCTCTGAGTTTCTACCAATTACAGGTAATCCAGGCTTTCTACCAGGGCTGTATTAGAAAGTATTTAAAGATTGGACTCAAAAAGGTCTAGCTCTTGTAGACCAGTTACTGGATGAAAATCATCAAATACATATGACTGACTTTATATTTAATAAATATGAGCTACCTAGGGCTAATTTGTTTGCCTATTTTCAAATCCGCCATTTTATCGCCTCACAAAACTGGCATTTTCCTCCTCCAATCGCATGGTCTGATATTAGACTCTGTATACAAATTTTTGTTATCAGGGGATTCTTTGATCTCGTTGTTATATGATATTATGTTGAATAAACAAAGCTTGCTCTATCTGGATAGTATTTGTAATTGTTGGTTTCCAACAATTCCCACAATAGATCACAAAAAAATTAAACAGAGTTTTGACTCACTTCGCAAATGTAAAGTACCTATGGGTTGGAAGGAATCGCACATTAAATTGATTAATAATTTTTATCTATCTCCACTTAGAATATCTAGGTTCTATACAACAACGGCTAGTATTTGCCCTCGCTGCTCTAATGATAAAGCAGATACATGTCATATGTTCAGGACATGCCCTAAAGTTAGACAGCTTTGGCTGAAAATCATTTTTTGGTTTAATAAATTATATAAAATATCGATAGGACTGTCATTAGAAGATGTCATTTTCTTAATTCCTCCACAAGACGCTATTAATAATATCACTATAAATAGCCTCAATACCATCATACTTCTAGTCAGATATTGTATACTTAAAAGCTGGAAGGCTAAGCGAATACCGGGGTTGTCCATGATCTTTAAACATATTCAGGAGCAAATTGTGTTTGAATCATACCATCTTAAAGATGCCTCAGAGAACAGGATTAAGAACTTTTTATGGAGATGGACTCCACCTATTTTAACTTATCCAAGATCACTTCAAAAACGGATCCTTTCTCCTTTTTTGTTATCTATCAGTTTTGCTGAATTGACCTTATTGAATGTTTTTCCGCAGACATGGAATGATAATTGTTGAGAAGACCATTTTAGGAGAGGTGCATGAAGGGGGATGGGGGGAGGGGGGGGGAAGGGCAGTATTTTTCCCCCTTTTTTTTCCCATATGTATGTTTTGTTATGTTTTGTTTTGTCTGATTGTTCGCTTGTTTGTTGTTTTCACTGTCCCACTAAAAAAAAAGGAAAAAAACAAAAACCCAGCATTGTGTGTATATATATATATATATATATATATATATATATATATATATATATATATATATATAAATTGCTTTTGAAATGTCATTAAGTATATTAACGAGTTTTGTTTTGTGTTGATGTACAACACATGATATTTGGCCCTGCGTGGTGCAAAAAAAAAAAAAAAAAAAAAAAACATAATGTCTTTGCATTTCCTTTTTTGCTGATTTTGTAATGTTATACACTGCTGGATATAAATAAAATAAAAAAAAAACAAAAAAAAAAAACGTTGGGAATATCACTCCTGGCCAGCAGGAGGAGGCAAAGAGCACCACAGCAAAGCTGTTAAATATCACCTCCCTTCCCACAACCCCCAGTCATTCGACCGAAGGAAAAAGAGAGAAAGGAAGTAACAAAAGGTGCAAAGATGCCTGAGGTTTATAAAACAAAAAGACTGAGTAAACAGGGCGGGCCGTGGACTCATCGTGTCAAGAAATAAAACAAAATTTATGCTTACCTGATAAATTCCTTTCTCCTGTAGTGTAGTCAGTCCACGGGTCATCCATTACTTATGGGATTATAACTCCTCCCTAACAGGAAGTGCAAGAGGATCACCCAAGCAGAGCTGCTATATAGCTCCTCCCCTCTACGTCATACCCAGTCATTCGACCGAAACCAAACGAGAAAGGAGAAACTATAGGGTGCAGTGGTGACTGGAGTATAATTTAAAATTTAGACCTGCCATAAAAAACAGGGCGGGCCGTGGACTGACTACACTACAGGAGAAAGGAATTTATCAGGTAAGCATAAATTTTGTTTTCTCCTGTTAAGTGTAGTCAGTCCACGGGTCATCCATTACTTATGGGATACCAATACCAAAGCTAAAAGTACACGGATGACGGGAGGGACAGGCAGGATCTCTACACGGAAGGAACCACTGCCTGAAGAACCTTTCTCCCAAAAACAGCCTCCGAAGAAGCAAAAGTGTCAAATTTGGAAAAAGTATGAAGTGAAGACCAAGTTGCAGCCTTGCAAATCTGTTCAACAGAGGCCTCATTTTTAAAGGCCCAAGTGGAAGCCACAGCTCTCGTAGAATGAGCTGTAATTCTTTCAGGAGGCTGCTGTCCAGCAGTCTCATAGGCTAAACGTATTATGCTACGAAGCCAGAAAGAGAGAGAGGTAGCAGAAGCTTTTTGACCTCTCCTCTGTCCAGAATAAACGACAAACAGGGAAGAAGTTTGGCGAAAATCTTTAGTTGCCTGTAAATAAAATTTCAGGGCACGGACTACATCCAGATTGTGTAAAAGTCGTTCCTTCTTTGAAGAAGGGTTAGGACACAAAGATGGAACAACAATCTCTTGATTGATATTCCTATTAGTGACTACCTTAGGTAAGAACCCAGGTTTAGTACGCAGAACTACCTTGTCTGAATGGAAAATCAGATAAGGAGAATCACAATGTAAGGCCGATAACTCAGAGACTCTTCGAGCCGAGGAAATAGCCATTAAAAACAGAACTTTCCAAGATAACAGTTTGATATCAATGGAATGAAGGGGTTCAAACGGAACACCCTGTAAAACGTTAAGAACTAAGTTTAAGCTCCACGGCGGAGCAACAGTTTTAAACACAGGCTTAATCCTGGCCAAAGCCTGACAAAAAGCCTGAACGTCTGGAACCTCTGACAGACGTTTGTGTAAAAGGATGGACAGAGCTGAGATCTGTCCCTTTAAGGAACTAGCAGATAAACCCTTTTCTAAACCTTCTTGTAGAAAAGACAATATCCTAGGAATCTTAACCTTACTCCATGAGTAACTCTTGGATTCGCACCAATGTAAGTATTTACGCCATATTTTATGGTAAATTTTCCTGGTAACAGGTTTCCTAGCCTGTATTAAGGTATCAATTACTGACTCCGAAAATCCACGCTTTGATAAAATCAAGCGTTCAGACTTCCGGTGGGCGGGCCAAGGGATAGGCAGCTGAAGTGAAGAGCTCCGGAGCTGCTGCAAATTCAAAGCTATTAAACTGCTACTTAGCCCCTTTTGGATTGCTGGTTTCTACTACTGGTTACCCATAAGTGCATTATAGCCTTAACACGGTTGGTGTTCGGCACATCAAGCACTGGCGACAGTCATCTCGCCCCCACCGTTGAAAGATAGCACATGTACGTGCGCCATTATGAGTGTGAGAGTGTTACCGCAAAGTTCCGGACCACGTCTGACAACCAGGCTGCTGTTGTGAAGGGCTCGACAGACACCCCCACCTGGTTGGGGAGACCACAAGGGTGAGACCGCTGCCTGAAGAGTGCTAAACCCCACCACCGAGTCCGGAAAAACTTCCCTCCTGTGCCGGTATTGGGAAACAGCAAGTAGAGAGGACCGATCTAAAGTGCACTTACCTGTGATAGCCGAGATGACAGCGGAGGTAAGCGGGGCTGTCTAGGAGCAGAGACTACCGACTCCACAGGGCCGCCAACATACGGTGCGAAATCCGCCATCTTGCTCACCGCAAGCCGCTGAGAAAGACCGGACCCACGTGGCTGCTGGAAAAAAGCGCTGCCCAACTCCACAAAGCACCGCCGCTTCTTGCCGCTTCATACCTCGCATCGGCTCGCTAAAGAAAAGATCACTTGTGTGCCAAAGTACCCGCAACATATAACTTGTGACCGGCTGAAAAGGTAACTATCACCCTGCACATTTTCACTTGGTGTGGGACAGACTCTGATATTACACTAGACAAGGGAACGCACTTCTCACAGAGTGCCCCGGCACTATCCCTGATAGCTAATCTTGGGGCCTGGACGGTGCTATAATAACACTCAGTAGCTGTAAGAACACTGGGGGAAGCACACCTTAAGCCAAAAACGGCTAAATTTGCAGAGAACTTTTTACAATATCAGTGGCTCTAATCACCTTATAGCCCTCTCTCATCACTACTAACCCCCTTGCTACGAGCCAGTTAAAGCTCTCTACAATCAACAGGGATTCCCCTTGGCTGATCCACCCAGAAGCTAGGGGAAGGGGAGATAGAAGAAAAGAAAACAGACTCTCTTGTACATGTTTGTTTCTTGCCTGGACTTTTGATGATTATATGCAAAGAGGCTCATACAACTAAGACTCTGTATAGACGGTGTTAATTTACTGTGCCAAGTGTTTCATATAACTAAGACAGTGTTGTATTATACAGGCTTTTTCTATCGAATTGATTACACCTCTGAAGGGGAGTGGGGTGGTGGGACACTACCTCTAATAGAGATTGTACCCTTGCATGGATAGATTTTTGACTGGGGGCAAAATGTCAGGGAAAAACAAGTCCTCAGGAAAGAACAGGGGGGCTGCTGACCACACACAGGATACGCCCTCTGCTGTGCAGGACTTTAATGGACTACCTCTCGATACGCATGTTGTGGTGCAGCAGCTTTCCTCCATCTTTCTCCCCAGGATTGATAGCTTGCAGAAGGGCCTAGATCACTTAACAGGGGAGATGAAACAGTTTTCAGTTCGCTTCACTGAGATAGAGAACAGGGTGTCAGGGCTTGAGGACACTGCAGTTACTCATGGTACCCAAATTGATGTACTAGTTAAGGAAAACATTGTTTTACACCAGAGGCTGGAGGATTTAGAAAATAGGTCCCGCTGCAACAACTTGCGCATATTGGGGATTCCTGAGAGCGTCAAGCCCAGAGACCTTATTCACTTTATTGAAAATACCCTACCCCTAGTGCTTAAACTCATCCCCAACATCTTTAAAGGTAGTGTGGAAAGGGCACATCGGGTGGGACCTGATAGACAGCAGGAGAGGGATAATGCGCAGCCCAGGCAAGTGATGGTCAAGTTACTACATTTCCAATTGAAGGTAGAACTGCTGCGTGCTTATAGAAAAATGTCACCCGTAATTTTTGAAGGCTCTAAATTGCTCATTTTTCAGGATTACTCCTCAGAACTAATGAGGAAGCGTAAAGAATTTTCCCCGCTATGCTCACGACTTAACTCAGAGGGTAGGCAGGTTTACCTTTTATACCCTGCCAGACTTAAACTGCTAACTCCCTCGGGCCCTAGATTCTTTGACTCCCCGCGGGAGGTTACAGAATACCTGGGAAGAGAACAAAATAGAAGAGGGAATAGCCCCAATGGCCCATCTCGCTCAGACCCGGGTTGAGAGGGTTTAGATCAATGGCCTTGATCAGGTCCAGGTTTTTCATTTGCAGGATAGTTGCCATATAGGCCTAATGACTGGTTATGATGTTTGTTTTTTGCACAAAATGTTTTCTTGTTATGTTTATTTGTGAACCTAGCTCATTGTGTATGCTGATAATGTTCCTACTCCTGAAGTTTACTGCCATGAGGTATGTGACAGTAATCCGGACAATAGGGCCGGAGCAGAGGGACTACTACTGCTCCAACACTCAAAGCAATGTTAAGTTGGATAAGACACCTCATATTATAAGGTATCTTCTTTTTATTTCTATGGTAATAATGTTACAATATGTCAGACAGATCATGTCAACAGCTTGGAGGGTTTGCAGGTACCGATTCAACCTCTCTATTATAGTACTAAGAATGTTTAGTTGGGTTTATATGCTATTTTGGAACCGTTTATTTTGCCAATTCTCTGATATTACATATTTCACGTTCTCTCTAAAGAATGGGACACAAGTTATACTCCTGGGAGTGGCGTCCCCGGACCCCGTTAGTTTAAATGCTCATGACAAACTTGATGAAATAAAGGACCTCCCCATTCTAGAGTACTTAACCTATCAGGAGAATATCAAATTGATTTTTTTTTTTTTTTTTTTCTCTCTTCCCCTCTCCCTTCTCCTCTCTCTCCTTCTCTCCCCCCTACCCCTCTTCTCCTTCCTCCTTCCTGCTTCCCCTGCCCTTTCTACGCCTTCTCTCGCTGCTTTCGGCCTGCCGCTTGCCTTACCACTCCCCGACTCCCCCCATTGGGGGAACGACTTGAACGGCCACCTTATAGCATTACTTAAATGGCTGTAAGATTAGTGACATGGAATGTGGGGGGAATTAACTCCCCCGCTAAGAGAAGCACCATATTGGCGCACTTGCGACGTTTGGGGACAGACATTGCCCTACTGCAGGAGACTCACCTCTCAGAGGTGGAACATGACAAACTCAGACGGGACTGGGTGGGAATGGTGGAACATGTCTCATACACCAACTCGAGCAGAGGTATAGCCATTCTATTTGGGAAAAGGGGGAACACTGAGATTTTAAACACCCACAAGGACAGTGAGGGACGCTTTTTAATAGTCAAAATCAGAATAAATCAAAAGATACTGGTAATCTGCAACATTTATGCCCCGAACTGCAAATCCACAGCTTTTTGGACCAGGCTCATCCAGACACTGTCCCCTTATCTTGGTCAGGATATCATACTCGGGGGAGATTTCAACCTAGCACCAAACCCTGTGTGTGACAGGTGGAGAGACCCAGAGCGAGTATCGGGAGACGGACAGCCTCGAGATTCTGGTGCCTTTGAAAAGAGGACCTTCTCTAGATTGTCGAACTCCTTGCAGTTAGTAGATGTATGGAGATTGCGGAATGCAGAATGCAAGGACTTTACTTGTATCTCTAGAGCGTCGCCCACCGTGTCGCGGATAGACCTGTTCATGATTTCTTCCAATATCGTTCCAAGGGTCAACAAGGCCAAGATACACCAGGTAGTGGTCTCTGACCACGCACCAGTAGAACTCGTGATCTCTATGGGAGCAAGGATTGCCAACAAGCAGACTTTGCGATTCCCAAGCTTCTTGTACACCTCGGATGCTTTCCTGAAGCACTTAACACATGCCTGGAATGATTTTTACACGGATAATCAAGCCCACCGGGACAACCCAGAACTGTTCTGGAATACTGCGAAAGCAGTCCTGACTGGGGATATAATCTCCTATGTGGCCGCTCTACGGAAGAAGGCCCAGGCCAAATTACAGACGCTACAATTAGCTCTCACGGAAGCTTATCAGGCCTATTGTGGCAAGCCGTGCCAGACTTCCAAGGACAGATACCTGGCCAGTAAGAGCGAACTGGATGTGTTCCTTAACCATCAAGCAGTCGGTCAACTTCTTCGAACCAGCGCTAGGTTCTATAGAGAGGGGGACAGGTCGGGCAGGTTGCTGGCCTTACTGATAAATAAACAGACGGCTCGCAAGCCCATAGCGGCCATTAAATACTGTAACAAAACCTACAAGACTCCGGAATCCATTGTGAAAGCTTTGGCTCTATACTATTCTAACCTATATACTAGCCAACAAGACTCTACTCCGGAAAGGGCGTCAGACTTTTGGAAAGACCTGGAGCTTCCTCAACTCAGAGATGAGCAACTTGAGGCTCTAAACTCCCCGATATCCCCTGAAGAGATTCAAAAAACAATCTCTTCCATGTCCAATGGGAAAGCAGCGGGTCCCGATGGCCTACCCATTGAATTCTTTAAAATGTTGAAGCCCCAAATTACCCCTACTTTAACTACACTCTATAACCAGTACTATAAGGAAATGATTGCTCCCTCCCAGACATTTACGATGGCGCATGTGTCGCTGATCTTGAAACCAGGAAAAGACCCCGGTCTCCCTGAATCATATCGCCCCATCTCCCTCCTCAATTCGGATTACAAGATACTCATGAAGATCTTGGCAGATAGATTAAAAGTAATCCTGACAGACATTATTCATCCGGACCAAACCGGATTTATGTATCATAGAACCTCAGTGACGAACGTGCGGAGAGTGCTACACACCATCGCGCATTTCGCATCGAACCCACTGAGGTGAGAGGGAACTCGGAGGCCTTCCTGCTATCCTTGGACGCAGAGAAGGCCTTCGATAGAGTAGAGTGGAGTCATCTCATCGATACCCTACGGCGCTTTGGCCTTGCGGGCTTATTCCTTACTTATGTCAGAAATATCTATGTATCCCCTTGGGTCCACATTATGGCTAACGGCTTGTTCTCCCCACGCATCTCACTGCAAAGGGGCACACGCCAAGGATGCCCATTATCTCCCCCTCCTCTTTAACATGGCCTTAGAGCCATTAGCCATCAAGTTACGTTCGGCATATCCGGGCATTCTAATAGGTCAGGAAAGACTACACCTCGCACTATATGCGGACGATATGCTTCTATTCGTAGAGAATCCTGCCAAACATATCCCGAACGTCCTGGCGATAATCGAAGCCTTTGGATCTTTTTCAGGCTACAAAGTGAACAACACCAAGTCGGAAATTTTGTGGCTACAAAAGGACAAGGTTCAACTGTTCCCCTACCCATTTCGAGAGGCCAAACCTACCTTGACCTACTTGGGTATTCAGTTATCCCCCAGTGGTCAGGCTCTGTACCGCGACAATATCAGCCGAGCATGTCGTGATGCCGCGGCCACGATGGACGGCTGGAGAAATCTGCCAGTCTCTCTTTCGGGGCGCATAAGTCTTGTTAAGATGGTGATTCTACCACGACTACTGTACCCCTTGCTGATGTTACCTTTTCTTATTAGCAGGAAAGACATGGCGGAATATAACCGGGCCCTCTCGAAATTCTTATGGAGGGGAGGTAGACCGAGAATAGCTCTTGTGAAGTTATATTCACACCCTTCGGAAGGGGGGCTAGGCCTACCCAACCTAAGGTTGTATAACTGGGCTACACTTGGCCGCCTTATGATCGACTGGCAGCTGCAAACAACCCACTTCTACTCTCCAGACCTGGAGAAACAGGCCCTGGGTGGTCTTGATTTATCGGTCCTACCCTTCACCCCCCCCAGTGTCCCTCTCGCACAGCTTACGGACAGCTTCCTCTATAGGGACACAATGAGGGCCTGGCGACTAGCCCTCAAACAGGTCGGCCGCTGCTGTGTGGCATCTAGAATGATTCCATTGCGAAACAACACTGACTTTCCCCCAGGGACAGACTCCTCTCCCTTTACCATGTGGGCCTCCAGAGGACTGTGCTCTGTTGGGGATGCTGTGGACCTGTCTAGGAAGTGCATTAAAGCCTTCGCCGATCTTCAAACTCAATTTGGGTTACCAAGAACTCACTTTTACGCATACCTACAAATGAGACACTTTATAGACCATCTGATAAGAGGGGACCCACAATTCTGGGAGCCTCATGCATTTGTCAGAACTGTGTCCTCATTTAAATTAGGCAACTTTTCCATCTCGGAAATGTACAGAACGCTCTTAAGCGCCATTGACTCTAAAAACATAACTTTGCTGACTGATAAATGGAGTGGGAGCGTGGAGAGGGAAGACCTCACGGAATTAATCCAGCAGAGCGTATTGTGCGCTCGGAGAGCGACTTTATCCATGTCCCTGAGGGAATCTCAGTTTAGATTACTACATAGGGATTATATTACCCCTCAAAGATTGACCAAGTGGAGACCTGGAGTAGTGAATGAATGTAGCAAGTGCAAACTGGCTAACCCAGACTTTCTTCACTTCTTTTACACATGCCCAAAGATCAGACAGTTCTGGGGCAAGGTTGCCTTTTGGATTACGAGCGCCATTAAGATTGGAGTTCAACTAGAAATAGAACAAATTTGCTTCTTGGAATGGCGCGATCTCTGTTTCAGAGATACTCTCTTATTGACTACCATTATTTTAATTGCTAGGAAGACCATCTTGAGTGTCTGGGCAGAGAGTACTAGCCCCACCTTCAATGCATTCAAACACCGACTACACAAACAATTGCTCATTGAACAGCTAGACACTAAACTAGATACTACTAGGAGACTCAAACAGTTTATTCTTAAATGGCGACGATACATCGAATCATTGAGCTTGGACTCCCAGAGACTAATTTTAAATCCCTTTGCACATACTGAATATATGCTGACAGCATCCCTAAGAGGCGAGTGGGGATTCTTATACCAACCACGCGATAGTGGGGTGGGAGAGAGGGAAAACATGACCATATAGATGCTCATAGGTGACTCCAGGACCCTATCTACTACAGCCCTCACCCTCTTCCCCTTTTCTCTTCCCTTTTTTTTTTTTTTTTTTTTTTTCTTTTCATAGAGCAGGTACTATGACTATTACAAGTCTTGCCAAAAACCCTAAAGATACATTGCCATACGAAGGTGTCACAGTTAATGAATAGATGTATAGAAGTTCAGTTAAATTAATAATGTTCCCCAAGTAGGGGAGGATGAAAAGAGGACAAGTAAAAATTGGATTATGATATAGTTCAAACTGTTGTTTTCTTGCTTATTGAAGGCATGCATGTATCAGGTGAACATTCTCTCTGTCAATTCCAGACCTGCGAGTCTGCAGTGTATAAGTTTACATGTACTTGTATCCTTTTTCTTGTTCTCAATAAAAATAGTATTTAAAAAAAAAAAAAATCAAGCGTCCAATCTCCATACAGTCAGCTTCAGAGAAATTAGATTTTGATGTTTGAAAGGACCCTGAATCAGAAGGTCCTGTCTCAGAGGCAGAGACCAAGGTGGACAGGATGACATGTCCACTAGATCTGCATACCAGGTCCTGCGTGGCCACGCAGGCGCTATTAGAATCACCGATGCTCTCTCCTGTTTGATCCTGGCAATCAATCGAGGAAGCATCGGGAAGGGTGGAAACACATAAGCCATGTTGAAGGCCCAAGGTGCTGTCAGAGCATCTATCAGAACCGCTCCCGGGTCCCTGGACCTGGACCCGTAACAAGGAAGCTTGGCGTTCTGGCGAGACGCCATGAGATCCAGATCTGGTTTGCCCCAACGCCGAAGTATTTGGGCAAAGACCTCCGGATGAAGTTCCCACTCCCCCGGATGAAAAGTCTGGCAACTTAGAAAATCCGCCTCCCAGTTCTCCACGCCTGGGATGTGGATCGCTGATAGGTGGCAAGAGTGAGACTCTGCCCAGTGAATTATCTTTGAGACTTCCATCATCGCTAGGGAACTCCTTGTCCCTCCCTGATGGTTGATGTAAGCCACAGTCGTGATGTTGTCCGACTGAAACCTGATGAACCTCAGAGTTGCTAACTGAGGCCAAGCCAGAAGGGCATTGAAAACTGCTCTTAATTCCAGAATGTTTATGGGAAGGAGACTCTCCTCCTGAGTCCATGATCCCTGAGTCTTCAGGGAATTCCAGACAGCGCCCCAACCTAGCAAGCTGGCGTCTGTTGTTACAATCGTCCAATCTGGTCTGCTGAAGGGCATCCCCTTGGACAGATGTGGCCGAGAGAGCCACCATAGAAGAGAATTTCTGGTCTCTTGATCCAGATTCAGCATAGGGGACAAATCTGAGTAATCCCCATTCCACTGACTTAGCATGCACAATTGCAGTGGTCTGAGATGCAGGCGTGCAAAGGGTACTATGTCCATTGCCGCTACCATTAAGCCGATTACCTCCATGCATTGAGCCACTGACGGGTGTGGAATGGAATGAAGGACACGGCAAGCATTTAGGAGTTTTGTTAACCTGTCCTCTGTCAGGTAAATTTTCATTTCTACAGAATCTATAAGAGTCCCTAAGAAGGGAACTCTTGTGAGTGGCAAAAGAGAACTCTTTTCTTCGTTCACCTTCCACCCATGTGACCTTAGAAATGCCAGTACTAACTCTGTATGAGACTTGGCAGTTTGGAAACTTGACGCTTGTATCAGAATGTCGTCTAGGTACGGAGCTACCGATATTCCTCGCGGTCTTAGTACCGCCAGAAGAGAACCCAGAACCTTTGTGAAGATTCTTGGAGCAGTAGCTAACCCGAAGGGAAGAGCTACAAACTGGTAATGCCTGTCCAGGAAGGCAAACCTTAGGTACCGGTAATGATCTTTGTGAATCGGTATGTGAAGGTAGGCATCCTTTAAATCCACTGTGGTCATGTACTGACCCTTTTGGATCATGGGTAATATTGTCCGAATAGTTTCCATTTTGAACGATGGAACTCTTAGGAATTTGTTTAGGATCTTTAAATCCAAGATTGGTCTGAAGGTTCCCTCTTTCTTGGGAACCACAAACAGATTTGAGTAAAACCCTTGTCCGTGTTCCGACCGCGGAACCGGGTGGATCACTCCCATTAGTAAAAGATCTTGTACGCCTCTTTCTTTATCTGGTTTGTTGACAACCTTGAAAGATGAAATCTCCCTTTTGGGGGAGAAGCTTTGAAGTCCAGAAGATATCCCTGAGATATGATCTCTAACGCCCAGGGATCCTGGACATCTCTTGCCCAAGCCTGGGCGAAGAGAGAAAGTCTGCCCCCCACTAGATCCGCTTCCGGATAGGGGGCCCTTACTTCATGCTGTCTTAGGGGCAGCAGCAGGTTTTCTGGCCTGCTTGCCCTTGTTCCAGGTCTGGTTAGGCTTCCAGCCCTGTCTGTAGCGAGCAACGGTTCCTTCCTGTTTTGGAGCGGAGGAAGTTGATGCTGCTCCTGCCTTGAAGTTACGAAAGGCACGAAAATTAGACTGTCTAGCCCTTGGTTTGGCTCTGTCTTGAGGCAGGGCATGGCCCTTACCTCCAGTAATGTCAGCGATAATTTCTTTCAAACCGGGCCCGAATAGTGTCTGCCCCTTGAAAGGTATGTTAAGCAATTTAGATTTAGAAGTCACATCAGCTGACCATGATTTAAGCCACAGCGCTCTGCGCGCCTGAATGGCGAATCCGGAGTTCTTAGCCGTAAGTTTAGTTAAATGTACAACGGCATCCGAAATAAATGAATTAGCTAGCTTAAGGACTCTAAGCTTGTCTGTAATCTCATCCAGCGTAGCTGAGCTAATGGTCTCTTCCAGAGACTCAAACCAGAATGCCGCCGCAGCCGTGACAGTCGCAATGCATGCAAGGGGTTGCAATATAAAACCTTGTTGAACAAACATTTTCTTAAGGTAACCCTCTAACTTTTTATCCATTGGATCTGAGAAGGCACAGCTATCCTCCACCGGGATAGTGGTACGCTTAGCTAAAGTAGAAACTGCTCCCTCCACCTTGGGGACCGTCTGCCATAAGTCCCGTGTGGTGGCGTCTATTGGAAACATTTTTCTAAATATAGGAGGGGGTGAGAAAGGCACACCGGGTCTATCCCACTCCTTGTTAACAATTTCTGTAAGTCTTTTAGGTATAGGAAAAAACATAATTTATGTAAGAACTTACCTGATAAATTCATTTCTTTCATATTAGCAAGAGTCCATGAGCTAGTGACGTATGGGATATACATTCCTACCAGGAGGGGCAAAGTTTCCCAAACCTTAAAATGCCTATAAATACACCCCTCACCACACCCACAATTCAGTTTAACGAATAGCCAAGAAGTGGGGTGATAAAAAAGTGCGAAAGCATATAAAATAAGGAATTGGAATAATTGTGCTTTATACAAAAAAATCATAACCACCACAAAAAGGGTGGGCCTCATGGACTCTTGCTAATATGAAAGAAATGAATTTATCAGGTAAGTTCTTACATAAATTATGTTTTCTTTCATGTAATTAGCAAGAGTCCATGAGCTAGTGACGTATGGGATAATGATTACCCAAGATGTGGATCTTTCCACACAAGAGTCACTAGAGAGGGAGGGATAAAATAAAGACAGCCAATTCCTGCTGAAAATAATCCACACCCAAAATAAAGTTTAATAAAAAACATAAGCAGAAGATTCAGACTGAAACCGCTGCCTGAAGTACTTTTCTACCAAAAACTGCTTCAGAAGAAGAAAATACATCAAAATGGTAGAATTTAGTAAAAATATGCAAAGAGGACCAAGTTGCAGCTTTGCAAATCTGATCAACCGAAGCTTCATTCCTAAACGCCCAGGAAGTAGAAACTGACCTGGTAGAATGAGCTGTAATCCTCTGAGGCGGAGTTTTACCCGATTCAACATAGGCAAGATGAATTAAAGATTTCAACCAAGATGCCAAAGAAATGGCAGAAGCTTTCTGGCCTTTTCTAGAACCGGAAAAGATAACAATAGACTAGAAGTCTTTCGGAAAGACTTAGTAGCTTCAACATAATATTTCAAAGCTCTAACAACATCCAAAGAATGCAATGATTTCTCCTTAGAATTCTTAGGATTAGGACATAATGAAGGAACCACAATTTCTCTACTAATGTTGTTGGAATTCACAACTTAGGTAAAAATTCAAAAGAAGTTCGCAACACCGCCTTATCCTGATGAAAAATCAGAAAAGGAGACTCACAAGAAAGAGCAGATAATTCAGAAACTCTTCTGGCAGAAGAGATGGCCAAAAGGAACAAAACTTTCCAAGAAAGTAATTTAATGACCAATGAATGCATAGGTTCAAAGGAAGGAGCTTAAAGAGCTCCCAGAACCAAATTCAAACTCCAAGGAGGAGAAATTGACTTAATGACAGGTTTTATACGAACCAAAGCTTGTACAAAACAATAAATATCAGGAAGAATAGCAATCTTTCTGTGAAAAAGAACAGAAAGAGCAGAGATTTGTCCTTTCAAGGAACTTGCAGACAAACCCTTATCTAAACCATCCTGAAGAAACTGTAAAATTCTCGGTATTCTAAAAGAATGCCAAGAAAAATGATGAGAAAGACACCAAAAAATATAAGTCTTCCAGACTCTATAATATATCTCTCTAGATACAGATTTACGAGCCTGTAACATAGTATTAATCACAGAGTCAGAGAAACCTCTTTGACCAAGAATCAAGCGTTCAATCGCCATACCTTTAAATTTAAGGATTTCAGATCCTATGGAAAAAAGGACCTTGTGACAGAAGGTCTGGTCTAATGGAAGAGTCCACGGTTGGCAAGAGGCCATCCGGACAAGATCCGCATACCAAACCTGTAAGGCCATGCCGGAGCTACCAGCAGAACAAACGAGCATTCCTTCAGAATCTTGGAGATTACTCTTGGAAGAAGAACTAGAGGCGGAAAGATATAGGCAGGATGATACTTCCAAGGAAGTGATAATGCATCCACTGCCTCCGCCTAAGGATCCCGGGATCTGGACAGATATCTGGGAAGTTTCTTGTTTAGATGAGACGCCATCAGATCTATTTCTGGAAGTTCCCACATTTGAACAACCTGAAGAAATACCTCTGGGTGAAGAGACCATTCGCCCGGAAGCAACGTTTGGCGACTGAGATAATCCGCTTCCCAATTGTCTACACCTGGGATATGAACCGCAGAGATTAGACAGGAGCTGGAGTCCGCCCAAACCAAAAAATTCGAGATACTTCTTTCATAGCCAGAGGACTGTGAGTCGCTCCTTGATGATTGATGTATGCCACAGTTGTGACATTGTCTGTCTGAAAACAAATGAACGATTCTCTCTACAGAAGAGGCCAAAAACTGAAGAGCTCTGAAAATTGCACGGAGTTCCAAAATATTTATCGGTAATCTCACCTCCTGAGATTCCCAAACTCCTTGTGCCGACAGAGATCCCCACACAGCTCCCCAACCTGTGAGACTTGTATCTGTTGAAATTACAGTCCAGGTCGGAAGCACAAAAGAAGCACCCTGAATTAAACGATGGTGATCTGTCCACCACGTTAGAGAGTGTCGAACAATCGGTTTTAAAGATATAAATTGAGATATCTTTGTGTAATCCTTGCACCATTGATTCAGCATACAGAGCTGAAGAGGTCGCATGTGAAAAACGAGCAAAGGGGATTTTCGTCCGATGCAGCAGTCATAAGACCTAGAATTTCCATGCATAAGGTTACCGAAGGGAATGATTGTGACTGAAGGTTTCGACAAGCTGAAAACAATTTTAGACGTCTCTTGTCTGTTAAAGACAGAGTCATGGACACTGAATCTATCTGGAAACCCAGAAAGGTTACCCTTGACTGAGGAATCAATGAACTTTTTGGTAAATTGATCCTCCAACCATGATCTTGAAGAAACAACACAAGTCGAATCGCATGAGATTCTTCGAACGAGAAGACTGAGCAAATACCAAGATAATCGTCCAAATAAGGAAATACCAAAACCCTGTTCTCTGAATACAGAAAGAAGGGCACCGAGAATCTTTGAAAAAAATTCTTGGAACTGAGGCTAGGCCAAACGGTAGAGCCACAAAACTGGTAATGCTGGTCTAAAAAGAGAATCTCAGACACTAAAAGTGATCTGAATGAATCGGAATATGCAGATACACATCCTGCAAATCTATTGTAGACATAAAATGCCCTTGCTAAACAAAAGGCAGAATAGTCCTACAGTAACCATCTTGAATGTTGGTATACATAACGATTCAATATTGACAGATCCGGAACTGGTCTGAAGGAATTGACCTTCTTTGGTACAATGAAGAGATAAAATAAAACCCTAGCCCCTGTTCCAGAACTGGAACTGGCATAATTACTCCAGCCAACTCTAGATCTGAAACACATTTCAGAAATGCTGAGCCTTGCTGTGTTAACTGGGACACGGGAAAGAAAAAAATCTCTTAGCAGGAGGCCTTAACTGAAGCCAATTCTGTACCTTTCTGAAACAATGTTCTGAAACCAGAGATTGAGAACGGAATTGATCCAAACTCCTTTGAAGAAAACGTAATCTGCCCCATACCAGCTGAACTGGAAAAAGGGCCGCACCTTCATGGGTACTTAGGAGCCGACTATAGGTTTCTATAAGGCTTGGATATGTTCCAAATTGGAAATAGTTTCCAAACTGATACCGCTCCTGAGGATGAAGGATCAGGCTTTTGTTCCTTATTATGAGAAAAAGAACGAAAAAATGATTATTACCCTGGAAAGAAAGGGAAAAACAAAGTTAACTTAGAAGACATATCAGCATTCCAAGTTAAATCCATAAAGCTTTTCTAGCTAAAATAGCTAGAGACATATACCTGACATCAACTCAAATGATATCAAAAGATGGTATCACCAATAAAATTATTAGCATGTTATAGAATAAAAATAATGCTATAAAATTATGATCTGTTACTTGTTGCGCTAAAACTTCTAACCAAAAAGATGAAGCTGCAGCAACATCCGGTAAAAATATAGCAGGTCTAAGAAGATTACCTAAACATAAGTAAACTTTTCTTAGAAAGGATTCAATTTTCTTATCTAAAGGATCCTTAAATTTAGTACTATCTGCCGTAAGAATAGTAGTACATTTTAGCAGGAATAGAGACAGCCCCAAACCTTAGGGATTTTGTCCCAAAAAACTCTAATCTGTCAGATGGCACAGAATATAATTGCTTAAACGTTTAGAAGGAGTAAAAGAATTACCCAAATTATTCCATTCCCTGGAAATTACTTCAGAAAAAGCATCAGGGAGATTAAACACTTCTGGAATAAATACAGGAGATTTAAAAACCCTATTTAAACGTTTAGATTTAGTATCAAGAAGACCAGAATCCTCTATATCTAAAGCAATTAATACTTCTTTAAATAAAGAACGAATAAATTCCATCTTGAACAAATACAAAGATTTAACAGCATCAACCTCTGAGACAGAAACTTCTGAACCAGAAGAACCATTATCAGTATCAGAACGATGATGTTCATTTAAAAATTCATCTGAAAAAAGAGAAGTTTTTAAAAGACTTTTATGTAAACTAGAAGGAGAAATAACAGACATAGCCTTCTAAATGGATTTAAAAAATAAAATCTCTTATGTTTATCAGGAACACTCTGAAAATTAAATGTTGACGGAACAGCAACAGGTAATATAACAGTACTAAAGGAAATTTTATCTGCATTAATAAGTTTGTCATGACATGCAATACAAACAACAGCTGGAGAAACAGATACCAAAAATTTATAGCAGATACACTTAGCTTGGTAGCTCCAGCCCCGGGCAGTGATTTTCCTGAAGTAACTTCTGACTCAGTTGCAACGTGGAACATCTTGCAATATGTAATAGAAAAAACAACATATAAAGCAAATTGATCAAAATCCTTAAATGACAGTTTCAGGAATGGGAAAAAAATGCCAGTGAACAAGCTTCTAGCAACCAGAAGCAATAAATAATGAGACTTAAATAATGTGGAGACAAAAGCGACGCCCATATTTTTTTAGCGCCAAACAAGACGCCCACATTATTTGGCGCCGAAATGCTTTTGGCGCCAAAAATGACGCCACATCCGGAACGCCGACATTTTTGGCGCAAAATAACGTCAAAAAAATGACGCAACTTCCGGCGACACGTATGACGCCGGAAACGGAAAAGAATTTTTGCGCCAAAAAAGTCCGCGCCAAGAATGACGCAATAAAATGAAGCATTTTCAGCCCCCGCGAGCCTAACAGCCCACAGGGAAAAAAAGAGTAAAATTTTTGAAGGTAAGAAAAAATGATTAATTCAAATGCATTATCCCAAATATGAAACTGACTGTCTGAAAAATAAGGAAAGTTGAACATTCTGAGTCAAGACAAATAAATGTTTGAATACATATATTTAGAACTTTATAAACAAAGTGCCCAACCATAGCTTAGAGTGTCACAGAAAATAAGATTTACTTACCCCAGGACACTCATCTACATGTTTGTAGAAAGCCAAACCAGTACTGAAACGAGAATCAGCAGAGGTAATGGTATATATAAGAGTATATCGTCGATCTGAAAAGGGAGGTAAGAGATGAATCTCTACGACCGATAACAGAGAACCTATGAAATAGACCCCGTAGAAGGAGATCACTGCATTCAAATAGGCAATACTCTCCTCACATCCCTCTGACATTCATTGCACGCTGAGAGGAAAACCGGGCTCCAACTTGCTGCGGAGCGCATATCAACGTAGAATCTAGCACAAACTTACTTCACCACCTCCATCGGAGGCAAAGTTTGTAAAAACTGAATTGTGGGTGTGGTGAGGGGTGTATTTATAGGCATTTTAAGGTTTGGGAAACTTTGCCCCTCCTGGTAGGAATGTATATCCCATATGTCACTAGCTCATGGACTCTTGCTAATTACATGAAAGAAACGTCAGTACACGTTGGTACCGCAAAATATTTATCCAGCCTACATATTTTTTCTGGGATTGCAACCGTGTTACAATCATTCAGAGCCGCTAACACCTCCCCTAGTAACACACGGAGGTTCTCAAGCTTAAATTTAAAATTTGAAATGTCTGAATCCAGTTTATTTGGATCAGATCCGTCACCCACAGAATGAAGCTCTCCGTCTTCATGTTCTGCAAATTGTGACGCAGTATCAGACATGGCCCTAGTATTATCAGCGCACTCTGTTCTCACCCCAGAGTGGTCGCGTTTACCCCTAAGTTCTGGCAATTTAGATAAAACTTCAGTCATAACATTAGCCATGTCTTGCAAAGTGATTTGTAATGGCCGCCCTGATGTACTTGGCGCCACAATATCACGCACCTCCTGAGCGGGAGATGCAGGTACTGACACGTGAGGAAAGTTAGTCGGCATAACTTCCCCCTCGTTGTCTGGTGAATTTTTCTTAACATGTACAGATTGGCTTTTATTTAAAGTAGCATCAATACAATTAGTACATAAATTTCTATTGGGCTCCACATTGGCCTTTGAACATATTGCACAAAGAGATTCCTCTGTGTCAGACATGTTTAAACAAACTAGCAATTAGACTAGCAAGCTTGGAAAATACTTTTCAAATGAATTTACAAGCAATATAAAAAACGTTACTGTGCCTTTAAGAAGCACACAAAAACTGTCACAGTTGAGATAACAATGAACCGGATTAGTTATAGCAACCAAATTTTCACAAGACCAACTACCAATCTTGCCTTGAAATGCTGATCCACAAAAGCTTCATTCTTGAAAATCCAAGAAGCAGATACAGCCCTAAAGAAAAGAGCTGCAATTCTCTCAAGAGGCTGCCATCCAGCTCTCATAACCAAACAAACAATATTTCCAACCAAAGGAAAAAATAAGTAACTGTCCCAGAGAAACAAACAACTAAACAGAAAACTGGCGAAAATCCTCAGTCGCCTGTAGACTGAGATTAAGAACACGCACAACATCCAAGTTGTGCCACTAACGTTCCATATGATAAACAGGATTAGGACATAGACAAGGAACAACAAATCCCTATAAAGAAACACCTTATCTGAAAGAAAGATAAGATAAAGCAAAAAAAACTGCCAAGCTGAGAATTCCGAGACTCTTCAAGAAGAGGAAAGCCTTCCAAGATAACACTAAATATCTATGGAAAGTACCGCAAAAACCTTAACAAGGTTAAGCACAAAGTTAAAGCAACAGACTTAAGGACAGGATTGAGTCTGACCAGGCCTGACAAGGATTGCACAGGTGGCACGACCGCCAGATGCTTATGTAACAAAATAGACAATGCAGAAAAACACAATTTATGCTTACCTGATAAATTTATTTCTCTTGTGGTGTATCCAGTCCACGGATCATCCATTACTTGTGGGATATTCCCATTCCCAACAGGAAGTTGCAAGAGGACACCCACAGCAGAGCTGTAATATAGCTCCTCCCCTAACTGTCATAGCCAGTCATTCGACCGAAAACAAGCCGAGAAAGGAGGAACCATAGGGTGCAGTGGTTACTGTAGTTTAAATTTAAAAATTACCTGCCTTAAAATGACAGGGCGGGCCGTGGACTGGATACACCACAAGAGAAATAAATTTATCAGGTAAGCATAAATTGTGTTTTCTCTTGTAAGGTGTATCCAGTCCACGGATCATCCATTACTTGTGGGATACCAATACCAAAGCTAAAGTACACGGATGAAGGGAGGGACAAGGCAGGTACTTAAATGGAAGGAACCACTGCCTGTAAAACCTTTCTCCCAAATATAGCCTCCGAAGAAGCAAAAGTATCAAATTTGTAAAATTTTGAAAAAGTATGAAGCGAAGACCAAGTCTCGGCCTTGCAAATCTGTTCAACAGAAGCCTCATTTTTAAAGGTCCAAGTGGAAGCCACAGCTCTAGTGGAATGAGCTGTAATCCTTTCAGGAGGCTGCTGTCCAGCAGTCTCATAGGCTAAGCGGATTATGCTTCTTAGCCAAAAAGAAAGAGAGGTTGCTGAAGCCTTTTGACCTCTCCTCTGTCCAGAGTAGACAACAAACAAAGCAGATGTTTGACGAAAATCTTTAGTAGCTTGTAAGTAAAACTTTAAAGCACGGACCACGTCCAGATTGTGTAATAGACGTTAATTCTTCGAAGAAGGATTAGGACACAAGGATGGAACAACAATCTCTTGATTGATATTCTTGTTAGATACCACCTTAGGTAAGAACCCAGGTTTGGTACGCAGGACTACCTTATCCGTATGAAAAATCAGATAAGGAGAATCACATTATAAGGCAGATAGCTCAGAGACTCTACGAGCCGAGGAAATCGCTACCAAAAAAAAAAAAAAAGAACTTTCCAAGATAAAAGTTTGATATCTATGGAATGAAGAGGTTCAAACGGAACTCCTTGAAAAACCTTAAGAACCAAATTTAAGCTCCATGGTGGAGCAACAGGTTTAAACACAGGCTTGATTCTAACTAAAGCCTGACAAAATGCCTGAACGTCTGGAACATCTGCCAGACGCTTGTGCAAAAGAATAGACAGAGCAGAAATTTGTTCCTTTAAGGAACTAGCGGACAATCCTTTTTCCAAAACTTCTTGGAGAAAAGATAATATCCTGGGAATCCTGACCTTACTCCATGAGTAACCCTTGGATTCACACCAATAAAGATATTTATGCCATATCTTATGTTAAATTTTCCTGGTGACAGGCTTTCGTGCCTGTATTAAGGTATCAATAACTGACTCTGAGAAGCCACGCTTTGATAAAATCAAGCGTTCAATCTCCAGGCAGTCAGCCTCAGAGAAATTAGATTTGGATGGTTGAAAGGACCCTGAAGTAGAAGGTCCTGTCTCAGAGGCAGAGACCATGGTGGAAAGGATGACATGTCCACTAGATCTGCATACTAGGTCCTGCGTGGCCACGCAGGTGCTATCAGAATCACTGATGCTCTCTCCTGCTTGATCTTGGCAATCAGTCGAGGGAGCAGAGGAAACGGTGGAAACACATAAGCCAGGTTGAAAGACCAGGGCGCTGCTAGAGCATCTATCAGTGTCGCCTTGGGATCCCTGGACCTGGTTCCGTAACACGGAAGCTTGGCGTTCTGGCGAGACGCCATGAGATCCAGTTCTGGTTTGCCCCAATGATGAATCAGTTGTGCAAAAACCTCCGGATGGAGTTCCCACTCTCCTGGATGAAAAGTCTGACGACTTAGAAAATCCGCCTCCCAGTTCTCTACACCTGGGATATGGATAGCTGATAGGTGGCAAGAGTGAATCTCTGCCCAGCGAAATATTTTTGAAACTTCTAACATCGCTAGGGAACTTCTTGTTCCCCCTTGATGGTTGATGTAAGCTACAGTCGTGATGTTGTCCGACTGAAATCTGATGTACCTCAGAGTTGCTAACTGAGGCCAAGCCTGAAGAGCATTGAATATCGCTCTTAGTTCCAGAATATTTATTGGAAGGAGAGATTCCTCCTGAGTCCACGATCCCTGAGCCTTCAGGGAATTCCAGACTGCACCCAACCTAGAAGGCTGGCATCTGTTGTTACAATTGTCCAATCTGGCCTGCGAAAGGTCATACCTTTGGACAGATGGACCCAAGATAACCACCAGAGAAGAGAATCCCTGGTCTCTTGGTCCAGATTCAGTTGAGGGGACAAATCTGTGTAATCCCCGTTCCACTGACTGAGCATGCATAGTTGCAGCGGTCTGAGATGTAAGCGTGCAAACGGCACTGTCCATTGCCGCTACCATTAAGCCGATTACTTCCATACACTGAGCCACCGAAGGGCGCGGAATGAAGAACTCAGCAGGAATTTAGAAGCTTTGATAACCTGGACTCCGTCAGGTAAATTTTCATTTCTACAGAATCTATCAGAGTCCCTAGAAAGGAAACTCTTGTGAGTGGGGATAGAGAACTCTTTTCCTCGTTCACTTTCCACCCATGCGACCTCAGAAATGCCAGTACTACGTCCGTATGAGACTTGGCAATTTGGAAGTTTGACGCCTGTATAAGGATGTCGTCTAAATAAGGGGCTACTGCTATGCCCCGTGGCCTTAGGACCGCCAGAAGCGACCCTAGAACCTTTGTAAAGATTCTTGGGGCTGTAGCTAATCCAAACTGGTAATGCCCGTCTAGAAAGGCAAACCTGAGAAACCGATGATGATCTTTGTGTATCGGAATGTGAAGATAAGCATCCTTTAGATCCACTGTAGTCATATATTGACCCTCCTGGATCATTGGTAGGATGGTACGAATAGTTTCCATTTTGAATGATGGAACTCTGAGGAATTTGTTTAAGATCTTTAGATCCAAAATTGGTCTGAAGGTTCCCTCTTTTTTGGGAACCACAAACAGATTTGAGTAAAAACCCTGTCCCTGTTCCTCCTTTGGAACTGGATGGATCACTCCCATAACTAGGAGGTCTCTTACACAGTGTAAGAATGCCTCTCTCTTTATCTGGTTTGCAGATAATTGTGAAAGGTGAAATCTCCCTTTTGGGGGGAAGCTTTGAAGTCCAGGAGATATCCCTGGGATATAATTTCCAAAGCCCAGGGATCCTGAACATCTCTTGCCCACGCCTGGGCGAAGAGTGAAAGTCTGCCCCCTACTAGATCCGTTACCGGATAGGGGGCCGTTCCTTCAAGCTGTCTTAGAGGCAGCAGCAGGCTTTTTGGCCTGCTTACCTTTTTTCCAGGTCTGGATTGGTCTCCAGACCGTCTTGGATTGAGCAAAAGTTCCCTCTTGTTTAGCATTAGAGGAAGTTGATGCCGCACCTGCCTTGAAGTTTCGAAAAGCACGAAAATTAGACTGTTTGGCCCTAGATTTGGACCTGTCCTGAGGAAGGGCATGACCTTTTCCTCCAGTGATATCAGCAATAATCTCCTTCAAACCAGGCCCGAATAGGGTCTGCCCCTTGAAGGGAATGTTAAGTAGCTTAGATTTTGAAGTCACGTCAGCTGACCATGATCTAAGCCATAGCGCTCTGTGCGCCTGTATAGCAAAACCAGAATTCTTAGCCGTTAGTTTAGTCAAATGAACAATGGCATCAAAATAAAAGAATTGGCTAGCTTAAGTGCTCTAAGTTTGCCAAGTATGTCATCCAATGGAGTCTCTACCTGTAAAGCCTCTTCCAGAGACTCAAACCAGTATGCCGCAGCAGCAGTGACAGGGGCAATGCATGCAAGGGGCTGTAGGATAAAACCTTGTTGAATAAATATTTTCTTAAGGTAACCTCTAATTTTTTATCCATTGGATCTAAAAAAAAAAGTACAACTGTCCTCGACAGGGATAGTAGAACGCTTTACTAGAGTAGAAACTGCTCCCTCCACCTTAGGGACTGTCTGCCATAAGTCCCGTGTGGTGGCGTCTATTGGAAACATTTTTCTAAAAATAGGAGGGGAAGAGAACGGCACACCTGGTCTATCCCATTCCTTATTAATAATTTTTGTAAACCTTTTATGTATTTGGAAAAACATCAGTACACACCGGCACTGCATAGTATTTATCCAGTCTACACAATTTCTCTGGCACTGCAATGGTATCATCAGTCATTCAGAGCAGCTAAAACCTCCCTAAGCAACACGCGGAGGTGTTCAAGCTTAAATTTAAATGTAGAAATATTAGAATCAGGTATCTTTCCTGAGTCATTATCACCCACTGACTGAAGCTCTCTTTCCTCAGCTTCTGCATATTGTGAGGCAGTATCAGAAATGGTTCTTAAAGCGTCAGTATGCTCTGCATTTTGTCTCACCCCAGAGCTATCTCGCTTACCTCTAAGTTCAGGTAGTCTGGCTAATACCGCTGACAGTGTATTATCCATGACTGCCGCCATGTCTTGTAAAGTAAACGCTATGGGCGCCCTAGATGTACTTGGCGCCATTTGAGCGTGAGTCCCTTAAGCGGGAGTCAAAGGGTCTGACACGTGGGGAAAGTTAGACGGCATAACTTCCCCCTCGTCAGATTCCTCTGGTGATAATTTTTTTTTTTTTTTTAAAGACAGAAAATGATCTTTATTGCATAAAATGAAATCAGTACATTTGGTACACATTCTAAGAGGGGGTTCCACCATAATAAACAAGGAGTTTCATCTATGTCAGACATGTTTATACAGACTAGCAATGAGACTAGCAAGCTTGGAAAACACTTTAAATCAAGTTAACAAGCAAATATAAAAAACGGTACTGTGCCTTTAAGAGAAACAAATTTTGTCAGAATTTGAAAAACAGTGAAAAAATGCAGTAAATCAAACGAAATTTTTACAGTGTGTATAATAGGCTAACAGAGCATTGCACCCACTTGCAAATGGATGATTAACCCCCTTAGTTCAAAAAACAGATCAAAAAACATAATTTAAGTAAGAACTTACCTGATAAATTCATTTCTTTCATATTAGCAAGAGTCCATGAGCTAGTGACGTATGGGATATACATTCCTACCAGGAGGGGCAAAGTTTCCCAAACCTCAAAATGCCTACAAATACACCCCTCACCACACCCACAAATCAGTTTAACGAATAGCCAAGAAGTGGGGTGATAAGAAAAAAGTGCGAAGCATAAATATAAGGAATTGGAATAATTGTGCTTTATACAAAAAAATCATAACCACCACAAAAAAGGGTGGGCCTCATGGACTCTTGCTAATATGAAAGAAATGAATTTATCAGGTAAGTTCTTACATAAATTATGTTTTCTTTCATGTAATTAGCAAGAGTCCATGAGCTAGTGACGTATGGGATAATGACTACCCAAGATGTGGATCTTTCCACGCAAGAGTCACTAGAGAGAGGGAGGGATAAAATAAAGACAGCCAATTCCTGCTGAAAATAATCCACACCCAAAATAAAGTTTAATGAAAAACATAAACAGAAGATTCAAACTGAAACCGCTGCCTGAAGTACTTTTCTACCAAAAACTGCTTCAGAAGAAGAAAATACATCAAAATGGTAGAATTTAGTAAAAGTATGCAAAGAGGACCAAGTTGCTGCTTTGCAAATCTGATCAACCGAAGCCTCATTCCTAAACGCCCAGGAAGTAGAAACTGACCTAGTAGAATGAGCTGTAATCCTTTGAGGCAGAGTTTTACCCGACTCGACATAGGCATGATGAATTAAAGATTTCAACCAAGATGCCAAAGAAACGGCAGAAGCTTTCTGGCCTTTTCTAGAACCGGAAAAGATAACAAATAGACTAGAAGTCTTTCGGAAAGACTTAGTAGCTTCAATATAATATTTTAAAGCTCTAACAACATCCAAAGAATGCAACGATTTCTCCTTAGAATTCTTAGGATTAGGACATGAGGGAACCACAATTTCTCTACTAATGTTGTTGGAATTCACAACCTTAGGTAAAAAATCAAAAGAAGTTTTCAACACCGCCTTATCCTGATGAAAAATCAGAAAAGGAGACTCACAAGAAAGAGCAGATAATTCAGAGACTCTTCTGGCAGAAGAGATCGCCAAAAGGAACAAAACTTTCCAAGAAAGTAATTTAATGTCCAATGAATGCATGGGTTCAAAAGGAGGAGCTTGAAGAGCCCCCAGAACCAAATTCAAACTCCAAGGAGGAGAAATTGACTTAATGACAGGTTTTATACGAACCAAAGCTTGTACAAAACAATGAATATCAGGAAGAATAGCAATCTTTCTGTGAAAAAGAACAGAAAGAGCAGAGATTTGTCCTTTCAAAGAACTTGCGGATAAACCTTTATCTAAACCATCCTGAAGAAACTGTAAAATTCTCGGAATTCTAAAAGAATGCCAAGAAAAATGATGAGAAAGACACCAAGAAATATAAGTCTTCCAGACTCTATAATATATCTCTCTAGATACAGATTTACGAGCCTGTAACATAGTATTAATCACAGAGTCAGAGAAACCTCTTTGACCAAGAATCAAGCGTTCAATCTCTATACCTTTAAATTTAAGGATTTGAGATCCTGATGGAAAAAAGGACCTTGCGACAGAAGGTCTGGTCTTAGCAGAAGAGTCCACGGATGGCAAGAGGCCATCCGGACAAGATCCGCATACCAAACCCTGTGAGGCCATGCCGGAGCTACCAGCAGAACAAACGAGCATTCCTTCAGAATCTTGGAGATTACTCTTGGAAGAAGAACTAGAGGCGGAAAGATATAGGCAGGATGATACTTCCAAGGAAGTGATAATGACTCCACTGCTTCCGCCTGAGGATCCCGGGATCTGGACAGATACCTGGGAAGTTTCTTGTTTAGATGAGACGCCATCAGATCTATTTCTGGAAGCTCCCACATTTGAACAATCTGAAGAAATACCTCCGGGTGAAGAGACCATTCGCCCGGATGCAACGTTTGGCGACTGAGATAATCCGCTTCCCAATTGTCTATACCTGGGATATGAACCGCAGAGATTAGACAGGAGCTGGATTCCGCCCAAACCAGAATTCGAGATACTTCTTTCATAGCCAGAGGACTGTGAGTCCCTCCTTGATGATTGATGTATGCCACAGTTGTGACATTGTCTGTCTGAAAACAAATGAACGATTCTCTCTTCAGAAGAGGCCAAGACTGAAGAGCTCTGAAAATTGCACGGAGTTCCAAAATATTGATCGGTAATCTCACCTCCTGAGATTCCCAAACTCCTTGTGCCATCAGAGATCCCCACACAGCTCCCCAACCTGTAAGACTTGCATCTGTTGAAATTACAGTCCAGGTCGGAAGAACAAAAGAAGCCCCCTGAATTAAACGATGGTGATCTGTCCACCATGTTAGAGAGTGTCGTACAATCGGCTTTAAAGATATTAATTGAGATATCTTTGTGTAATCCCTGCACCATTGATTCAGCATACAGAGCTGAAGAGGTCGCATGTGAAAACGAGCAAAGGGGATCGCGTCCGATGCAGCAGTCATAAGACCTAGAATTTCCATGCATAAGGCTACCGAAGGGAATGATTATGACTGAAGGTTTCGACAAGCTGAAATCAATTTTAGACGTCTCTTGTCTGTCAAAGACAGAGTCATGGACACTGAATCTATCTGGAAACCCAGAAAGGTTACCCTTGTCTGAGGAATCAAACTTTTTGGTGAATTGATCCTCCAACCATGATCTTGAAGAAACAACACAAGTCGATTCGTATGAGATTCTGCTAAATGTAAAGATTGAGCAAGTACCAAGATATCATCCAAATAAGGAAATACCACAATACCCTGTTCTCTGATTACAGACAGAAGGGCACCGAGAACCTTTGTAAAAATTCTTGGAGCTGTAGCTAGGCCAAACGGCAGAGCCACAAACTGGTAATGCTTGTCCAGAAAAGAGAATCTCAGGAACTGATAATGATCTGGATGAATCGGAATATGCAGATATGCATCCTGTAAATCTATTGTGGACATATAATGCCCTTGTTGAACAAAAGGCAAGAACGTTTTGAACGTTGGTATCCTTACATAACGATTCAATATTTTTAGATCCAGAACTGGTCTGAAGGAATTCTCCTTCTTTGGTACAATGAAGAGATTCGAATAAAACCCCAGCCTCTGTTCCAGAACTGGAACTGGCATAATTACTCCAGCCAACTCTAGATCTGAAACACATTTCAGAAATGCTTGAGCTTTCACTGGATTTACTGGGACACGGGAAAGAAAAAATCTCTTTGCAGGAGGTCTTATCTTGAAACCAATTCTGTACCCTTCTGAAACAATGTTCTGATTCCAAAGATTGTGAACAGATTTGATCCAAATTTCTTTGAAAAAACGTAACCTGCCCCCTACCAGCTGAGCTGGAATGAGGGCCGCACCTTCATGTGGACTTAGAAGCTGGCTTTGCTTTTCTAGAAGGCTTGGATTTATTCCAGACTGGAGATGGTTTCCAAACTGAAACTGCTCCTGAGGATGAAGGATCAGGCTTTTGTTCTTTGTTGAAACAAAAGGAACGAAAACGTTTATTAGCCCTGTTTTTATCCTTAGATTTTTTATCCTGTGGTAAAAAAGTTCCTTTCCCACCAGTAACAGTTGAAATAATAGAATCCAACTGAGAACCAAATAATTTGTTACCCTGGAAAGAAATGGAAAGTAGAGTCGATTTAGAAGACATATCAGCATTCCAAGTTTTAAGCCATAAAGCTCTTCTAGCTAAAATAGCTAGAGACATAAACCTGACATCAACTCTGATAATATCAAAAATGGCATCACAGATAAAATTATTAGCATGTTGAAGAAGAATAATAATATTATGAGAATCATGATCTGTTACTTGTTGCGCTAAAGTTTCCAACCAAAAAGTTGAAGCTGCAGCAACATCAGCCAATGATATAGCAGGTCTAAGAAGATTACCTGAACACAGATAAGCTTTTCTTAGAAAGGATTCAATTTTCCTATCTAAAGGATCCTTAAACGAAGTACCATCTGACGTAGGAATAGTAGTACGTTTAGCAAGGTTAGAAATAGCCCCATCAACTTTAGGGATTTTGTCCCAAAATTCTAATCTGTCAGACGGCACAGGATATAATTGCTTAAAACGTTTAGAAGGAGTAAATGAATTACCCAAATTATTCCATTCTCTGGAAATTACTTCAGAAATAGCACCAGGAACAGGAAAAACTTCTGGAATAACCACAGGAGATTTAAAGACCTTATCTAAACGTTTAGATTTAGTATCAAGAGGACCAGAATCCTCAATTTCTAAAGCAATTAGTACTTCTTTAAGTAAAGAACGAATAAATTCCATTTTAAATAAATATGAAGATTTATCAGCATCAACCTCTGAGACAGAATCCTCTGAACCAGAAGAGTCATTAGAATCAGAATGATGATGTTCATTTAAAAATTCATCTGTATAAAGAGAAGTTTTAAAAGATTTTTTATGTTTACTAGAAGGAGGAATAACAGACATAGCCTTCTTGATGGATTCAGAAACAAAATCTCTTATGTTATCAGGAACATTCTGAACATTAGATGTTGATGGAACTGCAACAGGTAATGGTACATTACTAAAGGAAATATTATCTGCATTAACAAGTTTGTCATGACAATTAATACAAACAACAGCTGGAGGAACAGCTACCAAAAGTTTACAGCAGATACACTTAGCTTTGGTAGTTCCAGCACCAGACAGCGATTTTCCTGAAGTATCTTCTGACTCAGATGCAACGTGAGACATCTTGCAATATGTAAGAGAAAAAACAACATATAAAGCAAAATTGATCAAATTCCTTAAATGACAGTTTCAGGAATGGGAAAAAATGCCAAGGAACAAGCTTCTAGCAACCAGAAGCAAAGAAAAAAATGAGACTTAAATAATGTGGAGACAAAAGCGACGCCCATATTTTTTTAGCGCCAAATAAGACGCCCACATTATTTGGCGCCTAAATGGTTTTGGCGCCAAAAATGACGCCACGTCCGGAACGCCGACATTTTTGGTGCAAAAGAACATCAAAAGTGACGCAACTTCCGGCGACACGTATGACGCCGGAAACAGAAAAGATTTTTTGCGCCAAAAAAGTCAGCGCCAAGAATGACGCAATAAAATAAAGCATTTTCAGCCCCCGCGAGCCTAACAGCCCACAGGGAAAAAAGTCAAATTTTTAAGGTAAGAAAAATAATTGATTCAAATGCATTTATCCCAAATATGAAACTGACTGTCTGAAAATAAGGAATGTTGAACATTCTGAGTCAAGGCAAATAAATGTTTGAATACATATATTTAGAACTTTATTAAAAAAGTGCCCAACCATAGCTTAGAGTGTCACAGAAAATAAGACTTACTTACCCCAGGACACTCATCTACATGTTTGTAGAAAGCCAAACCAGTACTGAAACGAAAATCAGCAGAGGTAATGGTATATATATATATATATATATATATATATAAGAGTATATCGTCGATCTGAAAAGGGAGGTAAGAGATGAATCTCTACGACCGATAACAGAGAACCTATGAAATAGACCCCGTAGAAGGAGATCACTGCATTCAAAATAGGCAATACTCTCCTCACATCCCTCTGACATTCACTGCACGCTGAGAGGAAAACCGGGCTCCAACCTGCTGCGGAGCACATATCAACGTAGAATCTAGCACAAACTTACTTCACCACCTCCATAGGAGGCAAAGTTTGTAAAACTGATTTGTGGGTGTGGTGAGGGGTGTATTTGTAGACATTTTGAGGTTTGGGAAACTTTGCCCCTCCTGGTAGGAATGTATATCCCATACGTCACTAGCTCATGGACTCTTGCTAATTACATGAAAGAAAAACGAAATAGATGTTTTTTAACAGTCACAACCAACTGCCACAGCAAGCTGTGGCCCTACCTTCCCCAATAAACGACTTTGGAAAGCCTTTGGGCCCTTTAGAAATGTCCTATAGCATTCAGAGGGCCTTTGAGGGAAGCTGGATGTCACAGTTTGTAATTTTAAGTGCACCAACTGTAACTTTTTATACTACAACAGTGGAAAGCCTCAGGAAACTGTTTCTAGTCAAAATTTAAGCCAGCCATGTGGAAAAAACTAGGCCCCAATAAAGTTTTATCACCAAAGCATATATAAAAACGATTAAACATGCCAGCAAACGTTTTATATTGCAGTATCATAAGGGTATTACCCCTGGGAGTAAGCATGATACTAATCGTTATTAAATCACTGTATTCAGGCTTAACTTACATTAATCCGGTATCAACAGCATTTTCTAGTGTATTCCATCTCTAGAAAAAATTATAACTGCACATACCTGATAGCAGAATAACCTGCACGCCATTCTCTCGCTGAAGTTACCTCATCTGTGTAATCCCCTCAGACATATGTGAGAACAGCAATGGATCTTAGTTACAACCTGCTAAGATCATAGAAACCTCAGGCAGATTCTTCTTCTATTTACTGCCGGTATCATCGATTCATGTGTTCTTTAATTTAGTGGTAACCTTCTATTCAACTTTGACGCTGGGTAGCATATGTGAATGTGGGGAATGAGTATATATCTACACACACCCCTATTTTAGCGGAGCTTTAGAATTTTACAAAGCTAATTAAAAATTAAAAAATATGTGCTGTAATCCCTGTCTATGTATTATAGCAATCTAATTGCGGTTGTTGTAGTATCTCCCTTTTTTATAATGATTATCTAAATATTTAAAGGGTCTGCACATTTGTCATTTTTTCCTTCATATAAGGTTTTGTTTACACCTGGGCGTTGCCATACAGTCCTAGGTAAAGAATTATTAATCTGGCTCTACTAGCCTCCCTTTCCCTACCCTTTCACTATTTAAAAATAAACTTTTGATTGAAGAAAATAAACTAGCTATATTTAACCACTCTCTCCAACAACGTCCTTGCTTGTTGAGAGTTGCAAGAGAATGACTGGCTATGACAGTTAGGGGAGGAGCTATATTACAGCTCTGCTGTGGGTGTCCTCTTGCAACTTCCTGTTGGGAATGAGAATATCCCACAAGTAATGGATGATCCGTGGACTGGATACACCTTACAAGAGAAACTGACCCCTCAGGGTACTGACAGACCCTCTCCAGACATCCTAGAGACAGGCAAAATTCTAGGAATCCTGACTCCACTCCAAGAGAAGCCCTTGTCTTCACACCAATAAGGATAAGTACGCCATAGTCAACAAGCAGGCAGCATCTGAGAAACTAGCTTTAAATGAAGAAGGGACCCTGACTCAGAGGTTCCTCCCTCAGGTACAGTCACCAAAGTGGAGAGAGGACATTATCAGGTAGTCTGCATACCAGATCCTGCGAGGCCACGCAGAGGCTAATAGAATCCCTGCCACTCTCTCCTGTTGAATACGAGCAATGACTCCTGAAGGAGAACAGACAGAGTAAACAGGCATGACAGACTGTCCAGAACATTTATCAGGGCGGTCAGTGGATAACTTGACAATGAACAGCACCTTGGAAACTAGGCGTTCTGCCGAAAACACCCTCAGAAACCAACTAGGGACACCCCCCATTTGAGGATTTACCTAGAGAACACCTCCAGAAGAAGAAACCACTACCCTGGAGGAAATATCTGTCTGTTCAGAAGTCTGACTCTCAATGCCTGGAGAGTGGATGACAGACAGCAATTGTGAGTTTCCACCCATTGAACAATCCAAGTCACCTTCTATACGGCAAAGGAAACCGTAGATCCTCCCAGTTGATTGAAAAAAAAACCAAAAACATTGAGGTGACATTCCATGACTGGAACCAAACTAAGAAACGACTGAGGCCAAGCTATCAAAGTATTGAAGATCGCTCTCTACTTCAGATATTAAAGAGAAGAGCAGACACTTCCGAATCAGTAATCTTAAACGAGACCCAGACCGCTTACCAGCCCAGCAGGTTGGCATCCGTGGTCTTTACCAGTAAGCCACAGGTAGGCTTCTAAGCTGACAAAAACATTAGCCATAACGCCCGTGGCTAGCACCGCAAGCGTTATACAAGTAATTGCTCTAAATGAACAATTAAACCTCCCGCTTCTTATCTATGGATCTGTAAAGGGGCAGGTAGCCTCTAAAGGGATCGAAGATCTCTGCGCCATAGTAGCGAGGCCCCTCTCTACCTTAAACACTGTGCATTTTAATGGAGACAGCGACAGAAAGATCCTTGAAAAGAAGTAAGACGGGGAGAAAGATATCCCTAGCTTATCCTATTCCTGTGAGAATATCCCAGGTACGCCTAGAAAAGGCTTCCTCAAGGAAGGATCATCATATAAATGATAAAGTTCACAAAATTTTTCAAGGTCGACAATGACAGGGGTATCAATGTCAAGGTGTTCAAGCATACATATAAAGGAAAAACACTTCTGCATCAGATGAAGGAATTATACTGCCCACATCTGAGATTTTTAATCACAGAAGCTACCGGCGAATTCCCCTCACCTGACTTATGAAAGAAAGAGCAACCAGTGTAGCAGATGAGAAGCAGAAACCTTACTATCCAAATATTCAAATGTCCTTTGGCATCTTTCCTGAAGAAAGGAAAACGCAGATAAAGCCACATAGGATACCTGAGCTACAAATCTATAGGCAAATACACTCCTCCAAGAGATTGAGAGGAACCGCAGGGCACTGTACGTGATGCCAAAGAGGCTTGGGACACTTGAGAAGGCTGTGGCATTGCCTAAACAGCATCATCCCGGGAGACATGAGACTCAGCATGTAACAACTGATCTGTATTCAGAAGTCAAGACATTAGATAAAACTATTTGTCCTGAAGTATATGAGGCTCTAAACAAATATGAGGCTTTAAACAAAAAAGGCATAAATGTTCTTTCATATTATGGTCCACCAGCACCTATAACATATATTGGAAGTTTGGATACATACTCCAGGAAGTATACCACTAACCACAGTGGATAACAATTATAATATAACATGTCTATTAAATCCTGAACTAGACAATTAAGGAAGCAACATATAGGAACATCAATGTGGACTTCTTAATATAATAGGCATGTCTACAACAGTCTCCAGCTCCTAAAAAGGAATGCTCACTACACAGAATAAATATTAAAATGCAATGTGTACTGTCACTTTAAGAGCAAAAATATCGTTACTTTCATAACCCGCTTTTAGAATGAGGGGACAAGTAAGTCAGAGGCAGGGAAATCAGATCTCATACATTATAGGGCTTTATGGAACTTCAAAGCAGGAGTAGAATTGAATCCACAATATCGTTATTTTCTGTAAACAGAAAGCACCTCATCTGGGGAGAACATGAAAAATAAAATACAACTCTGTAGGGATCACATAACTAAGATTAGACTTCCCACATGATTAATTGGTTAGAAAAGTCGGCTTAGTAATGCGCCGCTAAGACGACACTCCCCCTGCAAACGGAAGCAACGTATTAACAAAATTGTGCAGATAGAAACAGAATGCGCCCTCAGATCTGAATTCCCGCTATTGAAATCGCTCTGCATACAGAGAAGTAACGATAAAAAAAAGACAGCCCTTGTACACAAGTCTCCAACCTCAGTAAATAAAAGAAGCTATTAAGGAGACCTATGCCCTCTCAGCTATGTAACTTCCTTAAAGGGACACTGTACCCAATTTTTTTCTTTCGTGATTCAGATTGAGCATGACATTTTAAGCAACTTTCTAATTTACTCCTATTATCAAAATTTTCATTTATTCTCTTGGTATCTTTATTTGAAATGCACGAATGTAAGTTTAGATGCCGGCCCATTTTTGGTGAACAACCTGGGTTGTCCTTGCTGATTGGTGGATAAATTCATCCACCAATAAAAAAGTGCTGTCCAGAGTACTGAAACCAAAAAAAGCTTAGATGCCTTCTTTTTCAAATAAAGTTAGCAAGAGAATGAAGAAAAATTGATAATAGGAGCAAATTAGAAAGTTGCTTAAAATTGCATGCTCTTTCTGAATTACAAAAGAAAAAAATTGGGTTCAGTGTCCCTTTAAGTCTATTAGAAATAATAGACTACCAAGATAAGCCTCTAAACGTACCAGAGCCAACACAAAATAACAGGGTATACTACTATACAGGAAGGTATTAACCCCTAGTCTCCTAGTCACAATAGTGCCTGCATTCTGCTTCCAAGGATATATTATGTCCCAAAGAAAGCTGCAGTATATGTCATAAGTGCCCAGCCCCCCTATATAGAAGAACAAAAGGCACTTACCTGCAATCGAGCCGTCTAGCAGGAGGACAGCCTGACCAGTATGAGAAGAAGCCACTCCTCACATAGACCTCACTGTAAACCTGCCTGGCAGCAGGGAAGCTCACCCGGTTTAAGAGGCATTTTCCCTCACATGGACCTGTTGAAAAAAAGAAAGACTGAGTAATCTTACTCAGGCTTTCAAGTTAGGGCAAGAACAACTATTTGGGAGGCGCAGTGAGGATTATACCCCACAAGTTCCCAATTGCGTAAAAGCCACCACTGCTCTACTGAATAGACTGACATGGACTACGGCTAAACCCCAGGAAAGAGCAGAACAAGCTTGCTCTGCTTTAAAATAATAAACTCTTGATTGAAGAATCTTCTTTTCAAACACCTAAACTTTACAACCTCCTTGCTTTTAATGTAGGCAAAGAGAATGACTGGGGGTTGTGGGAAGGGAGGTGATATTTAACAGCGTTGCTGTGGTGCTCTTCACCTCCTCCTGCTGGCCAGGAGTGATATTCCCAACAGTAATTAATGATGATCCGAGGACTCATTGTGTCATTAGAAAGAAATAAGGCTCTTTAGAAGATAACTAAGTCTCCATTGTAATATGCACTGTATAACATCCATTACACAGGTTTTATAAAACATCTGCACCTACCTAATAAGATGAACATTTATTTCTATTGTTTTCTTTATTTTCTTTTTTTTTCATGTATATTAGGTCTGTTATTTTGTTTTCTGGTCTCTAAATTAGTATCTTGTTAATGAGTCTGCTATTTATTCTCAATTCACTACTATTTGAGTAATAAGCCACTAGGTATATCGCTTCATATTGAAATAAGCTATGTGACAGTTATGCCTAACACAAGGATGAATACAATATAATTAAGCAAAGCATTCTTACATATTATAGATTCGTTTTTAGCAAAATCTTTAGCATTATTTGAATAATTGAAGTGGGTATAAAATGCCCTAAAATCACTGATAGGTCTATGCTTGAGAAAGGCTGCTCAGTCAACCGAAACGCGTTGCAATACACCTATTGAGGATCGTTACTTGGAATCACCACAGTGCTAACTTTGAGCACCTCAGCTTGCCGTAGAGCAGTTCTGTTTAGACACGTGAGCGCAGTAAAACTGCTGTAACCGGACCTTGTGGTGTTTAACTTTTTGGCTTAAACATCGATGAAGAAAATCAGCATTATTCAATGAGAACTACTGAAAAAACTGTTTAAAAGGCACTCTGATCCCCACGTGCCATCTTTGAAACAAGGCCTCTATACAGAGCTGAGGATCTTCATACCAGAGAAGTAACTATGAGTACTTCAGCCACCCAGAAACCCGACAACCTACAGACGGCAGACGGATACATCAGTGCCGTGGACTTACCATACAGACTTAAAACACTAAAGGTCAGATCTTTGCCTTTACGAGTACATTATTACATACTACTGCTATTGAAATACAGTATACTTGTTTTTTATCACAGCTATATAGCATAAGGAATACAATAATCTACAGGTGATTTCTTCATGTAAAAGACCTTGTGTAAAAACATCTACCGTATATCGCTACAAACTGATTATTGTAATATTCATACCCTAAGAGTATTTCTTGTTTTTTAATCTACTAACTGAAGATGCTAGATTGCAGATTCACTTAATACTCTGCAGACCCTATGCATTGTTTGTATTAATTCTATAAATATATGATATTGTTTTACAGTATTGGGTTGGCCAACCAATTTTAAAGATCATCTTAATCCTTGTATATATTGCCGATTTTACATATTGTCTATACATATATATCCTTTTAAAAATAAATTAGACTTTTAAAAAATTTAGTACATATATCTCTCTCTTATCATTTGTACAGCAAAACCTTATACAATTTATTTATACAGTGCATATATATATATATATATATATATATATATATATATATATATATATATATATATATATATATATATAGACAGAATTAAGCGGTCAATCTCCAAGCCGTCAGCTTAGACAGAACTAAGCGGTCAATCTCCAAGCCCTCAGCTTCAGAGAAACAAGACCTGGATGGAGGAGGGGACCCTGATCAGAAGGTCACCAAAGGCAGTCTCCAAGGTGGGAGAGCCACTAAGTTCGCACACCATATCCTGCAAGTTCACGTAGGGACTATTAGAATCACCAATGCTCTCACCTGTTTGATACGAGCGATGACTCGTGGAAAGAGAGCAAACGGAGGAAACCGGTATGCCAGCCTAAAATCCCAAGGGAAGGCCAGAACATCGATCAAAGCGGCCTGTGGATCACCAGACCTTGAACCGAACCTTGGCATTCTGCCGAGACGCCATCAGCTCAAACTCCGGAACCCCCCAGATGAGGATTAAGCTGGAAAACACCTCCGGATGGAATTCCCACTCCCCAGATGAAAAATCTGTCTGCTCATAAAAATCGCTTCCCAGTTATCCACTCCTGGAATGTGGATGGCAGATAGACCACAATTGTGAGCTTTCGCCCACTGAATAATCCAAGCCACCTCCATCATGGCTAAGGAACTCAGAGTTCCTCCCTGGTGGATGATTTAAGCCATTGAGGTTATGTTGTCTGACTGGAACCTAACCCGGGCTAAGGACAGCTGAGGCCAAGCCATCAGAGCATTGAAATTCACTCTCAACTCCAAGATGGTTATGAGGAGAGCAGACTCCTCCCGAGTCCAGAGGCCTTGAGCCTTTAATGATTCAAAGACTGCTCCCCAGCCCAGCAGACTGGCGTCCGTGGTCATAATTACCCAGGAAGGTCTCCGAAAGCATGTTCCATGAGACAGACGTTCCTGAGAAGCCACCACGGAACGAAGTCTCTTGTCGACTGATCTATATCCTCTGAGACAGATCCGCATGGTCCCCCTTCCATTGATTAAGCATGCATAACTGCCGAGTTCTCAAATGGAATCGAGCAAAGGGAATGATGTCCATGGAAACAAACAGACCGATTACTTACATACACTGAACCACTGAAGGTCGAGCAGTAGACTGTAGAGGAAGACAAGAGAAAAAGGATCTTGGTTCTTCTGAAATCTTTTAATCGATAGGGAAACAATTATAGTACCTAAGAAGACTACCCTTGTAGCTGGAACAAGGATGATCTTTTCCATATTTCCTTTCCACCCATGGAAACGTAGAGAAGACAACCAGGTTTCCGTGTGATATTTTGCTTGTTGAAAAGATGCCTGAACCAATAGGTCGTCCAGGTAGGGCGCCACTGCCATTCCCTGAGACCGGAAGTTGTCCACTCCTTCACTGCCAAGAGAGCCCCCAGAACTATTAAAAATTCTGGGAGCTATGGCAAGGCCAAATGGAAGAGCCACAACTGAAAATGGTTGTCCAGAAAAACAAATCTCAGAAATATGCTTTGATGATCCCTGTGAATGGGAACATGAAGATATGCCTCCTTTAGGTCTATGGTCATCAAAAACTGACCCTCTTACACCAAAGGAAGAATGGAGCGGATAGTCTTCATCTTGAAAGACGGAACTCTGAGAAACTTCTTTAGACGCTTTAGGTCTACCATAGGACAAAAAATCCCCTCTTTCGGGAACCACAAACAATGCGTAAAAACAATTTATGCTTACCTGATAAATTTATTTCTCTTGTAGTGTGTTCAGTCCACGGGTCATCCATTACTTATGGGATATATTCTCCTTCCCAACAGGAAGTTGCAAGAGGATCACCCAAGCAGAGCTGCTATATAGCTCCTCCCCTCACATGTCATATCCAGTCATTCGACCGAAACAAGACGAGAAAGGAGAAACTATAAGGTGCAGTGGTGACTGGAGTTATAATTTTAAAATTTAGAACCTGCCTTAAAAAGACAGGGCGGGCCGTGGACTGAACACACTACAAGAGAAATAAATTTATCAGGTAAGCATAAATTATGTTTTCTCTTGTTAAGTGTGTTCAGTCCACCGGTCATCCATTACTTATGGGATACCAATACCAAAGCTAAGTACACGGATGATGGGAGGGACAAGGCAGGAACATTAAACAGAAGGAACCACTGCCTGTAGAACCTTTCTCCCAAAACCAGCCTCCGAAGAAGCGAAAGTGTCTAATTTGTAAAATTTGGAAAAAGTATGAAGTGAAGACCAAGTAGCAGCCTTGCAAATCTGTTCAACAGAGGCCTCATTCTTAAAGGCCCAGGTGGAAGCCACAGCTCTAGTGGAATGAGCTGTAATTCTTTCAGGAGGCTGCTGTCCAGCAGTCTCATAGGCTAAACGTATTATGCTACAAAGCCAAAAAGAGAGAGAGGTAGCCGAAGCCCTTTGACCTCTCCTCTGTCCAGAGTAAACGACAAACAGAGAAGAAGTTTGTCTAAAATCTTTAGTTGCCTGTAAGTAGAACTTCAGAGCACGGACCACGTCTAGATTATGCAAAAGACGTTCCTTCTTTGAAGAAGGATTAGGACATAATGATGGAACAACAATCTCTTGATTGATATTCCTGTTAGAAACTACCTTAGGTAAAAACCCAGGTTTAGTACGCAGCACTACCTTGTCTGAATGAAAGATCAGATAAGGAGAATCACAATGTAAGGCAGATAACTCAGAGAATATCAATCTCTTGATTGATATTCCTGTTAGTAACTACCTTAGGTAAGAACCCAGGTTTAGTACGCAGGACTACCTTATCCGAATGAAAAATCAAATAAGGAGAATCACAATGTAAGGCTGATAATTCAGAGACTCTTCGAGCCGAGGAAATAGCCATCAAAAACAAAACTTTCCAAGATAAAAGCTTAATATCAATGGAATGAAGGGGTTCAAACGGAACACCCTGAAGAACTTTAAGAACCAAGTTTAAGCTCCACGGAGGAGCAACAGCTTTAAACACAGGCTTAATTCTAGCCAAAGCCTGGACGTCTGGATTCTCTGCCAGACGTTTGTGTAAAAGAATAGACAGAGCGGAAATCTGTCCCTTTAGCGAACTAGCGGATAAACCCTTTTCTAAACCCTCTTGTAGAAAAGCCAATATCCTAGGAATCCTAACCTTACTCCATGAGTAACTCTTGGATTCGCACCAATATAAATATTTACGCCATATCTTATGGTAAATTTTTCTGGTCACAGGTTTCCGAGCCTGTATTAATGTATCAATAACCAAATCCGAAAACCCACGCTTTGATAGAATCAAGCGTTCAATTTCCAGGCAGTCAGCCTCAGAGAAATTAGGTTTGGATGGTTGAAAGGACCCTGAATCAGAAGGTCCTGCCTCAGAGGTAGAGACCATGGTGGACAGGACGACATGTCCACTAGGTCTGCATACCAGGTCCTGCGTGGCCACGCAGGCGCTATCAGGATTACTGATGCCCTCTCCTGTTTGATCCTGGCAATCAGTCGAGGTAGCAACGGAAATGGTGGAAACACATAAGCTATGTTGAAAACCCAAGGGGCTGCTAATGCATCTACTAGCACCGCTCCCGGGTCCCTGGACCTGGATCCGTAACAAGGAAGCTTCGCGTTCTGGCGAGATGCCATGAGATCCAGATCCGGTTTGCCCCAACGACGAATCAGTTGAGCAAATACCTCCGGGTGAAGTTCCCACTCTCCCGGATGAAAAGTCTGGCGACTTAGGAAATCAGCCTCCCAGTTCTCCACGCCTGGGATGTAAATCGCTGACAGGTGGCAAGAGTGAGACTCTGCCCAGCGAATTATCTTCGAGACTTCCAACATCGCTAGGGAACTCCTGGTTCCCCCTTGATGATTGATGTAAGCCACAGTCGTGATATTGTCCGACTGAAATCTGATGAACCTCAGTTTTGCTAACTGAGGCCAAGCTAGAAGAGCATTGAATATTGCTCTTAATTCTAGAATGTTTTTTGGAAGGAGTTTCTCCTCCTGAGTCCACGATTCCTGAGCCTTCAGGGAATTCCAGACTGCTCCCCAGCCTAGGAGGCTGGCATCCATTGTTACAATCGTCCAATCTGGTCTGCGAAAGGTCATTCCTTTGGACAGATGAACCGGTGACAACCACCATAGAAGAGAATCTCTGGTCTCCTGGTCCAGATTTAGCAAAGGGGACAGATCTGAGTAATCCCCGTTCCATTGACTGAGCATGCATAGTTGCAGCGGTCTGAGATGCAGGCGCGCAAATGGCACTATGTCCATTGCTGTGACCATTAAGCCGATTACCTCCATGCACTGAGCTACTGATGGGCTTGGAATGGAATGAAAGACACGGCAAGCATTGAGAATCTTTGATAACCTGGACTCCGTCAGGTAAATCTTCATCTCTACAGAATCTATAAGAGTCCCTAGAAAAGGAACCCTTGTGAGTGGTCACAGAGAACTCTTTTCCACGTTCACTTTCCACCCATGCAACCTGAGAAATGCTAGAACTATCTCTGTATGAGACTTTGCATTCTGAAAACTTGACGCTTGTATCAGAATGTCGTCTAGGTACGGAGCCACCGCTATGCCTCGTGGTCTTAGTACCGCCAGAAGTGAGCCCAGAACCTTCGTAAAAATTCTCGGGGCCGTGGCTAACCCGAAGGGAAGAGCCACAAACTGGTAATGCCTGTCTAGAAAGGCAAACCTTAGGTACCGATAATGATCTTTGTGAATCGGTATGTGAAGGTAAGCATCCTTTAAGTCCACTGTGGTCATATATTGACCCTCTTGGATCATGGGTAGGATGGTTCGAATGGTTTCCATCTTGAACGATGGTACCCTTAGGAATTTGTTTAAGATCTTTAAGTCCAAGATTGGTCTGAAGGTTCCCTCTTTTTTGGGAACCACAAATAGATTTGAGTAAAATCCTTGTCCCTGTTCCGATCGCGGAACTGAGTGGATCACTCCCATGATTAAGAGGTCTTGTACACATTGTAGAAATGCCTCTCTCTTTACTAGGTTTGTTGATAACCTCGATAGATGGAACCTCCCTTGTGGAGGAGAGGTTTTGAAATCCAGAAGGTATCCCTGATATATAATCTTCAACGTCCAGGGATCCTGCACATCTCTTGCCCAAGCCTGGGCGAAGAGAGAAAGTCTGCCCCCCACTAAATCCGTCTCCGGATAGGGGGCCCTGTCTTCATGCTGTCTTAGGGGCGGGAGTAGGCTTTCTGGCCTGCTTGCCCTTGTTCCATGACTGGTTGCCTTTCCAACCCTGTCTGTAACGAGCAGTAGTTCCTTCCTGTTTTGGAGCGGAGGAAGTTGATGCTGCTCCTGCCTTGAAGTTACGAAAGGCACGAAAAACATAATTTATGCTTACCTGATAAATTCCTTTCTTCTGTAGTGTGATCAGTCCACGGGTCATCATTACTTGTGGGATATTATCTGCTCCCCTACAGGAAGTGCAAGAGGATTCACCCAGCAGAGTTGCTATATAGCTCCTCCCCTCTACGTCACCTCCAGTCATTCGAACAAGGACCAACGAGAAAGGAGAAGCCAAGGGTGTAGTGGTGACTGGAGTATAATTTAAAAAATATTTACCTGCCTTAAAAAACAGGGCGGGCCGTGGACTGATCACACTACAGAAGAAAGGAATTTATCAGGTAAGCATAAATTATGTTTTCTTCTGTTAAGTGTGATCAGTCCACGGGTCATCATTACTTGTGGGATACCAATACCAAAGCAAAAGTACACGGATGACGGGAGGGATAGGCAGGCTCTTTATACAGAAGGAACCACTGCCTGAAGAACCTTTCTCCCAAAAATAGCCTCCGAGGAAGCAAAAGTGTCAAATTTGTAAAATTTGGAAAAAGTATGAAGCGAAGACCAAGTTGCAGCCTTGCAAATCTGTTCAACAGAGGCCTCATTCTTAAAGGCCCAAGTGGAAGCCACAGCTCTAGTGGAATGAGCTGTAATTCTTTCAGGAGGCTGCTGTCCAGCAGTCTCATAAGCTAAACGAATTATGCTACGAAGCCAAAAAGAGAGAGAGGTAGCAGAAGCTTTTTGACCTCTCCTCTGACCAGAGTAAACGACAAACAGGGAAGACGTTTGTCGAAAATCTTTAGTTGCCTGTAAATAAAATTTAAGGGCACGAACTACATCCAGATTGTGCAAAAGACGTTCCTTCCTCGAAGAAGGATTTGGGCACAAGGATGGAACAACAATCTCCTGATTGATATTCCTGTTAGTGACTACCTTAGGTAAGAACCCAGGTTTAGTACGCAGAACTACCTTATCCGAGTGAAAAATCAAATAAGGAGAATCACAATGTAAGGCTGATAACTCAGAGACTCTTCGAGCCGAGGAAATAGCCATTAAAAATAGAACTTTCCAAGATAACAACTTTATAACAATGGAATGAAGGGGTTCAAACGGAACACCCTATAAAACGTTAAGAACAAGGTTTAAACTCCATGGTGGAGCCACAGCTTTAAACACAGGTTTAATCCTGGCCAAAGCCTGACAAAAAGCCTGAACGTCTGGAACTTCTTGACAGACGCTTGTGTAACAGAATGGACAGAGCTGAGATCTGTCCCTTTAAGGAACTAGCGGATAACCCCTTTTCTAAACCTTCTTGTAGAAAAGACAATATCCTAGGAATCCTAACCTTACTCCAAGAGTAACCTTTGGATTCGCACCAATATAGGTATTTACGCCATATTTTATGGTAAATCTTTCTGGTAACAGGCTTCCTAGCCTGTATTAAGGTATCAATAACTGACTCAGAAAAACCACGCTTTGATAAGATCAAGCGTTCAATTTCCAAGCAGTCAGCTTCAGAGAAGTTAGATTTTGATGTTTGAAAGGACCCTGAATCAGAAGGTCCTGTTTCAGAGGTAACGACCAAGGTGGACAGAATGACATGTCCACCAGATCTGCATACCAAGTCCTGCGTGGCCATGCAGGCGCTATTAGAATCACTGATGCTTTCTCCTGTTTGATTCTGGCAATCAATCGAGGAAGCATCGGGAAAGGTGGAAACACATAAGCCATCCTGAAGGTCCATGGTGCTGTCAAGGCATCTATCAGGACCGCTCCCGGATCCCTGGATCTGGACCCGTAGCGCGGAAGCTTGGCGTTCTGTCGAGACGCCATGAGATCTATCTCTGGTTTGCCCCAACGTCGAAGTATTTGGGCAAAGACCTCTGGATGAAGTTCCCACTCCCCCGGATGAAAAGTCTGACGACTTAAGAAATCCGCCTCCCAGTTCTCCACTCCCGGGATGTGGATTGCAGACAGGTGGCAAGAGTGAGACTCTGCCCAGCGAATTATCTTCGATACTTCCATCATTGCTAGGGAGCTTCTTGTCCCTCCCTGATGGTTGATATAAGCTACAGTCGTGATGTTGTCCGACTGGAACCTGATGAACCCCCGAGTTGTTAACTGGGGTCAAGCCAGAAGAGCATTGAGGACTGCTCTCAATTCCAGAATGTTTATTGGAAGAAGACTCTCCTCCTGATTCCATAGTCCCTGAGCCTTCAGAGAATTCCAGACAGCGCCCCAACCTAGTAGGCTGGCGTCTGTTGTTACAATTGACCAGTCTGGCCTGCTGAATGGCATTCCCCTGGCCAGATGTGGCCGATAAAGCCACCATAGAAGAGAATTTCTGGTCTCTTGATTCAGATTTAGAGTGGGGGACAAATCTGAGTAATCCCCATTCCACTGACTTAGCATGCACAGTTGCAGTGGTCTGAGATGTAGGCATGCAAAAGGAACTATGTCCATTGCTGCTACCATTAGTCCGATTACCTCCATGCATTGAGCTACTGACGGGTGTTGAATAGAATGAAGGACACGGCATGCACTTTGAAGTTTTGTTAACCTGTCCTCTGTCAGGTAAATCTTCATTTCTACAGAATCTATCAGAGTCCCCAGGAAGGGAACTCTTGTGAGTGGAAAGAGAGAACTTTTCTTTTCGTTCACTTTCCATCCATGCGACCTTAGAAATGCCAGTACTATCTCTGTATGAGATTTGGCAGTTTGAAGGCTTGAAGCTTGTATCAGTATGTCGTCTAAGTACGGAGCTACTGAAATTCCTCGCGGTCTTAGTACCGCCAGAAGAGTGCCCAGAACCTTTGTGAAGATTCTTGGAGCCGTAGCCAGTCCGAATGGAAGAGCTACAAACTGGTAATGCCTGTCTAAAAAGGCAAACCTTAGATACCGGTAATGGCTTTTGTGAATCGGTATGTGAAGGTAAGCATCCTTTAAATCCACTGTGGTCATGTACTGACCCTCTTGGATCATGGGCAAAAATGTTCGAATAGTTTCCATCTTGAACGATGGAACTCTTAGGAATTTGTTTAGGATCTTTAAATCCAAGATTGGCCTGAAGGTTCCCTCTTTTTTGGGAACTACAAACAGATTTGAGTAAAACCCTTGTCCTAGTTCCAACCGCGGAACTGGATGGATCACTCCCATTAATAAAAGATCTTGTACGCAGCGTAGAAACGCTTCCTTCTTTGTTAGGTTTGTTGACAACCTTGACAGATGAAATCTCCCTCTTGGGGGAGAGGATTTGAAGTCCAGAAGGTATCCCTGAGATATGATCTCTAACGCCCAGGGATCCTGAACATCTCTTGCCCAAGCCTGGGCAAAGAGGGAAAGTCTGCCCCCCACTAGATCCGGTCCCGGATCGGGGGCCCTCAATTCATGCTGTCTTAGGGGCAGCAGCAGGTTTTCTGGCCTGTTTGCCCCTGTTCCAGGACTGGTTAGGTTTCCAGCCTTGTCTGTAGCGAGCAACAGCTCCTTCCTGTTTTGGTGCAGAGGAAGTTGATGCTGCTCCTGCTTTGAAATTACGAAAGGAACGAAAATTGGACTGTCTAGCCTTGGCTTTGGCCTTGTCCTGAGGCAGGGCATGACCTTTACCTCCTGTAATGTCAGCAATAATCTCTTTCAAGCCGGGCCCGAATAAGGTCTGCCCTTTGAAAGGAATATTAAGCAATTTAGATTTAGACGTAACATCAGCTGACCAGGATTTCAGCCACAGAGCTCTGCGTGCCTGAATGGCGAATCCTGAATTTCTAGCCGCAAGTTTAGTTAAATGTACTACGGCATCTGAAATAAATGAATTAGCTAACTTAAGGAATTTAAGTTTGTGTGTGATGTCATCTAGTGTGGATGATTGAAGTGTCTCTTCCAGAGACTCAAACCAAAATGCTGCTGCAGCCGTGACAGGCGCAATACATGCAAGAGGTTGCAATATAAACCCTTGTTGAACAAACATTTTCTTAAGGTAACCCTCTAATTTTTTATCCATTGGATCTGAAAAAGCACAGCTATCCTCCACTGGGATAGTGGTACGCTTAGCTAAAGTAGAAACTGCTCCCTCCACCTTAGGGACCATTTGCCATAAGTCCCGTGTGGCGGCGTCTATTGGAAACATCTTTCTGAATATAGGAGGGGGTGAGAAAGGCACACCGGGTCTATCCCACTCCTTAGTAACAATGTCAGTAAGTCTCTTAGGTATAGGAAAAACGTCAGTACTCGTCGGTACCCGCAAAATATTTATCCAACCTACACATTTTCTCTGGGATTGCAACTGTGTTACAATCATTCAGAGCCGCTAATACCTCCCCTAGTAACACACGGAGGTTCTCAAGCTTAAATTTAAAATTTGAAATGTCTGAGTCCAGTTTATTTGGATCAGAACCGTCACCCACAGAATGAAGCTCTCCGTCTTCACGTTCTGCAAACTGTGACGCAGTATCAGACATGGCCCTTGCATTATCAGCGCACTCTGTTCTCACCCCAGAGTGATCACGTTTACCTCTTAGTTCTGTTAGTTTAGCCAAAACTTCAGTCATAACAGTAGCCATATCTTGTAATGTGATTTGTAATGTGATTTGTAATGGCCGCCCAGATGTACTCGGCGCTACAATATCACGCACCTCCTGAGCGGGAGATGCAGGTACTGACACGTGAGGCGAGTTAGTCGGCATAACTCTCCCCTCGTTGTTTGGTGAAATATGTTCAATTTGTACAGATTGACTGTTTTTTAAAGTAGCATCAATACATTTAGTACATAAATTTCTATTGGGCTCCACTTTGGCATTAACACATATAGCACAGAGATATTCCTCTGAATCAGACATGTTTAACACACTAGCAAATAAACAGCAACTTGAAAATACTTTTCAAAGTAATTTACAAATAATATGAAAACGAACTGTGCCTTTAAGAAGCACAGAAAAAAATTATAACAGTTAAAATAATTAAGTTATAGCATCAATCTTTGTCAGAATATACAGTTTTAGCAAAGGATTGTTCCCCTCAGCAATTAAACAACACAACTTTAGCAAAGGTTTAATCTCATTAGCAAAGATAATTTCTGAAAGCAGGAAACAAATTACAGAACAAACGTTTTTATCTCAGTCAAACTATAATTCTCACAGCTCTGCTGAGAGAAATTATGCTGACTGAAATATTTGATGCATAGTAAAAGCGCCCCTCCCCCACACACACAGCAGTGAGGGAGAACAGAAACTGACAGAAAAAACAGATTTAAGCAACTGCCAAGTGGAAAAATAGTGCCCAAACATTTATTCACTCAGTACCTCAGTAAATGAAAACGATTTTACATTCCAGCAAAAACATTAAACATAATCTCTAGTTATTAAACAGCTTATGTCTTTCTTACAGTGTAATTCTAGTGAAGTACCATTCTCCCAGAATACTGAAGTGTAAAGTATACATACATGACATTATATCGGTATGGCAGGATTTTCTCATCAATTCCATTGTCAGAAAATAAAAACTGCTACATACCTCTATGCAGATTCATCTGCCCGCTGTCCCCTGATCTGAAGTTTACCTCACTCCTCAGATGGCCGAGAACAGCAATATGATCTTAACTACTCCGGCTAAAATCATAGCAAAACTCTGGTAGATTCTTCCTCAAACTCTGCCAGAGAGGTAATAACACACTCCGGTGTTATTTTAAAATAACAAACTTTTGATTGAAGATATAAAACTAAGTATAATCACCATAGTCCTCTCACACGACCTATCTAGTTGCTGGGTGCAAGAGAATGACTGGAGGTGACGTAGAGGGGAGGAGCTATATAGCAACTCTGCTGGGTGAATCCTCTTGCACTTCCTGTAGGGGAGCAGATAATATCCCACAAGTAATGATGACCCGTGGACTGATCACACTTAACAGAAGAAATTAGACTGTTTGGCCTTTGGTTTGGCCCTGTCCTGAGGAAGGGCGTGGCCCTTACCTCCCGTAATGTCAGCAATAATTTCCTTCAAGCCGGGCCCGAATAAGGTCTGCCCTTTGAAAGGAATGTTAAGTAGCTTAGATTTGGAAGTTACATCCGCTGACCAGGATTTAAGCCAGAGCGCTCTGCGCGCCTGTATGGCGAATCCGGAATCTTTAGCCGTAAGTTTGGTTAGATATACTACGGCATCTGAAACAAACGCATTAGCTTGCTTAAGGGTTCTAACTTTGCTCAAAGCCTCATCCAATGGCGCTGTGCGAATCGCCTCTTCCAGAGACTCAAACCAGAATGCCGCTGCAGCCGTGACAGGCGCAATGCATGCAAGAGGCTGCAATATAAAACCCTGTTGAACAAATATTTTCTTAAGATAACCCTCTAATTTTTTATCCATTGGATCTGAGAAAGCACAGCTATCCTCCACCGGGATAGTGGTACGTTTGGCTAAAGTAGAAACTGCTCCCTCCAGCTTAGGTCCAGCCATAAGTCTCGTGTGGTGGCGTCTATAGGAAACATTTTTCTAAATATCGGGGGAGGGGAAAAAGGCACACCGGGTCTATCCCACTCCTTACTAATAAATTCTGTAAGTCTTTTTGGTATAGGAAAGACGTCAGTACACACCGGTACCGCATAGTATCTATCCAACCTACACATTTTCTCTGGAATTGCCACCGTGTCGCAATCATTCAGAGCCGCTAATACCTCCCCTAGTAACACACGGAGGTTCTCAAGCTTAAATTTAAAATTTCTGAATCCGGTCTCCCCGGATCAGAACCGTCACCGACAGAATGAAGCTCACCGTCCTCATGTTCTGCAAATTGTGACGCAGTATCAGACATGGCTCTCGTGTCATCATACTTCTTTCATAACATTAGCCATATCATGTAAACTGATTTGTAAGGGCCTAGATGTACTTGGCGTTTCAATCTTACGCATCTCCCGAGCGGGAGACGCAGGTACTGACACGTGAGGAGAGTTAGGCGGCATAACTTCCCCCTCGTTGTCTGGTGATATTTTCTCTATCGGTACAGATTGACTTTTATTCAAAGCAATATCAATACAATTGGTACACATTGTTCTATTGGGCTGCACATTGGCTTTTGAACATGATGAACAAACAGTTTCCTCTGAATCAGACATGTTTAAACAGACTTAGCAATGAAACTAGCAAGCTTGGAAATCACTTTCAATAAGTTTACAAGAAATATAAAAAACGCTGCAGCGCTTCAAAAATACAGATATAATTAAACAATTCTTAACAAGAAGTGTATTATTAGCAGAGGATTGCACCCATTAGCAAAAGGATGATTAACCCCTCAATACCCAAAACGGATATCAATTAAGATTTAACGCATTTAATCACAGTCAAACACACTGTCACAGATCTGCTGTGACTGATTACCTCCCTCAAAAATGAATTTTGCAGACCCCTGAGCTCTCTAGAGACGTCCTGGATCAAGGAGGAAGAAACAGGAAGACTGTGCTAGAATTTTAACTGCGCAACAAGGCGCTAAAACAAGGTCCCTCCCACTCCTATTACAACAGTGGGAGCCCTGATATAACGGTTTCCATGCAGAAAATATATGTTAGCCATGTGGAAAAAAAAATCATGCCCAAAGAGATTTATCACCAAAGTACCTCACAAAAACGAATAACATGCCAGTAAACGTTTTATTAAAAAACAAAATTTTCCAATGTCATGCAAAGTTATCACTAAGCCTGCTACCAGTCGCTACCACTGCAGATAAGGCTTAAGTATTATTTCAGTTTTAACAGTATTTTCTCAGTCAAATTCTAGTCCCTAGAAAATAACTCGACTGCGCATACATTTATCAGCCTGATACCAGTTGCCACTACTGCATTTAAGGCTGTACTTACATCATACGGTAACAGCAGTATTTTCTTAGTCAATTCCATTTCCAGAAAATAATGTACTGCACATACCTCATTTGCGGAGGACCCCGCATGCTATTCCCAGTTTCTGAAGTTACCCCACTCCTCAGAATGTCGAGAACAGCCAGTGGATCTTAGTTACGCCTGCTAAGATCATAGAAAAAAACGCAGGCAGTTTCTTCTTCCAAATACTGCCTGAGATAGAAAAACAGCACACTCCGGTGCCATTTAAAATAAACTTTTGATTGAAGAATAGTTAAGTAAAAACTCCAGCTCCTCTCGCGACCTCCTTCTTTGTTGAGGGTTGCAAGAGAATGACTGGATATGACATGTGAGGGGAGGAGCTATATAGCAGCTCTGCTTGGGTGATCCTCTTGCAACTTCCTGTTGGGAAGGAGAATATATCCCATAAGTAATGGATGACCGTGGACTGAACACACTTAACAAGAGAAATCCTAGATTCTGTTCCCTTACAGAAACTGGAACTATCACTGACAGGGAAGAGAGTTCCCAAACGCACTATAAAAAAAAGTCTCACTGTTATCTGACCAGCAGATAAAATTGAGAGGTGGAAACTGCCTCAGGGAGGGAAGAATGACTACTATGTAGTAACCCTGAGATACTATGTCCACCGCCTATCTGGGATATCTGGAATCCATGTTTGAAGATAAACAGAGATTCAAACCCCCATCTGGACCGATCCCAGATTGGGTAAACTCCTTTAAGTCTTGTGGTAGAAAAGACCCTTTTCCACCCGTAATAACAAAGCTATTCCTGGCAGATCAGGACCAAACAAGGTCTTACCCTTGTACGGAAACACCAGAAACTTGGACACATAGGAAAAATCCACTGTCTACAACGCCCCGCGGGCTAGCACAGCAAAGCCAGATATCTTGGCTCCTGGCTAAAAATTTCCATGGTAGCATCAGAAATAAAAGAATTGGCTAGCTAAAGAGCCACAATTCGGTACAGGATCTCCTCCAAGGAGTTTTAACCTCCAGCTTCGTCCATGGATCCTGCAAAGAACAGCTATCCTCTCTAGGAACCGTAGTTCTCTTAGCCAGAGTAGAAAAGCCCTACTACTTTAGGCACCGTGCACCCTGATATTTAATGGAGACGAAGACAGGAAACCTCTTTAGAAAGACAGGAGACAGGGAAAAAGAAACTCTGACTTCTCCCATTCCTGTGAAAATCTAGCACGGTCTGGAACAGGAAAACCTCCACAGAGGAAGGCACATCCAGCAACTATTAAGATGATTAGATATCCTAGGGTTGACAACGACAGGCGTATCTGAGTCCTCCAAAGAAGCCACAACCTCCTTAAAAAATACACAAAGGTGTACAGGCTTAAATCTGAAGGAACTACTTCAGCATCAGATGAAGGAATTATACTGTCCGAATCTGAGATTTCACCCTCAGAGACCACCGATATATCATCCTCACTACTGATGAGGGAGGGCAACCTGAGTAACTAAGTGGAGCAGAAACCTTACTATCTGAATCTCCAAAAATCCTCATGCATTTCCTCTTTGACATAGGAAAATCAGATAATGCCACAGATACCACAGGAGATAGCTGGTGTAGCAAAATCTTAGGCAAATATACGCCTCCAGGAGATTGAGAGGAACCGCAGGGCACTGCATGTGACACCATAGAGGAGAAAGCTGTGGCATTGCCAGAACAGCGTCATCCTGGGAGACATTGGGCTCAGAAGCAACTCTCTCTCTATATCCCTAAGAGATCTAGCGAGGAAACCCCCCCAAAATAATTGCACTTTATATTTAAAACAATTATTTCATCCTCTAAAAATTAAACAGTTTTCTTTATCAAGAGAAAACTGATCTTATTCCAATCTAAATGTGTTTAAAAATAAAAAGCAGTCGTACGTGGTTCCGGTGGAGGAGCTAGGCAAGCAACGCTGAGCTCGCAGCTCCAGCCCTACAGTTGCTGGCGGTGGAACTTTCGCGCCCTGCCCCAAGTTCTGGGGCTGCTTCTCTTTGGGCAATTAGCAAGACCATTCTGGAACCCTTCCAGGGGACTGTCACCCCTCTGGTTTATGTCTCATACCAGCCACTCGAACTCATTTCAAGCGGCCTAAAAATTTTCCCGGCATATACAGGTGCGGTACAACCCATTGGCACCTCTGTCTCAAGTTACCCCACTCTCTCTTCTTATGTACTTTTGCACTCCAGCAGTGCCCTACCTGTCAATCTAAGTATCCCCCCTCTCTCTGTCTCTGCTGCCCGCCGCCCCAGCACGGCTAATCTCAAGCCTAAAGACCACACTAATTCCTTCCAGCCCTACAAGGTGCGCCTCCTAGGATTCCCCCTTTACTGATCCACTCACCTTGCTGACGAGCGCCCGCCTTGTCCCTCCCCCACCGGTGCTGCGCGGGAGGGAGACGGGCTTGGCTCTGGACTGGAGACCGGCTGTCTGAATCTGCTCCCTGTGCTCCTGCACAGTGTTTCTCTCTCTCCCCTCCCACCGGTGCTGCGTGAGGGGAGACTAAGTCTGAACCTGCCGTGAAATCGTGAGGCGTGAGGCAGTGAGGGCGGCCACCTCAGGGATTGAATCATTCTACAGGATCCTGGATGTCGGCGAGGAACACGGTGGGCGGCTGGCCGACGTGAGAGGGGGTAAGTCAAGTTCCAGAGCATCGCTGTCCACACACTTAAATCTGTAGCAACGGGAACTCTTGAGGTGGTCCTCAGCAAAGGAAGACAGGGCTAGCAGACTGGTGTTGACCGGCTTGGAGTTTTCCTTAGAAGTGGGCCCATAAAAGAGCATATTTGTCTGCCTACATTCTGTATAACATTGTTTGCAGCTTGCTAAATCAGCATAAACGCATTGCCTTGAAAAGATACAGGGGTGAAAAATGAATTATTGTTGAACCTCTCCTCATTACAACCAATCTTTAAATGGACATTATTAGGGAAAATCAGAGAGGAAAAAAGAGACACTCCTAACTGAATATAATGCATATGGGACAATGCTATTTTTGTTTTCTTCTTCCTTTTTCTCTTAATGCATTCTAACCACTTAAGTTGTTAGCTGTCTGTGATCATAAAATTACTAACTTAGGATGGATACAGATGTAGCAAACACAAGTTAAAACTACTGTATCTTCTTTCTGAGTATATGCTGAAATGGTTTTTGTTTTTTTGGGGTTTTTGTTTCTTTTTTGTTGTTTGGTTTTTTCTTTGGATTGAACAATTATACAAAGTATATTTATTATTCAATAAATACATAGAACCCCAAGATAATCACCTTAAACCATAAGAAAAGCAATGAGCAGATGCAAAATAATGATGCCAAGCTAAACACATAATATGTAAAAACAAGATTGTCTAGATATAACCATGGCCATAGGTGTATAACACTGAAAGTTGATTGCACGATTGCATCTGGGTCCTAACAACCAATATCTGCATATGGTCTAGGGAAAATTTGTTTAGCATAATTGTTGAATAACCTCTAAGGGTATCATATAATCTCTTTCTGTCTATAGGAGCAATAACTCACAGCATACCCCTCTAACTGTCAGAAGGGTAAAATTCCAGTGCTAGCTGTGATATCTTTTTATAATAATAACAAACTGTTTTGTTTTTTCCTCCTCTGAGTAACTGGGTATAGAAAGGAGCTTGACTGTATTCTCTTTTTTGAAATCTGTTATCTTGGATCTAGCTTTAATTTGTTTCACTCTGTTCTCCTCTACATAAAGCTTAAAGTTCCTTGAAAGTTAAAACATTTAGAGTTAATTAAACTTTTTGCTGTATCTGACAACTGCGGAGGTCTCAGGGCGAGCTCCAGACCCCTCTGGCGCTGCCCAGGGACAGCTGGAAGTTAAAATTGGTCTGATAGCTGAGAACAGATAGTGTTAAAGCACTTAACTGACTAAGTCTATCTAGCAGCAATGTTAACGGTGTAAGAAATGCCTTCACTATTATAAACCCACAGGGTTGCTGGAATCAAGCCTATCACAGCAGGAGGGGGGAGGGGATAGCGGCTTCTAGTCTAATAAAAAGAGCTTATTCTATAAACAGGCCTTGAGCCAGAGGTGGCTCTTGGTCATTTTTCTCTTGCTGAGTTAAGCTCCCTCCAAATTGATATTGGGCAAAAGCACCGCATAACATTACACGCACGATGCTGATCTCTATTTTAAAATATCAAATAGAACCATTTGTTTAGTTCCCAAACGATACTCTGCCCTCAAGGTGTTGGGCCAGTTAAGGGGCAACTGAACGAAAATCTGCAAAAATAACTTTGTTTCAAATCTTCTTGATCTGACCCTTTGGTTTCCCTCCATATTAGCCAGTGATAGAGGTACAGCATATAAATTTGAACTGAATTCAAAATTCTTGTCTCTGACACCATTCTATTTGCTACCTTCGCATTCGGCCTGGTGAGTGAGCCTTTAACTCACTTCGCGGTTTGGACCTATCCATTTTAAAAAAAAATATAAAAAAATAATAATTTTTCTTTTCTCTTATTAACACAGGCTAATAATTGACACAACCCCCCTCCCTGCACTCCCTTCACCTCTCCCCCACTCCCTTGCCCCACTTTCTTTCCCCCCCCCTATATCACTGAGAGGATTCTCTCCCTAGTACTTGTAAGTTTTTATCCCCCTTTTTGATTTTGGCACATGTCCAAATTCCTTCACCCTCACTCTAAGACTCCCTCACCAGCCATGGCTGCAAGGCAAAGAGACAGGAAAGCCAAGAACACCTCAGATACCCTGTCTGAACCACAAGCAACATCTGTTCTTGTATCTCCTCAGACTGACGTATTTGACATTCAAACCTTGGTCACTAAAATTTCGGAAGCACTGGCTCCCAATTTCGAGGCACTTAAATCAGAGATCAGACAAGACATAACACTCCTATCACAGGAAGTCAGACAGTTCGCTAATAGAATTAATGAAGTTGAACAGAGAGTGTCAGATCTTGAAGATCTGACTACACTCCATAGTGCTAATTCAGAATCTATCAACCATTCTATTACTATAATGCAGGCTAAACTCGAAGACCTCGAAAACCGCTCCCGTAGGAACAATATTCGGCTAATAGGGGTTCCAGAGGACAAACCTCATGAGAATTTAAACACCTTTATCTCTGAGCTGTTACCTCAACTTCTTAAAATCCCATCCAACTATCCCCAAATTGCAGTGGAAAGAGCTCATAGGCTTGGCAGACCCTGGGTGGATAATAAAGGCAATTCTAGACCCAGACCGGTGATTGCAAAACTCTTAAATTTTCAAGACAAGGTTACACTGATGCAATTTTACCGAAAGAACCAGCCGATTATGCTTGGTGAATCTAAAATTCTCCTTTTTCAGGATTTTTCTGCTGAGAAAACATCTAAGAGAAGGGCGTTAGCCCCTATTTGCACCAAACTAATCCAACAGGGCTGCCAAGCCACCATTATTTACCCTGCAAAACTGAAAATCACAGAGGGAGAGAATGTTTATATTCTAAACATCTTACAAGAGGCAGAACAATATTTGAAAGATGCTAACATCCTAGGCACACAGACGTCAGGCCGAAAATAGGTCACTATCACTCTCCCCCTCTTTTTCTTAATTCTTCCTTCTTTTTTTATTTTTTTTCCCTTTTCACCCCCCCCCCCTCCTTACCCAATTATTATATCTAGATATTTGGCTTAATTCCAGATGGCAAATTTTAAATTGATCTCTTGGAATGTGGGAGGGATCACCACCCCCATTAAAAGGAAAGCGATCCTTACACATCTGAGGAAACTCGGAGCCGACATAGCATTTCTACAAGAAACGCATTTGACATCGGAGGAATCTTTAAAGCTCAGATCTTCCTGGGTGAAAGAATTTTTTTTCTCCCCGGGAGATGGAAGAAGGAGAGGGGTAGCCATCCTGATAGGGAAAAAAAATCAATTTAGAGGCCATTTATAGCGAAGCAGACCACGAGGGCAGATCTGTGATATTAAAAGCAAAAATTGGCAAGACAATCTTTACCCTCTGTAATATATACGCCCCCAATAAGCTGGATCCAGGGTTCTGGTCCAGGAGTCAGGCCAAAATCCTTTCCGTTCATGAGGGTCATCTGGTCCTCGGTGGCGACTTTAATATGGCTCCACACTGCCCGCTCGACAGACTTAGAAACTCTACTAAAGCGCCTAAACAAAAAAGGGATAACCTAGAAGCTAAGCTAATAAAAACAATTATGCAGAACCTAGCAGTAAAAGACGTCTGGAGGCTCCAGAACCCTGACGTTAGGGATTTCACCTGCCTATCTAAGGCTCACAAGACATTGTCCAGAATTGACCTATTTTTAATTAATGATAGATTAACCATGTCAGAGGTAAAGGCAGGTATATTACCTGTCTTTCTTTCTGACCATGGTCCTATTTTACTGGAATTCCAGCTTAACCATCTTAAAAACGGGCCAACACGCTTTATCTTTCCGTCCTATCTTGCGACTGACCTAAAATTTAAAAACTGGCTAAAAATCAAATTTTCTGACTATCTTCAACATAATCAGGCCTATATAGACTCTCCCCTGGTATTTTGGGAAGCTGCGAAGGCAGTCCTCAGGGGCGAAATTATAGCCTATAGTGCTATAAGAGCCAGGAAAAACATAATTTATGTAAGAACTTACCTGATAAATTCATTTCTTTCATATTAGCAAGAGTCCATGAGCTAGTGACGTATGGGATATACATTCCTACCAGGAGGGGCAAAGTTTCCCAAACCTCAAAATGCCTATAAATACACCCCTCACCACACCCACAATTCAGTTTAACGAATAGCCAAGAAGTGGGGTGATAAAAAAGTGCGAAAGCATATAAAATAAGGAATTGGAATAATTGTGCTTTATACAAAATCATAACCACCACAAAAAAAGGGCGGGCCTCATGGACTCTTGCTAATATGAAAGAAATTAATTTATCAGGTAAGTTCTTACATAAATTATGTTTTCTTTCATGTAATTAGCAAGAGTCCATGAGCTAGTGACGTATGGGATAATGACTACCCAAGAAGTGGATCTTTCCACACAAGAGTCACTAGAGAGGGAGGGATAAAATAAAGACAGCCAATTCCTGCTGAAAATAATCCACACCCAAAATAAAGTTTAACGAAAAATATAAGCAGAAGATTCAAACTGAAACCGCTGCCTGAAGTACTTTTCTACCAAAAACTGCGTCAGAAGAAGAAAATACATCAAAATGGTAGAATTTAGTAAAAGTATGCAAAGAGGACCAAGTCGCTGCTTTGCAGATCTGGTCAACCGAAGCTTCATTCCTAAACGCCCAGGAAGTAGAAACTGACCTAGTAGAATGAGCTGTAATTCTCTGAGGCGGAGTTTTACCCGACTCAACATAGGCAAGATGAATTAAAGATTTCAACCAAGATGCCAAAGAAATGGCAGAAGCTTTCTGGCCTTTTCTAGAACCGGAAAAGATAACAAATAGACTAGAAGTCTTACGAAAAGATTTCGTAGCTTCAACATAATATTTCAAAGCTCTAACAACATCCAAAGAATGCAACGATTTCTCCTTAGAATTCTTAGGATTAGGACATAATGAAGGAACCACAATTTCTCTACTAATGTTGTTGGAATTCACAACTTTAGGTAAAAATTCAAAAGAAGTTCGCAACACCGCCTTATCCTGATGAAAAATCAGAAAAGGAGACTCGCTAGAAAGAGCAGATAATTCAGAAACTCTTCTGGCAGAAGAGATGGCCAAAAGGAACAAAACTTTCCAAGAAAGTAATTTAATGTCCAATGAATGCATAGGTTCAAACGGAGGAGCTTGAAGAGCTCCCAGAACCAAATTCAAACTCCAAGGAGGAGAAATTGACTTAATGACAGGTTTTATACGAACCAAAGCTTGTACAAAACAATGAATATCAGGAAGAATAGCAATCTTTCTGTGAAAAAGAACAGAAAGAGCAGAGATTTGTCCTTTCAAAGAACTTGCGGACAAACCTTTATCTAAACCATCCTGAAGGAACTGTAAAATTCTCGGTATTCTAAAAGAATGCCAGGAAAAATGATGAGAAAGACACCAAGAAATATAAGTCTTCCAGACTCTATAATATATCTCTCGAGATACAGATTTACGAGCCTGTAACATAGTATTAATCACAGAGTCAGAGAAACCTCTTTGACCAAGAATCAAGCGTTCAATCTCCATACCTTTAAATTTAAGGATTTCAGATCCTGATGGAAAAAAGGACCTTGTGACAGAAGGTCTGGTCTTAACGGAAGAGTCCACGGTTGGCAAGAGGCCATCCGGACAAGATCCGCATACCAAAACCTGTGTGGCCATGCCGGAGCTACCAGCAGAACAAACGAGCATTCCTTCAGAATCTTGGAGATTACTCTTGGAAGAAGAACTAGAGGCGGAAAGATATAGGCAGGATGATACTTCCAAGGAAGTGATAATGCATCCACTGCCTCCGCCTGAGGATCCCGGGATCTGGACAGATACCTGGGAAGTTTCTTGTTTAGATGGGACGCCATCAGATCTATTTCTGGAAGTTCCCACATTTGAACAATCTGAAGAAATACCTCTGGGTGAAGAGACCATTCGCCCGGATGCAACGTTTGGCGACTGAGATAATCCGCTTCCCAATTGTCTACACCTGGAATATGAACAGCAGAGATTAGACAGGAGCTGGATTCCGCCCAAACCAAAATTCGAGATACTTCTTTCATAGCCAGAGGACTGTGATGCCCTCCTTGATGATTGATGTATGCCACAGTTGTGACATTGTCTGTCTGAAAACAAATGAACGATTCTCTCTTCAGAAGAGGCCAAAACTGAAGAGCTCTGAAAATTGCACGGAGTTCCAAAATATTGATCGGTAATCTCACCTCCTGAGATTCCCAAACTCCTTGTGCCGTCAGAGATCCCCACACAGCTCCCCAACCTGTGAGACTTGCATCTGTTGAAATTACAGTCCAGGTCGGAAGCACAAAAGAAGCCCCCTGAATTAAACGATGGTGATCTGTCCACCATGTTAGAGAGTGTCGAACAATCGGTTTTAAAGATATTGAGATATCTTCGTGTAATCCTTGCACCATTGCTTCAGCATACAGAGCTGAAGAGGTCGCATGTGAAAACGAGCAAAGGGGATCGCGTCCGATGCAGCAGTCATAAGACCTAGAATTTCCATGCATAAGGCTACCGAAGGGAATGATTGTGACTGAAGGTTTCGACAAGCTGTAATCAATTTTAAACGTCTCTTGTCTGTTAAAGACAGAGTCATGGACACTGAATCCATCTGGAAACCCAGAAAGGTTACCCTTGTCTGAGGAATCAAAGAACTTTTTGGTAAATTGATCCTCCAACCATGATCTTGAAGAAACAACACAAGTCGATTCGTATGAGATTCTGCTAAATGTAAAGACTGAGCAAGTACCAAGATATCGTCCAAATAAGGAAATACCACAATACCCTGTTCTCTGATTACAGACAGCAGGGCACCGAGAACCTTTGTAAAAATTCTTGGAGCTGTAGCTAGGCCAAACGGCAGAGCCACAAACTGGTAATGCTTGTCTAGGAAAGAGAATCTCAGAAACTGATAGTGATCTGGATGAATCGGAATATGCAGATATGCATCCTGTAAATCTATTGTGGACATATAATTCCCTTGCTGAACAAAAGGTAAGATAGTCCTTACAGTTACCATCTTGAACGTAGGTATCCTTACATAATGATTCAATATTTTTAGATCCAGAACTGGTCTGAAAGAATTCTCCTTCTTTGGTACAATGAAGAGATTTGAATAAAACCCCATCCCCTGTTCCGGAACTGGAACTGGCATAATTACTCCAGTCAACTCTAGATCTGAAACACATTTCAGAAATGCTTGAGCTTTTACTGGATTTACTGGGACACGGGAAAGAAAAAATCTCTTTGCAGGAGGTCTCAACTTGAAACAAATTCTGTACCCTTCTGAAACAATGCTCTGAATCCAAAGATTGTGAACAGAATTGATCCAAATTTCCTTGAAAAAACGTAACCTGCCCCCTTACCAGCTGAGCTGGAATGAGAGCCGCACCTTCATGTGGACTTAGAAGCAGGCTTTGCCTTTCTAGCTGGCTTGGATTTATTCCAGACTGGAGATGGTCTCCAAACTGAAACTGCTCCTGAGGATGAAGGATCAGGCTTTTGTTCTTTGTTGAAACGAAAGGAACGAAAACGATTATTAGCCCTGTTTTTACCTTTAGATTTTTTATCCTGTGGTAAAAAAGTTCCTTTCCCACCAGTAACAGTTGAAATAATGGAATCCAACTGAGAACCAAATAAATTGTTACCCTGGAAAGAAATGGAAAGTAAAGTTGATTTAGAAGCCATATCAGCATTCCAAGTTTTAAGCCATAAAGCTCTTCTAGCTAAAATAGCTAGAGACATAAACCTGACATCAACTCTGATAATATCAAAAATGGCATCACAGATAAAATTATTAGCATGTTGAAGAAGAAGAATAATATCATGAGAATCACGATGTGTTACTTGTTGCGCTAAAGTTTCCAACCAAAAAGTTGAAGCTGCAGCAACATCAGCCAAAGATATAGCAGGTCTAAGAAGATTACCTGAACACAGATAAGCTTTTCTTAGAAAGGACTCCATTTTCCTATCTAGAGGATCCTTAAACGAAGTACCATCTGACGTAGAAATAGTAGTACGTTTAGCAAGGGTAGAAATAGCCCCATCAACTTTAGGGATCTTGTCCCAAAATTCTAATCTGTCAGGCGGCACAGGATATAATTGCTTAAAACGTTTAGAAGGAGTAAATGAATTACCCAAATTATCCCATTCTTTGGAAATTACTGCAGAAATAGCATCAGGGACAGGAAAAACTTCTGGAATAACTACAGGAGTTTTAAAAACCTTATTTAAACGTTTAGATTTAGTATCAAGAGGACCAGAATCCTCTATTTCTAAAGCAATTAGGACTTCTTTAAGTAAAGAACGAATAAATTCCATTTTAAATAAATATGAAGATTTATCAGCATCAACCTCTGAGACAGAATCCTCTGAACCAGAGGAATCATCAGAATCAGAATGATGATGTTCAGTTAAAAATTCATCTGTAGGGAGAGAAGTTTTAAAAGATTTTTTACGTTTACTAGAAGGAGAAATAACAGACATAGCCTTCTTTATGGATTCAGAAACAAAATCTCTTATATTATCAGGAACATTCTGCACCTTAGATGTTGAAGGAACTGCAACAGGCAATGGTACTTTACTAAAGGAAATATTATCTGCTTTAACAAGTTTGTCATGACAATCAATACAAACAACAGCTGGAGGAATAGCTACCAAAAGTTTACAGCAGATACACTTAGCTTTGGTAGATTCAGCACTTGACAGCGATTTTCCTGTAGTATCTTGTGACTCAGATGCAACGTGAGACATCTTGCAATATGTAAGAGAAAAAACAACATATATATATAAAGCAAAATTGATCAAATTCCTTAAATGACAGTTTCAGGAATGGGAAAAAAATGCCAAAGAACAAGCTTCTAGCAACCAGAAGCAATAAAAAATAAGACTTAAATAATGTGGAGACAAGAGTGACGCCCATATTTTTTCGCGCCAAATAAGACGCCCACATTATTTGGCGCCTAAATGCTTTTTGGCGCCAAAAATGACGCCACATCCGGAACGCCGACATTTTTGGCGCAAAATAACGTCAAAAAGTGACGCAACTTCCGGCGACACGTATGACGCCGGAAACGGAAATAGAATTTTTGCGCCAAAAAAGTCCGCGCCAAGAATGACGCAATAAAATGAAGCATTTTCAGCCCCCGCGAGCCTAACAGCCCACAGGGAAAAAAGTCAAATTTTAAGGTAAGAAAAATGTTAAATTAAAATGCATTATCCCAAATATGAAACTGACTGTCTGAAAAATAAGGAAAGTTGAACATTCTGAGTCAAGGCAAATAAATGTTTGAATACATATATTTAGAACTTTATAAACAAAGTGCCCAACCATAGCTAGGAGTGTCACAAAAAATAAGAGACTTACTTACCCCAGGACACTCATCTACATATAGTAGATAGCCAAACCAGTACTGAAACGAGAATCAGTAGAGGTAATGGTATATATAAGAGTATATCGTCGATCTGAAAAGGGAGGTAAGAGATGAATCTCTACGACCGATAACAGAGAACCTATGAAATAGACCCCTTAGAAGGAGATCACTGCATTCAAATAGGCAATACTCCTCACATCCCTCTGACATTCACTGCACGCTGAGAGGAAAACCGGGCCCCAACTTGCTGCGGAGCGCATATCAACGTAGAATCTAGCACAAACTTACTTCACCACCTCCATCGGAGGCAAAGTTTGTAAAACTGAATTGTGGGTGTGGTGAGGGGTGTATTTATAGGCATTTTGAGGTTTGGGAAACTTTGCCCCTCCTGGTAGGAATGTATATCCCATACGTCACTAGCTCATGGACTCTTGCTAATTACATGAAAGAAATAAGACTAAGAGAGAAAGAAATCACCAACTCAGTAATAAACTCTTATAACTCCTTTTTGATGGAAAAATCAGCTATAAACTGGGCAAAATATATAAGGGCCAAAAACGCCAGAGATACATTTGCGGTCTTTCAGGAAACACAGAGGGAGTTAAGACTCCAAGCCAGAATCTACAGATTCAGCAACAAATCTGGCAAACTACTGGCGAACTTGGTTAGAAGGGAGAAAAAGTCAACTCTCATTGAGAGCATCCAGCAGGAGGGCACTCTCCTTGATAAGCCTGATGATATTGCAGAGGCATTTTTTAGATACTATCATGACCTCTACTCCTATAGGATCTCGAACCATACCCAAGCGTCACAATTTTGGAGCGAAATCTCCTGCCCTAAAATATCAGCTGAAATGGCCGATACTCTTAATGCCCCAATCACCGAAGCAGAAATAATAAAAATTATATCAGGCCTCGCTACAAATAAGACACCAGGACCAGATGGCCTTCCGAACGAGTTTTACAAAATCATGAGCTCTGAGATTACTCCCTATCTTAATAATTTATATAACAACATGTATGTCAAAGGTAACCAAGTAGCTACTTCTTTTTCTGCCTCCAATACCATTTTAATCTTGAAGGGTGGGAAAGATCCCTCCCTCAAGGAATCATATAGACCCATAGCTCTCTTAAACGGAGATTATAAAATTTTCTGCTCCGTTATTGCTAGGCGCCTTCAGGCACCACTAGCTAATATCATCCATTCAGATCAGGCCGGGTTTCTTTATAACCGAAACTCCTCAGCAAAAATCAGAGAGGCCATAGTCATTACAGATTATTTTAGGACCATGGGGACGTCGGAGGGTGGGGGCGATCGAGATGCACCAGATTTGGCTATTGTCTCGATAGATGCAGAAAAAGCATTCGACTCAATCCACTTTGATCATCTTTTTACCTCACTGGCTAAGTTTGGCTTCAGGGGCAACTTTCTTAACTTTATCATGAATCTGTATAAAGAACCATACACTAGTCTGATCATCAATCATACTTTATCATCACAGATAACCCTTGGAAGGGGAACCCGTCAGGGGTGCCCTCTGTCCCCCCTGCTCTTCGACGTCTCAATTGAACCCTTGGCAATTATGGTCAGACAACAATTAGCAGGAATCAAGCTGGGCAATCAGGTCACAAAAATCGCTCTCTATGCTGATGACCTACTATTATACTTATCAGATACTAAAACTAGCATTCCCAAATTATTAGACATCACTGCTAGATTTGGCTCCTTCTCGGGCTACAAGATCAACGAAGCAAAATCAGAATTGCTATGGCTTAGACAAAATAACAACTCCCCCCTGGACATCCCTTTAACCGTGGCAAGAGAATCTCTTAAATATTTAGGTATCTTCATTCCCTCTTCGCCCAGGGAACTGTACGAGCTTAATTTTACTCCAATTTTAGTAAGTATCAAGGAGAAACTCAAAAACTGGCAATCACTTCCACTATCTATCTCTGGCCGGATTGCCCTTTTTAAAATGGTCTTGCTTCCAAAGCTTCTTTATCTTCTACAGAATATTCCATTAATTCTCCTAGAGAGGGACATTCGCTGTTTCAACAGTGCACTTAGTAAATTCCTATGGCTGGAGAAAAAACCTAGAATATCGCTGAGTAAACTCTCCCTCCCGAAAGATAGTGGTGGTTTTGCACTGCCAGATATCCGATCATACAACTATGCTTTCTTAATTAGAGTGGTGGCTGACTGGATATCTCAAAGTAATTACGTTGCGAACAATCCACTAGAGGAAAATATCAGCAACCCCTACCTGCCGCTAGCTTTAATTCACTGTCCACCTAAAGAACTTCCGGGCGAAATCAAAAAACTTAAATCTTTCTCTAATCCATTGAAGGCCTGGTGGAAAGTGGGTAATTTACTATCTTTTAACCCCTTAATGACAAGTGACGTACCAGGTACGTCCTGCAAAAACTTGCAGTTAGTGACAATGGACGTACCTGGTACGTCACTTGTCTAAGAGAGTGCTGGAAGCGATCGCAATCGCTTCCAGCAGCTCTCAGGGTATTGCAGTGATGCCTCGATATTGAGGCATCCTGCAATACCCTTAGAAAGCATCCGATGCAGAGACAGCCACTCTGTGGCCCTCTCTGCACCGGTAGCGATGCGGCCGGTTCGTTGGTGGGTGGGAGCGCAACAGGGAGGCGGGTGGGCGGCCCATCGCTACCCGGCATCCGGCTCCTGTTAGTGCAATGTGCACGCCGGGTGCCGGGAGCGTGCGGGGGCGCGCATGCGCGTGCGCGCGCACGCCAGCGATCACCTACCCACACTGACACCAATGAGTGGGAAGAGGGGGGGAAATATATATATATGAGGATCTGGGAGGGGGAGGGGGTTGGGGTATTGTGGGGGGCTGCTACACTACAGAAAAAAATAAATTAGTAATAAAAAATAATAATTAAAAACACTTTTTTGGGGGGCAAATTGGGTACTGGCAGACAGCTGCCAGTACCCAAGATGGCGGCAATTAGGTAGGGGAGAGGGTTAGATTGCTGGGGGGGGGGATCATGGAGGTTGGGGCTAAGGCAGGAGTCCATCACAGCTAAAACATTTTATTTTTTTTTATTAAAAAAAATAAAAACTCCTTTTATTTAGTACTGGCAGACTTTCTGCCAGTACTTAAGATGGCGGGGACAATTGTGGGGTGGGGGAGGGAAGAGAACTGTTTGGGAGGGATCAGGGGGTGGGATGTGTCAGGTGGGAGGCTGATCTCTACCCTAAAGCTAAAATTAACCCTGCAAGCTCCCTACAAGCTACCTAATTTAACCCCTTAACTGCTGGGCATAATTTACGTGTGGTGCGCAGCATTTAGCGGCCTTCTACTTACCAAAAAGCAACCACAAAGCCATATAAGTCTGCTATTTCTGAACAAAGGGGATCCCAAAGAAGCATTTACAACCATTTGTGCCTTAATTGCAGAAGCTGTTTGTAAATAATTTCAGTGGGAAACCTAAAGTTTGTGACAAAATTTGTGAAAAAGTGAACTTTTTTTTTAATTTGATGACATTTGGCGGTGAAATGGTGGCATGAAATATACCAAAATGGGCCTAGATCAATACTTTGGGTTGTCTTCTAAAAAAAAATATATACATGTCAAGGGATATTCAGGTATTCCTGACAGATATCAGGGTTCCAATGTAACTAGCGCTAATTTTGAAAAAAAGTTGTTTGGAAATAGCAAAGTGCTACTTGTATTTATGGCCCTATAACTTGCAAAAAAAGTAAAGAACATGTAAACATTGGGTATTTCTAAACTCAGGACAAAATTTAGAAACTATTTAGCATAGGTGTTTTTTGGTGATTGTAGATGTGTAACAGATTTTGGGGGTCAAAGTTAGAAAAAGTGTGTTTTTTTCAATTTTTTCCTCATATTTTATATTTTTTTTTATAGGAAATTATAAGATATGATGAAAATAATGGTATCCTTAGAAAGTCCATTTAATGGCGAGAAAAACGGTATATAATATGTATGGGTACAGTAAATGAGTAAGAGGAAAATTACAGCTAAACACAAACACTGCAGAAATGTAAAAATAGCCATTGTCATTAAGGGTAAGAAAATTGAAAAATGGTCCGGTCATTAAGGGGTTAAATCAAAGTTTTTTTTTTATTGAGGAATTTAGTCATACAGAGATAACAATAAGACATCACACATGTCTTCTCAAAAACACTACATTCTGAAATAGATATAACAAATACCAGCATAGAACTTAGAAACATATATGAAATGTGTATTTTAGATCATGTGAGCCAGCAATAGAACATACATGTCATCTCTAAGTTATACCATTGCTTAAAAATATGAATACCATGTGTGGTAATGATACCTCAGTTTTTTCTTTTTTAAACATATATAATGGTTACATAGTGGTATCTCATTGTCCCCATTTACTACCTATTAGGATGATACGTGCTATAAAATAACTCATACATTACCTTACCCAAAGAATCTCATTTAGTATAATATTTTCATCTGACATAAGTGGGATCAAGATCTTAAATGATAGGTACATTATGGTGCCTCTTTATTTAGCTAAGCTGACCACTAGTACGATATTCACTATTTGGCTATTCAGCATAACATTGCGTAGTCAGAGATGAGAGGTAAATTTTTAACGCAAAAGGAAAACTATAACAAAATGCAACACCTCCCAACATAAACCGGGTCACTTTTGTACCCCGATGTTAAACCTTAAACTGGGGAGGGTCTTAATTAGTACATATGGTCTCTCTTGGACCCAGAAAATATTTGTGTAATTCTTAAGATGAACTTATGAAGCTACATGTAAATAATGGCAAATAAAAAAAAACAAAAAAAACCAGAATCATTTCTTTTCATAAATGTATAGAGGGACTATCAAATTACACATAGGACATTATTGATAGTCTGATATTTGGAAGATTTAACCTGGACTTACTAAATACCTTTAGTATGTATAAATGGGAACATGTTAGTACCAGTTAGGGCAGAATAAAAGTAAGCAAGGCTAGTGTCCCTATTACAATATAACATACAAGGGGGAGTTAATCTATTGTTTATTTTTCACCAGAGACAAGTAACTGCAGTCTGTCTCTAATCTCAGTGATCCATAAAATTGCCCCTATGTCCTGTTAAGTAGTGTCTGCATGCCGCTGTAATGACAATCCTAGACCTACATATAGTGCTACTCACTACCTGCATCATGTTAACATTAACTATACATGGCACATCATCATATGGGAGATTAATAGAGAACTATCATGCATACATCAAACCATATAAAAAAAAACCTATATCAAATGTATGGTGTTTATTAGGCAAGTCTGCAATAACATGATGCACAATGTGACACCTTCCCTACAACTCTTTCTAATCAGTTTGACACAAACGTTATGGTTAAGTGATTAAACATCCGTCATTATAAAGAATGCAAACAGAGCGTCTACAAAGGCTTAAAATACCTGAAACTTTTAGGGCTAGGTACAAAGTTATGCATAAAAAAAGAAACAATAGAAAAAAGTATACAAAAAAGGAGCAACACAGTTATGTTTTAAAAGATGAAACTCCATAGATCTGATTGTGCTCTGCCTGCTATCATGTCCGATCCCAATGGTAAACTAGGAGTTCAGACCAGATTCAAGAGAGCATGACCTCCGCTACCAAATGTCCGGCACTATCCCACACCTACACTCGGGCGACAATTAGAGGGCAAGTAGTACACTTCCTGTGATGGCGGGTATCTGGCTGTGTAGTCCCCGATGTTAGACATGGCGGACCCGGACCGCAGCTGCCCACTCAACAGTGCCACCCGGCTGTCGCTCACCTGTAAGCTGCTGACCCTGATCTTCAGCACGTCTGAGTGCCAGGCAAGCATGAGGCTTACCCGACCCCGGCGGGGACCGGCCGCATCCCCCCCCGGGAGTCCTGAGGACAACAATGAGCATCCTGCGTGTTGCTTTTCAAGAAACCTGAACTGAGAATTTAAGAGTGGACTGTGCGACACTGCAGGTAAGAGCGGTCCAGACCGTGGATCTGCAGATTTCTTAGGCCATGCTGTGTCCTCCATCACCGGAATGTCACTGTGCGTACTAAGAGGTGGGGTTGCCGAATTTAGCTCCTGACAAAGGACTCTCAGATCTATAAATCTGCGGTCTATTAGACGATCCAAGGCTTGTAGTTGAACTTGTAGCAAAGCATTAAAGTCCTCCATATTGTCAACTTTATGCGATATTCTGGCTTGTGAAATAAATCATGGCAGATTAATACTGCCTTACTCGAGTGATTTAGGAACTCGAGGGGGGTGGTGTACGTGTGCAATGAGATTGCGGCCTACCTTCCAGGCTCTATTAGTTTGATCCCCACAGAAACCAACCAATAAGTTGAGATATCATTCAGCTCCCTTTTCTCTCGGAAACAAGCTTAATAGCTTTCAGTACAAAATACCAGGGTTGAGAAGAAATATTTGACAAAAATTTAGATCTCCTTGGGGAGCTTCATGAATTTGCTGCTGATCATGGCCGCCTGCCAGACACGCCCCAATTTACTATCTTTAAACTGCAAAGTCTCTCAGTATCTCCCACTGCAGGGGAACCCTAAATTCCCTGCAGGCTTAAACTCTGTTACATTTAAGAAGTGGCACAATGCAGGCTTGAGTAGGCTGATCCAATTTTGGAACCCAGAGAGAAAGTGTGTCAAATCTTTTGATGAACTAAAAACAGAGTTCCAAATTAACAATAAGGAATTCTTTGCATATTTGCAAAGCAGACACCTTCTCGAGCTAACGAATGAGATCGGTTGGAACTGGACCTTGGGCAAACTGGAAAACTGGGTTACTTTGTTTAAAAACGGTGTCAGGTCCATCTCTCTGTGCTACCAGCTAATTAAATCTAGCAAAAGCGAATCAGAGCTAAGGAAAATCACCTCTCTATGGAATAATTTGCTACCACAATCTAATATTGACATAAAAACTGTTCAATCCTCAATCTCTAAAGTGGCTCAGGCTACTCTCTCAGCCACTTGGCGAGAGATGCATGTTAAATTTCTGCATAACTCATACTTTACCCCCGAGAAGGGTTATAAAATTCGTAATCTCAGCTTCAATAAATGCCCAAAATGTTTATTTCCTGCAGCTGATATAATGCATATGATCTGGAGTTGCCCTAAAATAAGTCACCTCTGGTGGAAGCTGGAGTTCTGGCTTAATAAAACCCTTAAAATCTCTCCCCTAGGCCTCACACAATCCTTTATAATATTCGGTCCAAAGAATTATAATTCACATGATAAATTCATACTTCTCTCTATTTTGGCGACCAGATATCTTATCCTCAAAAAATGGAAAATGAGAGCAACTCCAACTATCTCGGAGATCAAGAACTGTCTGAAAAAACAATGTCTATTAGAACAAAGAGACACTAATCTAGATAAAGACGAAGATGTCAGACAATTCTTTGGTAAATGGTCAGCTTTCATAAAGTCAATGCCTGAGGCTGAGACGAATGATCTAATATTCCCATTTAGAAATTCAGAACTGGTGCTTCTGGGCGCCTGGTAATGACTCAGTGATTGAGATGGCATAGGGAAACTGCATCTGAACTCTTTTAGGGTCTCTCCACTACGCCCTCTGTCCTTCGAACTGCGGCCCTCAGGGGGGGGGGGGGGGGGGGGGGAGGAGGTTCCCTTGTCCCCTTCCTTGTCCCCACCCCGTCCCCCTTCCTTCCTTCTTGTCTTCCCTTCCCTTTATTTTTATTTAATCATTCAATTATTTTTCTTTTTTTTTGGGGGGGGGGGGGGTTGAGGCTGTTTAATTAAAGATAAAATTTCAGCAGAACAATTAAATTATTCACTGACTGATGAAAGTATAAAATGTTATTGAATTGTTTAAATGTTTAATTTTGAGATTTTTATGTTATTTTTGCTTTTGTGAATTATCGCTGATATGTAAATAAAATTATAAAAAAAAAAAAAAAAAGCAGTCATTTTAGGGAGAGTAAAACACATCTCAGCCTGGATTGAGCTTCCAGGAAGCTAACCAGTATAATACAGGTAGCCCTCAGTTTACGCCGGGGGGTGAGGCTCCAGAAGGAATGGTTGTAAATCAAAACTGTTGTAAATTGAACAACAGTTTATAATTTAAGTCAATGGAAAGTGAGGGAGTTAGATTCCAAGCCCCTCTCAAAATTGTCATAAGTAACACCTAATACATTATTTTTTATTTTTCACAGAATATATAATTAAACTAAGTTAAATGAACAAAAACATTTGCTAAACTGCATTATAAACCTTATGAAATAATCACAACACAGACTTTACTTGCATTTTTCTGCAAACAGTTCCTTTTATGCATTCCAATCTGGACTGATTTATAGACTGGAAGATCTTGTTCCTATAAAAACTGCTCGATAGCTCATGTCTAACTAGCTACACTGATTCATTTCAGCCTGCTTGTGTGTATCTTTGCTGCAACACAAGCGGACAGCTCCACCTACTGGCTATTTTAATCAATGTACTGCTTTATCAATGCTTTTCAACAGCAGTCACATGAAAAAAAAAAAAAAAAGGTTGCTATTCTGAAATGGCGCAAATTGAACCGGCGTAAACCGAGGGCCACCTGTATAGTGGATAACGTTTAAAACATGGCCAGCATAGAGAACAGTACCAAAAAAGGGGCAAGTCAGATGCTTTATATGTACACGCTCAATAAGAATGTTATTTCTCATGCATTGTATAGAAGAACGTTCCCCAGTAAATTTTTACATACACTCATTATATATCAAGCATTTCCTACAGTAACAGACTGAGCAAAACAACTCTGCTCCGATCGCAGCCAGAGACACTGAGAGGGTGGTCACATGACCGGACCTAGAGAGCCTAAAATGGCGCTGCTCTCCTCCGCAGACATACGAAGGAGGCGGGAATACAGCATCGGCTAGGAAATGAAGCGCGAAGATTTAACATCGTGCTTCATTCTCTAACAAACCAGCAGCAAGAAACGTTGCACATATAATGCTGCTGCTCCGCTAGAGCTTCTAGTAGCAACGGAGGAAAAATCATGATTAGCCCCATAGAACCCATCTCTTTAAAGGGCTTAGTCCTGTGCAGCTACTGACAAGGAGCGCCTCTTCTCAAAAAGAACTGACAGGCTCTAGAATGTAACATAAACACGTAGCCCCACATAGAAAGCATATTGCATTATGACAAACAATTAAAGGAAGATTAACCCTAACCCTCTGGAGGTTGTTGTCCAGCAGTTTCATATACTCTTCAGCCAAAAAGAAAGAAGTAGCTGTAGCTTTCTGTCCCTTACGTTTTCACAAACAAGGCAGAAGACTGACGAAATTCCTTAGTCGTCTGCAGGTAAAAGTTTAAAGGACAAACCACGTCCAAATTGTGCAGAAGCTGTTCCTTCTGAGAGGTAGGATTAAGACACAAGAAAGGAACAACAATCTCCTGATTAATATTCCGGTCAGAAACTACTTTAGGAAGAAAACATAATTTATGTAAGAACTTACCTGATTAATTCATTTCTTTCATATTAGCAAGAGTCCATGAGCTAGTGACGTATGGGATATACATTCCTACCAGGAGGGGCAAAGTTTCCCAAACCTCAAAATGCCTATAAATACACCCCTCACCACACCCACAATTCAGTTTAACGAATAGCCAAGAAGTGGGGTGATAAAAAAGTGCGAAAGCATATAAAATAAGGAATTGGAATAATTGTGCTTTATACAAAATCATAACCACCACAAAAAAAGGGCGGGCCTCATGGACTCTTGCTAATATGAAAGAAATGAATTTATCAGGTAAGTTCTTACATAAATTATGTTTTCTTTCATGTAATTAGCAAGAGTCCATGAGCTAGTGACGTATGGGATAATGACTACCCAAGATGTGGATCTTTCCACACAAGAGTCACTAGAGAGGGAGGGATAAAATAAAGACAGCCAACGAAAAACATAAGCAGAAGATTCAAACTGAAACCGCTGCCTGAAGTACTTTTCTACCAAAAACTGCTTCAGAAGAAGAAAATACATCAAAATGGTAGAATTTAGTAAAAGTATGCAAAGAGGACCAAGTTGCTGCTTTGCAGATCTGGTCAACCGAAGCTTCATTCCTTAACGCCCAGGAAGTAGATACTGACCTAGTAGAATGAGCTGTAATTCTCTGAGGCGGAATTTTACCCGACTCAACATAGGCAAGATGAATTAAAGATTTCAACCAAGATGCCAAAGAAATGGCAGAAGCTTTCTGGCCTTTTCTAGAACCGGAAAAGATAACAAATAGACTAGAAGTCTTACGGAAAGATTTCGTAGCTTCAACATAATATTTCAAAGCTCTAACAACATCCAAAGAATGCAACGATTTCTCCTTAGAATTCTTAGGATTAGGACATAATGAAGGAACCACAATTTCTCTACTAATGTTGTTGGAATTCACAACTTTAGGTAAAAATTCAAAAGAAGTTCGCAACACCGCCTTATCCTGATGAAAAATCAGAAAAGGAGACTCACAAGAAAGAGCAGATAATTCAGAAACTCTTCTGGCAGAAGAGATGGCCAAAAGGAACAAAACTTTCCAAGAAAGTAATTTAATGTCCAATGAATGCATAGGTTCAAACGGAGGAGCTTGAAGAGCTCCCAGAACCAAATTCAAACTCCAAGGAGGAGAAATTGACTTAATGACAGGTTTTATACGAACCAAAGCTTGTACAAAACAATGAATATCAGGAAGAATAGCAATCTTTCTGTGAAAAAGAACAGAAAGAGCAGAGATTTGTCCTTTCAAAGAACTTGCGGACAAACCCTTATCTAAACCATCCTGAAGAAACTGTAAAATTCTCGGTATTCTAAAAGAATGCCAAGAAAAATGATGAGAAAGACACCAAGAAATATAAGTCTTCCAGACTCTATAATATATCTCTCGAGATACAGATTTACGAGCCTGTAACATAGTATTAATCACAGAGTCAGAGAAACCTCTTTGACCAAGAATCAAGCGTTCAATCTCCATACCTTTAAATTTAAGGATTTCAGATCCTGATGGAAAAAAGGACCTTGTGACAGAAGGTCTGGTCTTAACGGAAGAGTCCACGGTTGGCAAGAGGCCATCCGGACAAGATCCGCATACCAAAACCTGTGAGGCCATGCTGGAGCTACCAGCAGAACAAACGAGCATTCCTTCAGAATCTTGGAGATCACTCTTGGAAGAAGAACTAGAGGCGGAAAGATATAGGCAGGATGATACTTCCAAGGAAGTGATAATGCATCCACTGCCTCCGCCTGAGGATCCCGGGATCTGGACAGATACCTGGGAAGTTTCTTGTTTAGATGGGACGCCATCAGATCTATTTCTGGAAGTTCCCACATTTGAACAATCTGAAGAAATACCTCTGGGTGAAGAGACCATTCGCCCGGATGCAACGTTTGGTGACTGAGATAATCCGCTTCCCAATGGTCTACACCTGGGATATGAACCGCAGAGATTAGACAGGAGCTGGATTCCGCCCAAACCAAAATTCGAGATACTTCTTTCATAGCCAGAGGACTGTGAGTCCCTCCTTGATGATTGATGTATGCCACAGTTGTGACATTGTCTGTCTGAAAACAAATGAACGATTCTCTCTTCAGAAGAGGCCAAAACTGAAGAGCTCTGAAATCCG